>NC_136806.1:16291275-16313775 GCF_951216825.1 Electrona antarctica
ACTAGGGAGGCCCTGGGCAGACATTGGGGAGGTACTGGGGAGGCACTGGGGAGACAGAGTTGGGACAGAGTAAAAAAAAAAAAAAAAACGCCCTAGGCGGCTGCGTGCTCGGCCTGTAGGAAGGGCCGGGCCTGAATCCATTACAGACAGTGGTTCTCAACCAGTGGTCCGGGGACCACCGGTGGTCCTTGAGGGGTCCTTCCAGGTGGTCCCCAACCCAGCTGGTAATCAAAAGTATCCTTGAGAGAGAGAGTGTAACATGAAACCAAATGGACCACTATACGGGTCCATTTGGTTTCATATTAAACTCTCAAGATTTACGTTTTTGTTATACATCTGCATTACTTAATTTACAAGAAGTCTTACACAATTAGAGAATGTCAAATAATTGTTACTTTAATCCATGTTTGCCTGATGTCTCTCCTAATGGTGCCAACATCAATACAGCATGGAATTGTGAACAGAATCTTATCCAACGATAACAAAATATTCTTCTTGTTTTGGGTCTGAGAGGCTAAATCTCATCAAATGGTGGTCCTTGGCTCAGATGGCAAATAAATAATGGGCCTTGATATGAAAAAGGTTGAAAACCACTGCATTAAGACACACGGCCGATTCTACAAATGATTTCTAAATCAGTGGTTCTCTTTTTTTTACATGTTTATTTATTTGAGCACATCAATGTACAGTATACACATACACGTGCTTGTATCATTGCATTGTAACGTACAAAAAATAAACCACCTACATTCAATACATTCAACGATAAGTGCAGAAGCAGCCAGACATTAGACAGAAAAAAAATAAAAAATAAAAAGATCATTGGTTATTTCTGTATTAGTTAATCAGAGCAGTTCATCAGCTATAGCAAAACACAACATGCATTTGATACAATTAACCAGCTAAACAGAGACTTATTAATTCAGAGCAGAAAGCAGCTTTACATAGACCCATCAAGCCTTCCCTTCCCTTGGTTGAAAACAGTTATTCAGAGACATGTATTACTGTACATGTAGACTGTATTAACTAAGGGCAACTGATGGTAGGTGGTCGAGTAGAGGTTTCCATATTTTGGTAAAAATGTCAACATTGCCTTTAGACCTACAGTAGCACTCATTCTCTCCATGGGTAAGATTGTATATATGTCCCGGTACCACTGTGTAACTGTTGGTGGTTTGTCCATAATCCAATTGAAAAGGATACATTTTCTGGCGAGAACTCATTTTTGAAGAAGCATAACATTAGCTGGGTTCAGGGACATATTCCGCTCTGGAAGGCTGAGCAAAAAGAGACCTGGTTTCTTTGCAATTATACATTTAAAAATTGTATTTATCTCCTTAGAAATAGAGGACCAGAATTTAGAAATTGTCAGACAGTCCCAAAAGCAGTGAATGTAAGTACCGGTTTTGTCTTTGCATTTAGAGCATAGCGGAGATCTTGAAGGATCAAAGTTGTTCAACATGTATGGTGTCCTGTGTGGTCTATGTAACATTTTGTATTGGGTCTCCCTAAGTCTGTTACAGCAAAATGTGCTACTGCAGGAAAGAATGCTCACCTTCCAGTCTGCCATTTGGTAGTGAGTTCTAGAAATCAGTGGTTCTCAAACGTGTTCTCCCCAAAAGGACCCCTAAATGTATTCCCCCCCCCATGTGCTGTCTGCACATAGGCCATTTATCAACGCGGTGTATGCCCAAATATGGGCATACACCGGAATCACCGCAATTTTTGGCATTTATTATTCCCACATGACCTTGAACTTGAAAGTGCGCCCGGCCAAATATCACGTCAGGTCGGGAGCTGTCGTAGGCTTTGTCCTCACCTGTTTTTCTGTCGTAGAAAAGCGGAGCAGCATTGACTGACCAGCTGACAGGCTGTCACAGGCATCTAAACATATGTATTCACTCCTAAAATGTTAGATGCTTAAGCCATTTAAACACTGTTTTGCATGAGCGCACACATGCGAGGATTTGCGCTGCCTGTGCTGGAATATTTTCATGACTTGGAGGGAGTCGAGGGACGTTGGACTGCTGCAGCCGGAGACAGTCAAGTCTCCCAACGGGGGTAGCCTACGCCCTACTGTAGCCTAATCTACAGCAGGCCCATGTCTTTCTGGAGTTACGGTATTGCAATTGCAATCTCCTCGTCTCGAGCTCGTTTAAGGATAAACCTGACGCGTCGCTCGAATGCCAAATTTGCCGTGCCAGCCCAACTGGGGTCCGCATCGGAGATAGGTACCCCCCCCAGCCCACCACCACCAGTGCCATATAGGCTACGTTAAGGTTTAGGTTGACACTTGACAGCCCAGCCACTGCAGCGAGACAATCTAATATAGACTGTCTAAACGTGCATGGTCACGGTGTCACGGACCACCACAGTGACAGACAGACAGCCTGAGACAGGACAGGAGGATGAGATGCAGCTATTTGCAAAAGAGCAGCGTGTGTGTGTGCGGTTGTCACGGGCTGTGTGCGTCCAAACTCGATCATTCCAATGACATGTGCGCTATTTGTTATTTAGCCTAATTCATGGTTCACACGTTTGCCTGTTGTCTCTACTAATGGTGCCAACATCAATACAGCATGGAATTGTGAACAGAATCTTATCCAACGATAACAAAATATTCTTCTTGTTTTGGGTCTGAGAGGCTAAATGTCATCAAATGGTGGTCCTTGGCTCAGATGGCAAATAAATAATGGGCCTTGATATGAAAAAGGTTGAAAACCACTGCATTAAGACACAAGGCCGATTCTACACGAATCGGCCTACGATGGGTAAAATTAATATAGTAGGCCTGGCCTACAAACGTATTCCATTCATGGCGATGCAACTGTGATGTGTCATATAGCCTTGGTGCGTGCGTGCGTTCGTGCGTGCGTGCGTGCGTGCGTGCGTGCGTGGACATGACAGCCAGACAGGCGAGGCGAGAGGGAAACAGTGTAGGGTAGGCCTACAACTATTATTGAATTCATGCAGGTGTTCCATGCAGGTGTTCGTTCTTTATTTATTTAAGATACAACACACCAGTTGGGCTTGCAAGTTGCGTGTGTGTGCGTGCATCTGTGTGTGTGTATGTATGAGAGAGGGGGGGGGGGGACAGGGGAAACTTTTTATTGGCTTTTTCCATCATGTAACTATGGTTTCCATACATTGTTTGGTCGTATTGCAGTTGTTCATGTCGCAAAAACCAGGGCGAGGCTTGATTTCATAGGGCGTGCCAGATTGATTTCAGCCGTCACATTTATTAACGCTCGGAACGAAATGAAGGAAGGATCAGCTGTTTGGGATCACTTAATAAATGCCGTGCCGACGTGAGTGTACTCCAAATCCGACGCTCGAATTTGAGGCAGATTTTACACTCCATTGATAAATGAGGGCCTTACTGTAGCTGATGTGCAAGCTCGCAGCGTGGCACAAAGTGCTGTGACACGCCATACTTGAGCCTGTAGATCTGCTATTTTGTGAGAACCACCATTGCAAAGAGTTTTTTGAAACACTTTTCTCTAGCTAAAATCTGAAATGAAACTTGATTCTTTCCCGGGTTTTACTGCATGGGTTAAAGACCCACACTCCCAACGGTCATGTTTTTCTGTTTCGTTAATGTTTTTTTTTTAAAAGCTTGTCATTAATATAATAGACCTTTACAACTAAAATCCCGGTCCTCCCGAGCTCACTGAAAACAGCTTTGTCGCAGCAGGGCACGCAACTCAGACGAGGCTGAGGTTACGACGTCACACATGCACTAAACGCAATCGGAGACTAGAGGTTTAAATCAAGGGTTGGGCCTACGGTAGCACACAAGATAACCTTAATGTTTTGTGTGAAGCACTTTGAATTGCCTTGTTGTTGAAATGTGCTATACAACCTTGCGTCAGACCAACGATAATACAATATTAAACCATTCTGGACGGGAACCCCTTTTGGTGTTTTAAGCATTATGTTATACTTTAGCTATTGAAAGATAGCAGATCTACAAGCTCATAGCGCGGCACCGATGGCGATGGCGCAAATCTTTGAATATATATTCTTTCAGAGCAAACGTTTTTAAATCAAATCTTTGCTTCTGTGGGGGGGGTCCCTGGAACAACACATTTTCAGATGGGGGCAATTACATAATATTTTTGGGGGTCCTTGACATGAAAATGTTTGAGAACCACTGACATGGAAACATAGGGTTTTTCAGAAAACAGTTATTTAGAAGGCAGTTGTAGAATCGTCCTGGGATCTAAATGGGTTAATTCTCTTTCGGCCTGCACCGAGCCACATAATGATACTGCAAGGATGGGGAGTTTTTCTGTTGATCCACTGTGTGCTGAACGTGTATGAGATTTGGGAACCTCCGCTGTGTATCTTGGCAGCACTTAGTGCATGACGAATGAGCCTCAAGTTTGATCCAGTGTTTTTGCAGCTGGACTCAATTGCATTTCGTTCGCACACCACGAACAACAGTGTGTTTATGAGCACACTAGCCTACACAGTTTGTCTCCCAATCGCACAAACACATTCAGTGATGGGTGGGCGGCCCCCAATTTCGCAAAGCCCCAGAACCCCAGTCCCGGCCCATGCACGGCTGCTGCTGCGGGACACGATTGGGGCGTACATGCATGCATGTAGTGTACGCACACTGAGGATTTCACAGTATATATTGGGGTCTCAGATATATATATCAAAACGAATCATATCAAATAGGGATTTTGGCGCCTGCACAGGTGGAAAAGGCTCTCTCGATCTCCCTCGCCGGGATATTACATGGGTGAAATGGTCTCTCTCCTTCTCACTCTCTCTGTCTATACTCTCTGTCCAACGTTCTGTCCACATTCATGTGGCGTCACGGTTTACTCTGAAATGAATATCCACCGGCAATGTGAGTGTGCTTCTCTCGCATAATTCATCCAGGCAATGACTCTCTAACTCCATTATGTCTTTACACTCGCTCGAATCCATGTGTGTGTGACTCCCTTTTCCAATTCCGCTCGCGTGCATGACTCTCACTGGTGTGTCCCCTCTATGTGTAATCAGTGGCACACTCCTTCACTAGGACATCGCCCACATTTATCTCCAGCCATGGCCCATGGCAGTTATTTGCAAAAGATTGAGTCATGACCTTATCAATAAAATAATTTACTCTGCACTTTTACATGTAGGCTGACCCAAAGTTGAAACAGTTGCCAGGGGGACATCTTTGGGCCTGGGGTCCTCATCATTGGATATGTTGTTCCCACAACCGAGAAGAGTATGTTACCCTTTACTGGAGGTCCTAGGCCCTAAAATGACCCCATGAGGAAGCGTTGACCTTTACTGAATTGCTTCAGTTTCAGGTAATTTGACCACCTAATTTGGGGACCCTAACATGTGGTCTTTAAGTGGTGGGCCTGTGGTCATCTTAGTGGCTAGGAGGTCCAGTGAAAGGCCTACATACTCTCCCAAGATGGAGGAACAACATTTTACAATCTGGGAACCCTTATAGGCCTTTGTATGGCTACAGTGCGACTGGTTCAATCCTACCCTAAATCTAGGCCTAAGACGTGACACCTCAAAGTGGGGTACATTGCATCCACTGGTCAATCCAAGGGCCTACCACTCCACTCTCTTGATATGTTCTTTCCCAACTCTTGGAGAGTATGTAGGCCTTTCCCTGGACCTTCTAGCGGCTAGAAGGTCCAGGGAAAGTCCTACATTGTAGGACTAGTAGGCATGCCAAAGTTTGTGCTATTGCCATTGAGAATGCATTGGGCGTGTAAGTTAAATAACTCAGAAACTACAAATCATTTCAAAGTAAAAAGTTCCAGCATTTGTCTTCACAGTAAGCTGAATTATAAAATGTGTGAATGGAGTTTCTAGGTGAAAGTGATTTTTTACGTGCCATAGAGCTGCCATTGAGCCCCATTATAAATTTCTCAAATTTGAAAGCACTATATTTCTAAAACTATGAAACATTTCAAAGAATTCTTTTCAGGCAAACATGTCCACCGTAAGATGAACCTAAATATGTTTGAATGGTAAGTATGTAGGACTAGTAGCATGCCAAAGTTTGTGCTATTGCCATTGAGAATGCATTGGGCGTTTAAGTTAAATACGGGGAGGAAATATGACAGCAAACTGCCTGTCATATTTTCTCCCTATTCCAAAGCCTCCCCAGGTACATTATATATTTAAACTATTTTCAGCAATGGTACACTTATTTTTTCAGTGGGTAGATCTTGTTGAGCTGGTCATTTTGAAAGTAGATCTCACGTCATAAATGTGTGGGCACCCCTGCCATAGCTGCTGCTACAGTGCTCCCATTTCCAGTCTGAAGCATGACACACGAACCACAAAATGTGGAAGTTTCATAGCTTTTCATGGCTTGGCAAAGTTGTGCCGGTTTGTTTGAATGACAGGTACAGTAGCCAGATTCCATTTGCTGTGACCATGAAACATAGAGCCATTTAAAAAAGCACGGCTCCATCATTCACCCTGAATGCTCCTTCCTTGGTCTTGAATTCTACATGACATTGTTCACCACCAGTGGTGGAAAAAGTTATATTTTTGACGGGAGCTACAGCCTAGCCTGGATCCAGCCCAAAGACCTCGCCCACTCTCTGAGTGGACTGCATCTCTTGGTCTGGTGTTGTGCTGTGAACCTATAATTTCTTCGGTACAAAAATGTATTATCCAATGAGAATCGGTGGTGGGGGTGGGTCTAACGAACAATCAATCAGCGCTGAGTCCCGTTTTCAGCGTCATCACGCAGCGCAACACACAGAGGAAGGAGGGAAAAACAACACCAATGGCTATTGGTTGAGGGAAATTCTAATCCCCTCCCCTTGAAACGCTCAGACAGGAGACAATGTCAGACTGAAGCTTCAAGAAAGCTACAGTCTGATAATCAGGCTAGCTATAGCCCCTCCTACAGCCCCTCCTATGACCAGCTTTGAGTGTTTGTGTAAACACTAACATTGTGCAAACACAAACATTTGAAGACAAGAGTGTGTAAACACAAACATCGAGAAAAAAGTGAGGTCGCAAATTGTCATTGGCCAGAATGAGATGATGTATGATGATGTATGATGATAAGAGCGCTCCTCACTTCACACGGGTGTGATTTTTAAGTAAAATGATCAATGCTGCAATATTGATACTTTTACAAGTAAAAGTCTGGAATTCAGAAGGTTCTTGAGTGAAAGTACAAAAGTATTGATTTCAAAATGTACTTAAAGTACCAAACGTAAAAGTACCGGTAATCATTGTGCAGGATGTCCCATTTCAAGTTTTCAAATGTATAAAAAGCTTTTGAAATTAGCCAATCTACACACTGTGAGCTTGTAGATTAGCTATTTTCAAGTGGCCGAAATGGGCTGAAGTGTGTAATGTATGTTTTGTAACGATCTAGAAAGTAACTAGTGACTAAGGTTTTCAAATAAATGTAGTGGAGTTCAAGTACAAAATTTGCCTCTGAGATGTAGTGGAGTAGAAGAGTAGAAGTATTGGAAATTGGAAGTAAAGTAAAGTACAAATACCTCAAAATTGTACTTAAGTGTAAATGTACTTAGTTACTTTCCACCACTGTTCATCACATATGCTTTTTTTTTTTTTATCAGAAGGTAGATTTAGATTTGAAAAAGAAACAATGTGACGATACAAAAATGGCCTTACTAACAGGGTTTTATTATTTTATTCATATACCATCCAACCATCCATCCATCTTCAACCGCTTATCCGTAGTCGGGTCGCAGGGGCAACAGCTCCACCAGAGAGCTCCAGACTTCCCTCTCCAGAGCAACATTAGTAACTTCGTCCTGGCGGCTCCCGAGGCGTTCCAAGGCCAGTGAGTCGATGTAAACCCTCCATTCATATACATGTATATAACATAGAATGTGGCTGATTTTTCCCAGCTTTTATAGTTAAAAGATATATATTAATATCTTTCTTTACATGCGCTATATTCTCCCAAACTAGACATCCCCTAGTCATAATCTCTTTGGCTTTTCCTTTCCCCAGTAGCGTTACTTTAAATGGAGACTTTAGTGCAGTCCATTTGGTTCCATTTGCACTCTCTGTGTACTGTGTAGTCTGTGTGCCAGTTCCTTTTATCCAAACAAGTGTGTCAATGCAACGTAGGCTCTCAGTGTGTGAATGAATGTTGATTAAATTCCATTAGCATCCTATTTGCTGCTCTCATCGGCCTTCATTGAATTAGCCTTTGTAAATATGCAGCGGTCTAGTTGCTTCTGTGATCTGCAGTAAAGTGATGCAGTTACAAGTGATTTCATGTAAACCGTCAGATTAATTTAATAAATTACTATAAAAAAATAACTGCTGACTAATATACATGGCACACAAGTATAGCTTTCTATTAGGACAACAGCAGTCTAGCTTGTGCACATCAAATTAATCTCCCATGGCTATGAAGAATGTAGTGGGATCATTTTGTGTGAGTGCTGAGGAAAATATTATATAGTTGCTTATATCTAACCTTTTATATTTCACTTATGATATACTTATCCCATTCTGGGCGGGAACCCCTTTTGGTGTTTTAAGCATTATGTTATGCTTTAGCTGTTGAAAAATAGCAGATCTACAAGCTCATAGCGCGCCACCGAGTGGCGCGCTATGAACTTGTAGGTCTGCTATTTTTGAAAAATCGTGAAAATGTGGCGCAAATCTTTGAATATTTATTCCTTCAGAGAGAACGTTTTTAACTCAAATCTTAACTGCTGACTAATATACATGGCACACAAGTATAGCTTTCTATTAGGACAACAGCAGTCTAGCTTGTGCACATCAAATTAATCTCCCATGGCTATGAAGAATGTAGTGGGATCATTTTGTGTGAGTGCTGAGGAAAATATTATATAGTTGCTTATATCTAACCTTTTATATTTCACTTATGATATACTTATATAATATATTGCTGTAAGAGTCTCCAGATCTCAACTATCTTGTTATGGTTCAGTTTGTCCTTGAAGCAGCTACAGTATATGTATACAGTATAATAAGTGTGATTTATGCTCTGTGCTCTTGGCAGAACTATACCGTACCACACTGACCCGAGTGTTATTGTACTTTATGCCCATTATATCATGTATGTTACATAAAGCATACAAATCACCGCCTGAGAATAATATTATTGCCTCGACTCCTATTTGCCTCATGGATTATTGATTGATCCAGACTTCTGTGCAGTGCAGATATGAGGGGAACGCCGTTGATACAGTCTATATACTGTAATATATATATATTTTTAAATAAATATATATTATATATATATCCATCTTCAACCGCTTATCCGTAATCGGCTGATCTCCTGCTCCGTCCCCTCCCCACCACTCGTGAACAAGACCTCGGCCGAGAAGTCCTTCACCTGGCCGGGGCAAAGCCTCTCTCTCCCTACCCGGAGTGTAGTCCTTCACCTGGCCGGGGCAAAGCCTCTCTCTCCCTACCCGGAGTGAAGTCCTTCACCTGGCCGGGGCAAAGCCTCTCTCCCTACCCGGAGTGAAGTCCTTCACCTGGCCGGGGCAAAGCCTCTCTCTCCCTACCCGGAGTGAAGTCCTTCACCTGGCCGGGGCAAAGCCTCTCTCCCTACCCGGAGTGAAGTCCTTCACCTGGCCGGGGCAAAGCCTCTCTCTCCCTACCCGGAGTGAAGTCCTTCACCTGGCCAGGGCAAAGCCTCTCTCTCCCTACCCGGAGTGAAGTCCTTCACCTGGCCGGGCAAAGCCTCTCTCTCCCTACCCGGAGTGAAGTCCTTCACCTGGCCGGGGCAAAGCCTCTCTCTCCCTACCCGGAGTGAAGTCCTTCACCTGGCCGGGGCAAAGCCTCTCTTTCCCTACCCGGAGTGCACAATGCATCGGTTTCCTGGTGTGGCCTCAGATTTGGAGATGCTTACCCTCATGGGGACAGAACTCCAGTTCGACAGTCCGACCAGTGCTGCGGGTTACAAATCACCTGTGCTGCGGGTTACAAAATCACCGGTACTGCGGGTTACAAATCACCCATATTGCGGGTTACAAATCACCTGTGCTGCGGGTTACAAAATCACCGGTACTGCGGGTTACAAATCACCCATATTGCGGGTTACAAATGACCCGTACTGCGGGTTACAAATTACCCGTACCGCGGTTTACAAACACCAGTGTTGCGGGTTACAAATGACCCGTACTGCGGGTTACAAATTACCCGTACCGCGGTTTACAAACACCAGTGTTGCGGGTTACAAATTACCTGTACTGCGGGTTACAAATTACCCGTACTGCGGTTTACAAACACCCGTACTGCGGGTTACAAATTACCTGTACTGCGGGTTACAAATTACCCGTACTGCGGGTTACAAATTACCTGTACTGCGGGTTACAAATTACCCATACGGCGGGTTACAAATTACCCATGCTGTGGGTTACAAATCACCTGTGTTGCAGGTTACAAATCACCCGTGGCTTACTGTGAGGTTAGGGTTAGGTTAGGGTTTGGGATAGTGTTAGTAATGGCCGGACTAACGGGAGGTCGAACCAATGATCTGGTGCCACCCATTTTCAGAACAAATATGGGTAAATTCACATTTCACAGCACTGCCACTCAAGTGTGGAATGCCCTGCCCCCTTCCCTCAAAACAAGCAGATCACTGGTTTCCTTTAAAAAGGGTCAAAGGTCAAAGGGAGAGAAGGTGATTGGCTGCCCCACCTCTTTCTTCGGTGCAATGCTGTGCTTGACTGTACCCTGTACTGTTTGCATCTTATTATTGTCTAATAAAATCAATCAAAATGCCACGCTACCAACCCGATGCAGTCGACCGCGAACTCATCAGTGAAAGATGAAAGAGGTCTCGGACCGATGGCGCCATCAGGACCACATCATCCGCAAAAAGCAGTGAAGTCATCCTTATAGCTACGCGAACCGTATACCAACTCCACCACGACTGTGCGTCTCGAGATCCTGTCCATGAATATCACAAACATGCAGCATAGCTGACAATGGCAGACAATTTGTACACTTTTGGGAATCAGTGGGATCAAATAGTGCTGGCATTGTCTTCGGGGCTGTTTGGAGTTGGCATAGCCATTTTCATTGCTGTTTGAGGAATGGGGGGTGGACATTTCCCGGCAGGCAAATCTGTATTGTGTCCACTCAATTTGATTTCCTTCATGAATAACAGTGTTTTTTTTTGTGATTGTGATTGATAACTGTATTGAATCCACCAATGATTTAGTATTATGCTTGCCGTGGATTCTGGGGACTGCTCCATTTTAATCCTCCCTGACCTTAGCGCTGCCTTTGACACTGTTGACCTTTCCATTTTAATCAACTCTTAACTCTGGAGACATGGGTCGGAGTTATCCTCCCAGGTCCCCGATTACATATTCCTGTTGTGTTCCCGAGGGGCCACTTCTGCTCCCTTTATTTGATCTCAATTCATATGCTTCCCTTAAATTGGCTCATACTTTCTCATCCCCCCCGCCCCAAATAAGTAAATAAATAAATAATCAAACAAACAGACAGACAGACAAATAAATGATCATTCATCCTCCCATACCAGCCACACCTTGGCAGATGCTCTGACAACGTGGCCCCTAATCCGGATGGGATTCTTTACTCTGACCTCTCCTTGCAATGGTCAAGTGGCAAGAAGGGATGTACGACCATGCTTATAACATGATACTCCAGTTGAGGAATATTGCCAGAATCAAGTCGCTCAGTCGGTCATTTTGCAGGCCTTGAGAAAGGCATTCATGCTTTTTTTTCTCTTTTTTTATATATATCTCATCACACTTAGACTACTGTATTTCTCTGTTCACTGTG
Organism: Electrona antarctica; assembly: GCF_951216825.1. Lineage (NCBI taxonomy): Eukaryota > Metazoa > Chordata > Actinopteri > Myctophiformes > Myctophidae > Electrona > Electrona antarctica. The sequence goes on from NC_136806.1 coordinate 16,303,045, forward strand.
CCCTGTGTGACCCAACATATTATTATCACTGCTGAAGAACACTTACCGTAGTGGCTGTGTGGGAGACACGCTCGTCCTTGCCGTGATTTGCTAGCATTGAGAGAGAGAGAGAGAGATCCCTGGTGGACTCTGATTGGCTGAGGACACGGACTTGAACCGTGTTAACCCTCTTATGGCCACCCTAATTAACCCATTTAGACCTCAAAAAAATCTTCGAAATCCTCCAGTTTTCTGAAATAAATATTTTCACGATTTTTCAAAAATAGCAGACCTACAAGCTCGTAGCGCGCCACTCGGTGGCGCGCTATGAGCTTGTAGATCTGCTATTTTTCAATAGCTAAATTACAACATAATGTTTAAAACACCAAAAGGGGTTCCCACCCAAAATGGGTTAACAGTGGATTGTGCCTTCTACCTGCACTATATATGTTTAATTCGTCATTTTAATGCCAATAGAAAAATCTGTGACATACACACTATATCTCATTCTAACACGGTAATCCTATAGTATTATACCCAGTCCTGCTGGTGGCGGTAACTTCACCATTATGCCGATTTTGACCAAATAGAGTGAATCTGGCGATGTCATTTCCTGTCCACGTGATCACAACATCCGCTAGTTTTCGCCACTGTGCTACACAGTCAGATGTCCGTATTCTAATAACTAAGTCAAATTAAGCCCCAAATATCACATTTTACGCAGCGATGCACATAAAGAGCGTGCACGTGAGGATTTTGGACGGTTTTAGGTAGATTACATCGGCCGTTATCCAAACAAGCTAAAGGTTGCTACATTTTGATACATTAAGCTTAAGATTATATAGGGAATAAAGCGATGAGGCACTGATGACTCGGAGGAGAGAACACTCACCGAGGGCCCACAGCGTCCCCGGCAGGAATCGAACCCAGGACCTTCTAGCTGTGAGGCGATACCGCTACCGACTGCGCCACCGTGACCCCAAACAAACACTGTGTCCCTCCTTAACATTTTAGTCTAGTTCTTATTTATTGACAACATTGTTTTTATTTAGCTTTTGTCAGTGAAAAAAGGTAGTCAACGAACATTTTAGTTGACGGAATCAACACTGCTCAAAAAAGCATTATATATATATATATATATCAAGCTTCTAGCTGCCCCTGCTTATTATAACAGTAGATCGTTTTAGCTCTCATGACTTTGTCTGCTGAACACACACGTTGTTTTGAAGGAGTGAACACATTGGTTTGAAATTAGCACGCTGATACAGACTGGCTGAGACTGCACACCACCAAGCCTGTTCTTCCCTGTCATTTCATGGTCCTCCACTCGAATTCCTGAAATTCTTCCGTGTTGAAAGAAAGAGCAAGAGAAAGAAGTTGCTTAGAAGAATTAAAATAACTTATCCGAATATTGCGATCATGTCATGGATGGAATTGTAAAACACAACACATCTCTGCTGTCTGGAAGAAACCACATAACTCCAAAATGTTCATTTTACAGGAAATGGAAAAAAACATTCAACTCAAGTGGTTAAGTGGTTTTCGCTGAAGCGCTTTTTAATACTTTATTATTTAATGTTTTTCACAGTTTTGTTTATTCAAGATTTCAGGGTACAGTAAATCAACAGTAAATCAAATAATGACAATATATGTGACACACCCATACGGAACATATCAAAGAGATAACATGTACATATATAAATGTTGTGACCACCATATGCAAAATATTGTGGTAGCATAAAAGAAAAATAAGTTGTATAGTCCTATGCTAACAGGGAAGTGTCACTGATACAAACCACATAACCTGAATCAAGTTTTGAAACAAAAACAAGACAAACGTACCGCTTTTTAATACTTTTTAATGGTTCGAATATTTATTTTACCAACACAGACGTAAAGGGTGTTCAACAGCACTGATTTATGAAAAAATGGAGTTAGGTGGTTTCTTCCGGACGGCAATGATATAGTCAAAAGGCAGAGCACACTAACTTTTGCTGCAGAAGCTTGGCGTCTGGCAACTGTTTTTCTTTCTTTTTTTAATTAGAACAAAAGATCAGGGAAATGCCAAAGTGTCAATACTGCAGAGGATGAGGATATGGCAACGGTGACCTTTTAGAGCTCTCTGATCTTTGATAATGTCAAAGATGGAACATCGTCTCGTCCCCCTACGCTACGCCGTGGGTTTACACCGCGCTACAACAGCACCACCACGCCCCAATATGGACCCAGATGGAACTGCACACTCACGCCTCATTTATATACTCTCTGTCGCACCGCGGCGTCGCTTGCCGACAAGAACTGATAATCAGATCTGCTCCTTTCTGCAAGTGCAATGGAGAAAGGATTTAGCTCAATGTGTGTGTTTGCGTGCGTGCGTGCGTGCGTGCGTGCGTGCGTGCGTGCGTGCGTGCGTGCGTGCGTGTGCGTGTGTGTGTGTGTGTCTGTGTGAAGTCTGAACAACACCTACAATCCATCGCACATAATGAATGGATGTAGCTATAAATGTGCATATTTCTCGCCACAACCGTATTGTTGACCTATAGTGTCTGATGCAGTTCGAAAATATATGGCATCCAGTGCAGCAATGTATAAACATTCAAGAGTGTTACCGGATTGGTTTAGTTGTTCCCTTCCAAATACACCTGATGTTGTTTTAGCTGACAACAGTCACACAGCGGTCCTGATTCTGGAGGTGGGCTGTGCAGTCTTTGTTTTGTACATGGACCAGGCATTTCAAGATTGACATTCTAAGTATCAAAAATTACTTGGAATCAGAACAAACCTTGGGTATCGATTCGCCATACTGATATTTGGAAGCCTGGTCCATGCATGTACATAAACTGACCACGAGTAGCCTAACAATAGCTGGCATGACAAAGAGCAAAGCCAAACAACTTGCCAGATACTGTACTGCTCTGTTCCGGCTGTTCTAGGCAGTTTGTCTGTAGCCTCGCGTTGCGATACTAATACACCCCTGCACTGCACTGCGTGCATATGCATTAGGGGCGGATGAAGTCTGGCTGCGACAGGCTAGTTTGTCTGTGTGGAGGAGAAGTTGCCATGTGTAAACTTAGGTGTCCATGAACTCTCAACCAGCCCCGTTATATTTGTTTCCCTGTAAAAATAATTTGCGGATTCAAATAAAGAACTAAAAGTGTGTGTGTGTGTGTGTGTGTGTGTGTGTGTGTGTGTGTGTGTGTGTGTGTGTGTGTGTGTGTGTGCGTGTGCGTGTGTGCGCGTGCGTGCGTGCGGAGGACATTGACTGTCTATTTTTAAAGAGCTATATATTTAGTTGTGGTCATTGTTGAGCGGAGCCTGTTGGCGGCTACCATGAGGCTGATCTCATTAGAGCCTAGAGGTCTCATTAGTCTAGACAGCCTCCACAGGCGTGTGGATGGCTACAGCAGGAACACTTTAATAATCAATAAACTTTTCATACATGTTGTAAATCGCAAATATATGCGACGACTTTATTCCCTTGTAAAAAAAACAATAAACCAAACAATAAAACAATAACCAAACATAAACCTAGAATTAAACTGTTAATGTCACAAAGTGTGCGCTCAGTGTGAAGCCCAGCAGATTTATGTCCTTGTATCCTTTCCTCTCATTTAACACTGCTGAGACCCCATTCTACAAATGCCGAACCGTTTTCTGATGAACTTATGCTTCTATGTCAGTGTTTCTCAAACCTTTCCATGTCAAGGACGCCCAAAATGATGTATCTGGCCCCCATACAGGATCGGCTCCAGGATGAAATGACTGAGGGGGGGCAGTTGGAAATGACACGGGGCAATATATACATCAAACTTTAACTGAGGGGGCAGAATTTTCAACTGAGGGTGCCAGGCCCCCTATGGCACCGGGGGCCCTAAGTGGCGCCAGGGGGCCCCCATCTCAACATATGTTGTTCCAGGAACCCCCCAGAAGCAAAGATTTGCGTTAAAACGGTTTGCTTTAGTATATATAGGCCTATGTTCAAAGATTTGCACACATTTTCAAGATTTAATTTTTTTTTCATAACGCAGATGCTTTCCCAATCTTTTTATTTTTACTTCATTTTTGTCTCCACCAGGCCGAAGGCATGGGGAGAGAGTATGTTTTGCACTCCGTCCGTGTGTCCGTCCGTCCGTGTGTGTGTGTGTGTGTGTGTGTGTGTCCGTCTGTGAACAGCTAATCTCCGGCACCGTTAACCCGGTCGATGTCAAATTTTGCACACACACTCCCTGGATGTGCCCCAGAATTTCCAGAACGGCCTGTTATAGCGCCACCAGGAGGCCGCTTTGTGCAAAACAAGTTTTTGGACAGTACACCTACAGATTTTGTCCAAACATCACGCAAATTGGTACACAGTCTCTCTAGAGCCATTCAACGAAACAGTTTTTCAGATTTCTCAGACTCCATCCTGATGGCTAAGATTGGTTTCCAAAGTTTGCAGGAGTGCTCAGTTCAAACAAAATGCTGCAAATCATGGACACATCGTGTGATTTCCGTGAAATTGTGCACGCACATTCCCACTAGGCCGAGGAAGAAATGCCACATGAACATTTTCAACTCAGCCTCATGGTGGCGCTATAACTCGCCGAAAAGTGTTTTTACCTCTAACTGCACAGATCTGTGGATAACTTTGCCACAATTACTCAACGCAGCGTCCGATTGCGGTGAAACTGTGCATGCATATTCCCACTAGGCTGAGGAAGAAATGCCACTTGACAGTTTTCAAATCAGCCTCATGGTGGCGCTACAACAGGCCAAGCCGCGTCACACTCACACACACGCACACACACACACACACACACACACACACACTCACACTCACACTCACACTCACACACACACACACACACACACACACACACACACACACACACACACACACACACACACACACACACACACACACACACACACACACACAAAACATCCTCCTGGTGGAGACCTGTGCCCAGAAGGGCACTTTTTCTAGTTATCCCATGTTTTTTTGCAACCGTTTTTTTTTTCACCCAGTGTCAAGTGCAGGGGTTTTCAACCTGGGGGTCCCCAAATAAAAAATAGGGGGGGGGGGGGGGGGGGGTTGCCGCCGTGCAACTGAATAGCTGGAAAATGGATATTTAGAGTGTACATATAGTACACATAGTGCATGCATAAACTTTCCTTAATGAATATATATGGTTTCTTTATGAGGTATTTTCTATTTTCGCTATTAGGTTATTGTAGCGGTTAATTTGTAATGGTGGTGGGGAGGGGTTTGGGCGGGAGTCGTGAGACATGTCCAAAGCATTTTTGGGGGTCCCCAGCCAAAAACGTGTAATCATGGGCGCTCCACTCCCTCTGCCAACCTGGGGAGAGCAACGGACTGACCTCATGCTTCCTTCAATGCACGAGGAGACTAAGCCGCTTCTTTTCACCTGAGAGGGGGTGTGAATAAGGCCAGCTCAATTACTCAATCACTGACTCAAATACTGAGCTGAGGTCAAGCTGACCTCCTCAATTAAGAACTGCTGAGGGCAAATTGACCCTAGCCTTCTTCAGTAAAAACCCTTAACCCAAGTGCTTTGTTGTTCTTGACCGAACCACCTGGAGTGGTGTAAAGCTTCCAAACCACACTACAAAATAGGGGGGGGGGTTTCCCCGGTTGGACGTATAACGCGAGGAAGGAACACGTTATTCCAACCAGTTCCTTTCCCCTCCATCAGGCGCCCAGCGGCTGACCAGGGGGTGACAGTTTTAGAGACCAGGATCACTGCATGTTGTTTGTGAGGGTACCTACCCTAGGGCAGTGGTTCCCAAAGTGGTGTCCGGGGACCCCTAGGGGTCCTTGAGGAAGTTCCAGGGGGTCCCCGGCTAAATGATAGTTTGGAACCAAATATACCCTTATGGGTCTGTAACTCTGAGAGTGTACAAATGGACCCGTTAGGGTCCATTTGGTTCCATTTGAACACTCTCAGAGTTAAATTAACATTGATTTTACAATATGAATTGGCGTCTCAGAGATAAAAATGCCATTAACACTTTGACCTCTATTAACGAGTTGCCCGAGTTAATTGTAGAACACTTTCCCTGCGATTCACGAGTTGCCAGAGTTATGTTTCATTGTTTTTAAATGGGGGTCCGTAGACTAATGCCTACCTGGGGACCGTCCACACAAAAATGTATACAATAAAAACAGATTCAATTCAATGGTCCTTGACATGAAAATGTTTGGGAACCACTGCCCTAGGGGACACAGGGGACACAGAAAAGCCCTTTCCCTGCACCCTGCTTAATCCCGGTCTTAATAATGAGTTAAATGGATCCAAGGCTCCGTGTCCATGGCTGCATGTTGTGCAGCCTCTCTCAGCCCACAGTGCAGACAGACAGAGAGGATGAGATCATTCACCAGGCCCAGAGCCTCCCCTGGATCACCGTTGGGTTTTTTGGCAGCAATTTTTTATTTTAGTTTTAGCCATAGTCTTTTGAATAGTTTTCCTTTAGTTTTTAGTCACCTGGAATGTCTTAGTGTTAGTCGACTAAATATCATAAGATTTTAGTCGACTAAACCTACAGCTGATTTAGTCGAACAAAATGCATTTTGGCGGGCCTTGATGCCGTCGTAATGACTGTTTTCATTCATTTGCTGAAAATAGCCGATCTACAAGCCCACAACGTGTCGCAGTAGATCGGCTATTTTCAGCATGCAACAAATATTGTAAAATGACTTATACTGGATCTCTTGTCCACTAGTCCCTATCTAACATTTTAGTCTCCTTTTTATTTGTTGAGGCTGCGGAGTAGTGGTTATTATAGCGTTTGCATTAGCTCCAGGCTGTGAGGAGGAGAAGGCAGGGATTTTCTATGTGTGGCACTATCAGCCTCACTGGCCAGAATAGTGTTCCTATCTCCTACTAATCCTGTTAAATAAATGGCCCGCGTTTGCGTTCTCAGTAGACAGAAGAAGTAAAAAGAAAATGTGATAAATCTGCCGGGACTCTGGTGTCTGTGCCCTCGCCGACATCAGTCCATTTGTTCCTCCTCGTGAGCCACTTTAGAATGAGTTAAGACTCTAACCGGGAATAAATATGACTCTGTTAGAGTAATATGCCCAGGCCATAAAGAGACTGGATCTCTCTCTTTAGAGACATATAGTCTATTTCCTTGGTATTACCGCAAATGTCGCAGCTGGTGAGAAAGAAAGACCGACAGAAAGAAAGAAAAATAAATGCTAATGGAAGAGCTATAGAGTCGAGAGCATGGAGTATTAACGAGAGACCAATGTAACTGTGATTGAGAAAATGAACTGCTCGGGAAAAACAATGTGTATAATTAAAAAAATAATAGAATAAAAGAATAAAGGGGACGGCTCACTTTTTCCTGAGCGTGCGTGCATGTGTTCACACACGTGTTCGCAAGCGTACACGTGGGCTCGTGTGTGTGTGTGTGTGTGTGTGTGTGTGTGTGTGTGTGTGTGTGTGTGTGTGTGTGTGTGTGTGTGTGTGTGTGTGTGTGTGTGTGTGTGTGTGTGTGTGTGTGTGTGTGTGTGTGTGTGTGTGTGTGTGTGTGTGTGTGTGTGTGTGTGTGTGTGAGATCACACTAATGTGAAGTAGTGCCAGTATAGAGTGGGAAACCCTGGCCAGTGATCTGTGGTTTAGGCAGCAGTTTTGCCAGATTGTGTGAGAGAAACAAGCAACCAGTTCTATGAAAACAAGCCCAAAAGAAAGAGACTTGGTTATTTTAAAGTAGCCGATCTACAAGCTCACAACAACGCGATGCGATGTGAAAACTATGAAAACTAGCTTATGGCTAACTCTGGCCCATTTACATGGATTTGAAAAAATGACGTGTTTATAAATAAAATAAATAAATGTGAGCTTGGAAATCTGCTATAATAATAAAAAGAAAAAAAAACATCTTGGAAAAAAGTGACAATGTGTGGAATATTTTTTTAATTTCTTTAACAACACAAATCTGGTATGGGGGGGGGTCCCTGGCACAGAATATGTTTAGAATATGTTTAAAGTTGTTCTTGACATGGAAATGTGTGCGAATCACTGGTTTAAACAACATTAGGAAACAAGCCCAAATAAGCGACTATATACACTTTAGAAACAAGCCCCCCAAAAAAATGCAAAATATTTACAAGCAACATTACCGAAAAACAAGCCCAAAATTAAAGTTCCTTATAATAAGCGGACATGGCAACACTTGTTAGGCAGCAGTTAAAAATGCCACACACAAACAAGCCCCCTCGGCACGGCAACACTCCATGCCACGGATGGATGGAGGCTGTGTACAGCAGTGGATGGATGGATGGAGGCTGTGTACAGCAGTGGATGGATGGATGGAGGCTGTGTACAGCAGTGGATGGATGGATGGAGGCTGTGTACAGCAGTGGATGGATGGATGGAGGCTGTGTACAGCAGTGGATGGATGGATGGAGGCTGTGTACAGCAGTGCGACTCAGATAGCACCAAATGGCTGCCGTGCAACTCCAAGTCTGGGAGGCAAGACCGAGAGACGAGCAAAGACAGAGAGCGAAACACAAGCTTAATTTGCACTACAAGCACTGCCTGTTGTCAGGGTGAGACAGGCGTGCATCTGTTCCTATGAGCACTTCATATTCAGTAGTACATTTACTTAAGTACTGTACTTAAGTACAGTTTTGCGGCGTTTGTACTTTCCTTAGAGTATTTCCAATTTCCAAATACCTTTTCTTCGACTCCACTACATCTCGGATCCAAATTATTGTACTTTTACTCCACTAGAGTACTCCACTAGAGTACTCTCCCAATAGAGATTCGCCATGCTCCAACACTGGACTCTTTTAAGGCTGCCTTGAAAAGACACTTATTCTCTCAGGCTTATGGCATATAGTTTTTGATTGTTGTTGGTACATTTTGTAAAGCGTCCTTGGGTTCATGAAAGGCGCTATATAAATTCAAGCTATTATTATTATTATTACTACATTTTTTTGACAGCTTTATTTACTAGTTACTTTGTAGATTTTGATTATGATTAGCCTACAAAACATACATTACCTACAATATTCCTACATTAGATGTTTTGGCCATTTGATAATAGCCAATCGGCTATTTTGAAAAGATTTTTGTATTTGAAAACTTGAAATGAGACATTCTGCATGAAGAGTTATTTCTACTTTTTGGTACATTAAATACTTTTTTATATTTTTAATTCCAGATTTATACTTGTAACAGAGTATTTCTATATTGCAGTATTCATACTTCAAAATGTGAGTACTATTTTTCCACCACTGTTAATATTCTCCGGGTATGAAGTGAGTTTACGTCTAAGCTTGATGAGGAGATGAATCTACCTGCCACTTTTCTGTGAGCCTGTAATCAGGACCAGAAAGGAAAGTCCAACCCATGTTAAATAAACATGTCTGATATCGTGGTGAGGTCCAGGACCAAAATAGTGACATTATAGCTATGTTTCTGTGATTGTTGCTATGTCTGGGATATCTGTGCACATGTTTGACTACCACTCAACAATGTCAGCCTTGTAGTATTGGGTTATTTTATTGCGCAGTTGCATGTATATGAGGTCATTTGAGAGCTTTATTGGTAATTGGTCAAATAAAACAAAAAAAGGACAATCTGGCATATCAGCAGTAGTTTGAGATGTCAATGTTTTCCCCTTTCTCAATAACTTTAGCCTGGCCACTAACTAGTTGCAATCTCTGAGTTCAGCATGACCAGATCTGACATTTTGATAGTCCTTGAGCAAGACTCAGGTTGGTGCCTTGCATGGTTTTCTCCGCCATCGGTGTGTGTGTGAATTAATGTGTGTGAGAATGTGTGAATGTAATGCACGATCTATGTAAAGCGCTTTGGATAAAAGCGCTATATAAATGGGCCATTTATATTTGTCTGTTCTTTCTTTTATTATAATCGTATTTTATTTAATAATGGTTTTAAAGGGCAAAAAGAAAACATAAATCATGAATGTTATTATTTATCATTATAGCGACAACACAACTGAGCTGGATAATAGAGAGAGAGAGAGAGAGAGAGAGAGCGAGAGAGAGAGAGAGAGAGAGAGAGAGAGAGAGAGAGAGAGAGAGAGAGAGAGAGAGAGAGAGAGAGAGAGAGAGAGAGAGTATGACACAGAGTACGTTTCAGAAATGATGCAGTCATGTGTAACAAAAATACTTTGAAAGGCCAAAGGGACATGGAAGGGTGTGTTACTGAGGTACTGGCAGTACACTGTGTGTGTGTGTGTGTGTGTGTGTGTGTGTGTGTGTGTGTGTGTGTGTGTGTGTGTGTGTGTGTGTGTGTGCGTGTGCGTGTGCATGTGCATGTGCGTGCGTGCGTGCGTGCGCGCAGGACGCAGATGGACTGTGCTGAGGTTACTTTAGAGAGAAGAAAACAGCTTCTCTCTCCACACCCTTGAGGAAAGGCACCACCACTGCAGCAGCAGCTAGAAGCAGATGAAGTGTGGTACAGGGTTGTGATCCATGCTGGCTCCACAGAGCACAAATGTAATGACAATGGAACGCATTGTCTCCACTGCAAACTCCATTTGCAGTCAAGGTATAGGGAGGGAGCCACTTGAGCCGATGCTGCTGTATACTTCCAGAGAGAGAGAGACGGAGAGAGCGAGAGAGAGAGATAGAGAGAGAGAGATAGAGCTTGTACATAGAAGTTGATTTATTGGACATTCTGACTTTCAATAATGTACATACAATTTGTTTTCATTGTATTGTTCCACTTTTTGCTTTGGCAATGTAAACGTATGTTTTCTCATGCCAATAAA
>NC_136806.1:16318775-16323775 GCF_951216825.1 Electrona antarctica
CAGGGTACAGATTTTTGCGTGTGCAATGTGCTTGCATGTGTGCGCGTGTGCATGTGCGTGCGTGCGTGCGTGCGTGCGTGCGTGCGTGCATGCGTGCGTGTGTGTGTGTGCATGCTTGTGCGTGTGCGCGTGCGTGCGTGTAATTACAGAGATCGATTCCATGTGGGTGTGTATAGCGATGCTTGGTAGTTATTAGACCAGTCAAGGTTCTATAAATACCAGCTGTGTGGCCATATATTCCTCTGTAATGTCTCCACTTCTGGCTGGGAATTCTGGACTCCATGTGGTTTGGAGTGACGCGTCCCTTTTGTAGGGCTTTTTTTCGAGTGACATAATCATGGGAGCGATCCCGTTCTGGTCATCGGAGTGAAGTAACAAGGTCTGCCTTTCATTACTTCTAAACCGACCCGGATTACACGGTAATGGAAAGCATCATTCCATGCTCTAGTTCACAGCACAACAGTGTGTCGGATAATAAACACAGACGCCTCTCGTGTAGCAGAGTGGCCTCGGCCTGGTGGCCTCAAAGGTCTTAATGTCTCCCCGAGTCAGAGGGATATCCCTTTGGTCTAGTGGTTTAAGATGTTGGCTTTCCACCCCTGAGACCTGGGCGTCACCCACCCTGCCGTCAGTACTGAGCTGTGGCATGGGGGGGGGTGCTTGCATCCTGTTCCTCTCCTCCATTTGTCACTTTTAACTTTTTTTTTTAATGTTTTTTTGTGGCTTTCGCCTTTATTTTATAATTTTTTATAGAGGGACAGACAGTATGGCTGACAGGAAATGGGGAAGAGAGATGGGGGGGCTGACATGCAGTAAAGGCCGTCGGGATCGGGAGTCGAACCCACGGCACACTGCCTGGACCAGGCCGTCACTTTTAACTTTACGTTGTCGGTGCTTGTGGCTGGGGTTGGAGATCATAAACTCCGAGAGACTGAGCCGTCTCCTCTTCGCTAGCTGCGTCCTCTGCCCGCAAAGTGTGCTGTCAAGATCAACAGTGGTCCTCTCCCTCCCTGAATGTAGCTCGCTCTTATACTCTCTCTTTAGTCATTGTCTAACTCTCACTCTCTCTCTGGACCTGCCCCCCGCATGCACGCACGCACGCACGCACGCACGCACGCACGCACGCACGCACGCACGCACGCACGCACGCACGCACGCACGCACGCACGCACGCACGCACGCACGCACGCACACACACACACACACACGCACTCACACACACACACACACACTCCATCCAGGCCTCCATTCATCATCTGTTGTCTTCACTGATGCCCTAATTTGTCAACTCTCTACCAACCCCCCCCCCCCCCCCGCCCCCCCTCTGCCTTTTCTCACTCTGACACTCTTACTCCCATTAACCTGCTCTGACCTCCGACCTCCCTGACACTGATAAAACAAAGCACCACCCAGGGCAAGGAAAGGACCACAGGACCCCCCCCTCCCCCCTCATCTCGCGCTCTATCTGTTAATGCAGCGGTTCTCAACCTGTGGCGCTTGCGACCCCTCGGAGGGTCGCCAAATTATTTTTTTGGGGGGGGTCGCCAGATTTTGGGTTTTTTTTGCAACTGAACGCCTGTAAAATGGAAATTAAGACTTTATTGGGGTGTGCTGGGGTGGGGCAGGGCGGGCAGGGGTCGCGAGACATATGGTCAAAGCATTTCTGGGGGTCCTCGGCCAAAAAGGTTGAGAACCCCTGCTCTAATGTTCTCAGTATCTGAGTACCTGCAGGCTATTAGTGGTGACATTCCATAAGATAAGATATACATGTGGCTTTGGCTACCTTAGGCAAATTATCTATATCTCAATCTTTTTATCTCTAAATTTACTTACCCCATTTTGTCCTGAGATCAGATTCTAAAAATGTCTTCTACATCCTGACAGTTTTCTGAAAAAGCTGTGTCTCTATGTCAGTCGTCAAAAATATCAGACCTACAAGCTCGTAGCGCGCCACTCGGTGGCGCGCTACGAGCTTGTAGATCTGCTATTTTTCAATAGCTAAAGCATAACATAATGCTAACACACCAAAAGGGGTTCCCGCCTAGAATGGGTTAAGTATAATAGCATCAATACTGCAATATAGAAATACTCTGTTACAAGTAAAAGTACAGAAGTATTGGCATCAAAATGTACTTAAAGTACCAAAAGTACTCAAAATGCAGAATCTCTCATTTCAAGATTTCAGATGTATATATAAAAAAAAAAGATTTTGTCGTATTTGGTCGAATATCTTTCGGGTCTGAGCAGCAGAGACAGCTTCCGTTACTCAGCTCTTGGGAGCTGTAGTTCCAGACTCTACATAGCATTTGAAGATTGTGGAATAGTTTTCTGGCTGCGCGAGGCTATACCCGGGTGTCCAACTCTGTCCCAATGTGATATCTACACCTTGAGGGAATTTCATGACTAAGTGATGAACTGATTACAAGTAGGTGCGGTCAAAGTTTCCCATGACCTCACAAAACATGTTCGTTCAATTATAATGAAACAAATCAACGTCCACTCTCCACTCTCCACAGAGATAGAAATCTCCTTCTTGTTTATGTTGGCTAACCTGCCTGCCAAAAAGTATTCCAGTAATGTGATTTTTTTATTCCTCCGCCAGTAAGTGTCGTGGCCAGAGGCACGTTACGTTGTCTGTCTTTGCTACAAACAAAATCCAATCGTTCATCAACATCTGTCTGTGACGAATCCTGCACATCCGTTGGCCTGACACGGTACCATCAGCAACATAGAACTGTGGCAACGCACCAAGCAGAAAGCAAAGGAAGAGATCCTCTAACGCCGTTGGAGATGGAGATGCCATACTCTCTGTGAACCAGCCTCAGACACCACAAGACACGGTCCCTTAAGTGGAAACCCCCTCAAGGGAAAACAAAGAGGATGGCCGTGAAAACACCGGGCACAAAGACTTTGGAGGTAGTTCAGGACAGAGATGCTCGGAGAAGCCTTGTTAGCCTAAGCCCCACAAGGGGCAATAAGTAAGTACGGTATGTTGCCCGTCCGTCCGTCCGTCCGTCCGTCCATCCGTCCGTCTATCCGTCCGTCCGTCCGTCCGTCCGTCCGTCCGTCCGTCCGTCCATCTGCCAGTCCGTCCACCCATTCGCCAGTCTGTCCGTCCGTCTGTTCATCATGTTCAAACATGTTCTTTAGATTCTTCATTCACCACTTAATGCTATACGAGTCTGGGCAGACACGCATGTAAACAGCAACTGGTTGGTTGGAGGTATATGTCCGCGTTGCGGTATTTGTAGTTGTTCGCTTTCATGAATAATGCATTGTTGTGTCCACAAAGGTGGTTGTTCCGCTGGATATGGTAATCAGCGTTTGGTTTCTATTAATAAATATGCACTGTACAACTTGCCAATAGTGTTCAGTTACCACTAAGGTATAAGAGAAGTGAAATGGGATAGTGCTTGCCATAAAACAGAGCAAGCACCAGGCTTCTCTCTACAAAATGCCTCAGACACAGTGGGGGTGCTGATAAGAGGTGAACGGCCAGCAGTTGTGTAAACAAGAGTTCCTCAACCACTTCTCCCTCCAGCATGCTTCTCCCATGCCAGACATGGCTAGCACATGTCAGTGGGAAATGTACTTCCTGATCTCTCAACCAATAGTAAGGTTAAGGACTGTTGCCACAGTGCCCAGCAGCCAATTGAATGTTAGCTGATGTGAACCTGCCCACAGGGCAGGTCTAAGGAAACAGAGGGTTTAAATGGCCTTGCGCCAGTTTCAATAGGTTAGATTCAGCAACCAAGGAATGAATCCATGCCTCTCCAGGAATGGAGAAGAGAGACTCTGATGGGGAACTGGTAATTACTGTTTTATACTCTGCCTACTATCTCTGTTAAATACAAATGATTAGAACGTATATGGGAATGTAACAAATGTATATTCTTGTGTTTCTATATCTATTTCAGGTTTAAAATCTATGCCTATGCCTATGCCACCAGCATATAATCTATGCCACTAAGCCATATCTGACACTAACATCTGTCAATTAAGACTACTATAATTGGTTATGATAGACACTTTTCACTGTCTTTAATAGCTCAATTAATCTGTTACCATACTTATCTAAAACCAGGCAGTCTGTGCAGATAAGCCATTTATAGATGTGTTAACTAAATGTTTGTTGAAACCAATGAATTGATAATAAAAGTTATAAATACACTCTGTAGTCCTAAAGTATGATTGGCGTGAATATTAGCTACTGCTCTTCCGAGTTCTCAAATTAGGTGTCTTCTACCTATAGTAAAGTGTGACAACCACAGAATGCTAGAAAGATGTACATACTGTTCAGATCTATAGCTATCCACGATTTAACTTGCTAAGTTGATAGCATCATGGTCCATAGCTACGCCTACTGAAAGGCCACAACTGCACAAAAGAGTATGTCTTTACTCAAACTGTCTAAATAATATAACCCAAGTGTCTTTTATACTTTTATTGTCGTTTAACAAACATACATTTAAACACATGAACTATTTATCTAGGATTGGTTTAAGGGTTAGTTTTAACCCAGTTTAGGTTAGACGTTTAGTTAGTTTTAACTAGTTAGTTAGTTGGTTCGTTTAGTTTCGTTTAGGTAAAAAACCTGTACAGATGAAACAGAGATATACATAGCATTCGTCAATTACAGGCAGGTTACAACACATGGATAACACATTATTCATTGATTATTAATAGTTTGCATTATGTATCAATAATTACCATTGGTCTAATGTGAGTTGTTGTTCATCATGTCCATGTGGTTACATGAGGTGTGGATTCTTCGTAGTTGGTTTGAATCTGACTGCTAGAGCCCCACGCAGGGTTTATAAAATCTCTGTTCAGTGGAGCCCGCCCTGTGGGCGGTTCCGTACCAACTTGGCATCATTGGCTGCTAAATTGTACCAGCCTTTCTATTGGTTGAAACACCAGGAAGTATTTCCCCACTGACATATGATAGCCATGAGGTCTGGCTGTTGAGAAGCAGTTTGCTGGTGGAACTTACTAGTGGT
>NC_136806.1:16328775-16336275 GCF_951216825.1 Electrona antarctica
TATCATTGGCCCAAACCAGGCAGTAGAGATTGAGAGACTATCATTGGCCCAAACCAGGCAGTAGAGATTGAGAGATTCCAATTGAACTAAAAACGGAATGCTATACCTTTTAGCAACATTAGCTCCTGGTAGTTATACCATGGGTAAATATGCCAGGACAAAAATGCATGCATGTATAAATACAGGATAGTGACAACAAACAACAACAAAAAAAAGGAGTGGCCAGCATTTATAAATGTTCTGCTGGACATCTGAAGCATTTCACAGTCAGAACAAATGAGCTTATTCTTCCCGGGGAAGGTGTTTGAAGATATTGGGGACGTTATGTATACTTTATGGATTATTTCTTGGAGTGCTAATAATACAGCACTCATGCATGCTTGTGTAATAAGGATTTCATAATAATACTAATCAGTAAGACGCTCTGAGGGCTAGAAGTGAGGTCCTTATATGGAGCGTGTCTTGTGTGTACAGGGTTTGATGAGGTCAGATCAACATAAGGAATGTCAGTTCAGCTCCATATATATGGAGGTGGCAGCGGGGGCAGTGTCTTTTTTAAGATATTTTTTAGGCTTTTTTGCCTTTGACAGTAGGTAGACAGGAAAGGGGAGAGAGATGGGGGGAGGACACACAGCAGAGTTCGTCGGGATCAGGACTCGAACCTGCGACACGCTGTAAGACTGGCTTACCAGCCAAGGTGCCTGGACCGTGGCTCAGCCCAGGCCACGGGGGCAGTGTCTTGAGTGTACAGGGTTTGATGAGGGCCCAGATAGGGCCGGGCCATAAGTTTCGGGCCTGTTGAGAACTCTAGTTTTCGCCGGTGGCCAGGTGCGGCTGTACTAATAACTTTGGGGCCGTCTAGAGTTTGAATGGACAGGTATCAGTCAAACGGGAGACATCGAAGAGGAGGCGTGATCATATATGGTGGCGTGATGTCACGAGGCGTGACCAGAGGTGTGGCGTGACCAGAGGTGTGACGTGACACGGAAATGCAGGTTTCCATAGTAAATGCGACCTACTGTCGCAATAACACATAAAACACCACTATGTTACACACACACACACACACACACATACAGAGACGTGGCGCATTTATAGTTATATGGGTTGAAAATTGGTGAAGTGGTCCTTTAACTGCATTTTCACTTATTTTTCCACTTATTTTAGATATACACCCAATATGTCCTTATAGGTCTCATTTACAGTACATACAGTTACACTTACAGTAGTACGACTACCATATGCTGTGGTTATAATAAAGTGCTCTAATATTGAGACTCATCAGTCAAGCTAAACTTAACCCAACTATTTCAAGGTCAGTGCGGCTATGATGAAACATTATGAGCCGATGATCGCAGGTCTGTGTCTAGCAGCTCTTCGCTTTTTGACCTATCAGAGAGACAGGAGGGCAAGGTGGGCCAATCAGATCCCAGACGGGGGAAATAGGCCACACACCCCTGCTGAGAACCCATGGGCAGAAACTGGGGCAGAACCATCAATAGCATGGAAGTATAGTTGGAGCTAGGAAGTACAGTGTTTACACTATACGTGCTACAGTGTGTGTGTGTGTGTGTGCAGTGCTGCATGTGCACGTTTGTGTGGTTGCGTGCGTGCGTGTGTGTGTGTGTGTGTGTGTGTGTGTGTGTGTGTGTGTGTGTGTGTGTGTGTGTGTGTGTGTGTGTGTGTGTGTGTGTGTGTGTGTGTGTGTGTGTGTGTGTGTGTGTGTGTGTGTGTGCAGTGCTGCATGTGCACGTTTGTGTGGTTGCGTGCGTGCGTGGATGTGTGGATATGTGTGTGTGTGTGTGTGTGTGTGTGTGTGTGTGTGTGTGTGTGTGTGTGTGTGTGTGTGTGTGTGTGTGTGTGTGTGTGTGTGTGTGTGTGTGTGTGTGTGTGTGTATGTCTGTGTGTGTGTCTGTGTGTGTCAAAATAAACACCAGAGGTGGGCTTAGAGCGGCTGTAGGCCTGTCTGTAGAGCCAGCCGGTACACATGGAGCTATCGATCTGAGGGACGATCCCCATGGAGAAATGTACAACACACACACACACACACACACACACACACACACACACACACACACGATCCCCATGGAGGAGAAATGTACAACAACGCAAAGTAAAAAGGGAAAGTATTGATGGAATCACTGGAGCCGTGTTGGGTTGGCTGTTAATCATTGCATCGGCACGTTGAAATACCTTATTACCACTGGTGGGGAAAGTACTCACATGCTTTACTTATAATAATACCTTATTACCACTGGTGGGGAAAGTACTCTTTACTTATAATACCTTATTACCACTGGTGGGGAAAGTACTCACATGCTTTACTTATAATACCTTATTACCACTGGTGGGAAAAGTACTCACATGCTTTACTTATAATAATACCTTATTACCACTGGTGGGGAAAGTACTCACATGCTTTACTTATAATAATACCTTATTACCACTGGTGGGGAAAGTACTCACATGCTTTACTTATAATAATACCTTATTACCACTGGTGGGGAAAGTACTCACATGCTTTACTTATAATAATACCTTATTACCACTGGTGGGGAAAGTACTCACATGCTTTACTTATAATAATACCTTATTACCACTGGTGGGGAAAGTACTCACATGCTTTACTTATAATAATACCTTATTACCACTGGTGGGGAAAGTACTCACATGCTTTACTTATAATAATACCTTATTACCACTGGTGGGGAAAGTACTCACATGCTTTACTTATAATAATACCTTATTACCACTGGTGGGAAAAGTACTCACATGCTTTACTTATAATAAGTAAAACTATCAATACAGCAATTTAAGTAAGTAAATGTCCGGGTAATCTAAATTTACTTGAGTGAAAGTACCAAAGTATTGGCATCAAAATAGGCCGAATTTTAAAAACGCCTCTAAATCCTGACCTAAGTTTTCTGAAAAACTTCAAATATTTATATAGCAGCATCAAAAAATGTACATTTTTGAATACTGTACATACTGTACAGAACCCAAAAATGGGTTCCCGACCTGAGGGGGTAAAACACCAAAAGGGGTTCCCGCCCAGAATGGGTTAAGGTACCAAAAGTACTCATTATGCAGAATGTCCCATTTCACAAGTTATCATTATGTCTAAAAATATATTTTTAAATAGCACATCAAGCTCACACCGTGGCGCATCACCAAATACAGCGGAAGGTTATGTTTTGTAATAATAATTTAAATCTACAAAGTAACTAGTAACTAAAGTTTTCAAATAATTGTAGTGGAGTTGCCCCTGAGGAGTAGAAGTAAAAGTACAGACAATTGGAAATACTCCAGTATAAGTAAAAAAATACCTAAACAAATATTTAGTACAGTTCTTGAGTAAAATGTATTTGACACCACAACACTGTGGCCATTACAGTTTGCATATTTTAACATGAGGGATCAAGTGTTGCAAACAGATGTCACCTTGTCGGGGTCTTAGAAATCCATTATTTGTGATACACACCGTCCAGAATCCATAACACCTCTGCCATTGTTACTCGTTCACGATACTTTTCATCTATTGTTCACGTAATGATCAATATAGGCTTTACTCACATCTCTATCACGCACGCACGCACGCACGCACGCACGCACGCACGCACGCACGCACGCACGCACGCACGCACGCACGCACGCACGCACGCACGCACGCACGCACGCACGCACGCATCAGTATACACTTGAACAGTGCACAAACACAGACATGCACTTGTGCCCGCATACTTTGACGCAAACACACTAGTGCCCGCATACTTACAGGCACACACACACACACACACACACAGACACACACCCTTCTCTCCTTTTTCCTGTCGATGCAGAGCATTCCAGCGTGACTTTGAGCTGGCCCTTGGGTGTCGCGGGTTCAGTTGGAAGTGACTTCAGCCTATAAATATAACCTGACGCACACACACACACACACACACACACACACACACACACACACACACACACACACACACACACACACACACACACACACACACACACGTCCACGGCGTTTTGATGCCTTGTAAATGTAACCTTTTCCACCGGACTGTGGGAACACCTGTCTTAGCACTCATAAGACATGCTAATCCACTAAGACCTGGAACGCATCTGTGTCACCGTATGTAGCTTTTAACCACTTTAGTTTAGACCATTATTTTAAACTTTAGCCGTTGAAAAATAGCAGTTTCTACAAGCTCATAGCTCTACGAGCTTGTAGATCTGCTATTTTTTTTTATCGTGAAAACGTGTGCAAATCGTTGAATATATATCCTTTCACAGCAAACGTTTTTTTAACTCGCATCTTTGCTTCTGGGGAGGCCCCTGGAAGAACATATTTTCAGATGGGGGTCGGCGGACGATTACATACAATCTTTGGGGTCCTTGACATGAAATAGTTTGAGAACCCACTGATATAGAAACATAGTTTTGTTCAGAACACTGTCATGATTTAGAAGACGTTTAGTAGAGTCTGCTGGTCTCAACGGGCTAATACATGCAGCCACATGGTGGCACGTTGCGTGACCTTGCTATAGGACAGCACAGAGTGATGGGAGTGACGGGCCACGCAGGTCCCTGCAGGACACACGCTGGCATATGTTCGCTCCGTTTTAACCCATTTAGGACCTGATGAGACCAGATTCTATAATGTCTTTTAAAATCCTGACAGTTTTCTGAAAAACCCTGTTTCTATATTCAGTGGGTTCTCAGACTATTTCATGTCCCCATGCAGGACCCCAAAAATCATAATATGTAATCGGCCGCTGACCCCCATCTGAAGACATGTTGTTCCAGGGACCCCCCCCCCCCCCAGAAGCGAAGATGAGTTAAAAACGAAAAACGTTCACTGTGAAAGATTTGCACGTGTTTTCACGATTTTTCAAAAATAGCAGATCTACAAGCTCGTAGCGCGGCACTCGGTGCCACACTATGAGCTTGTAGATCTGCTATTTAAGGATTAAAAGTGGTTTAAAAGCTACGGTGACACAGGTGCGTTCCCGTACTGAATGCATTAAAGCTCCATGGGCACATTGAAGCATCATATGGACATGAACAGGAGCGAACAGGGAGGGATAGATAGATGAGGTCTATTATTATTATTATACAGCAGCAGCTCCAGTCCAGTGTGTTCCTGAGCAACCAAACCACCAGAAGTTTGCTCATCTCGTCTTCATATAGTTACTTTCATCGTTCGGTTATTCACCTGGATCGGAATTCAGTATAGGTTAAAAACACAATGTATGCCAAGCCCGGGAGTATTTGTTAAAATCATGCTTTTATGTGGACACGCCCACCAGTTCATTAAGTATGCCTGGTTTGCCTGGTGGGTGGTGATGGGTGGTGATCCACCTGAACTGAAGCCGCACCCACAGCTGTAGTTGTATGATAAAGGGGGAGGGGTTAGGGGAGGGGCTGATAATGTGATGTCACTATATTACTGTTTATTTCATTGGCCCGTTTGACTGTCAAGGGTTCAGCCTCCAGGAAGAAACCCTAAATACAAAAAATACAAACATTGTGGCACTCAGATTTCTTGATGCACTTGTGTGGTCAGATCACATGTCTCTATACTCGCAAGCTGTTTGCACATGCTCAGAGAACGGACGTCTGAACACCCACCTAACAAGCACGTGCTCATGCACGCACGCACGCACGCACGCACACACTGACACACACACACACACACACACACACACGACAGTGCATGCATGCGCACAGGCCCTGCCCTGCAAATGCTGACAGTAATAACCTCAACAAACACAGCATTGTGTGTCTGTCTGTCTGTCTGTCTGTCTGTCTGTCTGTCTGGAGGAGGGATATTATTGTCTTTGCCTCAGTCTTATACCCATTCCTTCACACGGTGCACTTTTCAAGGTACAGGAAGGATGTTCATCTCCATGACAACAGCAGAAAGCCACCAGCGTCTCAGGGAGAAGGAGGAGGTGGTTGAGACGGGTGGGTGTGTGAGGGAGGAGGTGGCAGGTGGGGTGGGGTGGTGGTGGGTGGGGAGGGGGCTTCAGGGAGGAGGAGGAGGAGGTGGAGACGGGAGGGTGTGTGAGGGAGGAGGTGGCAGGTGGGGTGGGGTGGTGGGTGGGGAGGGGAGGGGGCTTCTGGGAGGAGGAGGAGGAGGTGGAGACGGGAGGGTGTGTGAGGGAGGAGGTGGCAGGTGGGTGGGGAGGGGAGGGGGCTTCAGGGAGGAGGAGGAGGAGGAGGTGGAGACGGGAGGGTGTGTGAGGGAGGAGGTGGCAGGTGGGGTGGGGTGGTGGGTGGGGAGGGGAGGGGGCTTCAGGGAGGAGGAGGAGGAGGTGGAGACGGGAGGGTGTGTGAGGGAGGAGGTGGCAGGTGGGGTGGGGGTGGGTGGGGAGGGGAGGGGGCTTCAGGGAGGAGGAGGTGGAGACGGGTGGGTGTGTGAGGGAGGAGGTGGCAGGTGGGGTGGGGGTGGGTGGGGAGGGGAGGGGGTTCGGGGAGGGTATGTGTCTGAGTGGAGGAGTCGGTGCGGGCGTGCAGAGGAAATGGTATTAAAATCGGGGGAGATGTGAAGGAGGCAGTGGTGGAAAGTAACTGAGTACATTTACTTAAGGACTTTAAAGTACAATTTTGAGGTATTTGTACTTTACTTGAGTATTTCCAATTTCCAGTATACTTTTACTTCTACTCCACTACAAGCATCTTTACTTTGTAGATTTTGATTATTATCACAAAACATACATTAACCACTTCATGTATATATCGGCCATTTGAAAATAGCCGATCTACAAGCTCTACAATGTGTCGCATCGCGACGCATTGTAGAGCTTGTAGATCTGCTATTTTCAAATGATGTTACATTCTGCATAATGAGTATACTTTTACTCTTGGTACTTTAAGTACA
Source organism: Electrona antarctica (assembly GCF_951216825.1). Lineage (NCBI taxonomy): Eukaryota > Metazoa > Chordata > Actinopteri > Myctophiformes > Myctophidae > Electrona > Electrona antarctica. The sequence continues at coordinate 16,335,653 of NC_136806.1, forward strand.
TTTTGATGCCGATATACTTTGCCAGGTAGAAGACTTGTTGGGAACATTGTGACATTTCCCCGAACCATGAGGTCAATGACTGAACAAGGGTGGGGCTCTCTCTCCTCTTTCAGCGTGCGTGCGTGCGTGCGTGCGTGCGTGCGTGCGTGCGTGCGTGCGTGCGTGCGTGCGTGCGTGCGCTCACAGATCCTGGCGGATGATATATCCATTCTCTACAAGTTCAGGTGTGATCTGATGGCAATGCTTGGTGAAGGATGACCTCTTCCGTTTCTCATTGAAATGCATGCGCACGCACATACACAAACACTGGGAACACACGCACGGCACACGCACGCGCGGCACACAAACGCTCTCTCTCACTCTCTCTCTCTCTCTCTCTCTCTGTCTTTCTCTGTCTGTGGAACTGTTGTGTAGAGCAGTGCTGCTCAAAGTGGAGTCCGGGGACCCCCAGGTGTCCTTGAGGGGGCTCCAGGTGGTCCCCAGATAAATGATTGGAGAGTTGGTAACCAAATGGACCCTTATAGATCTTTAACTCTTGAGAGCGTAAAATGAAACCCTTATGGGTCCATTTGGTTTCATTTTACGCTCCCAACAGTTACATTATTGTTAAACATCTGCATTAC
>NC_136806.1:16341275-16365166 GCF_951216825.1 Electrona antarctica
TGTGTGTGTGTGTGTGTGTGTGTGTGTGCGCGAGCCTGTCTCAAAGAGCATGCAGCATCTTTTCAAGTCGCCTCCTCTGAAAAGCTCCTCCAGTTTCTTATAGGGAGGAGAGAGGTGTGCATGTCTGTGTCACACCCTCATAATTATGGAACATAAATTCACATTTTACAAAGAACAATAAATCCAGCCCTGCCAGCCTAGAGCCATATAGGCTGTTGTTGTTGCCATGGATGTGAATGATAGAACGATTCGGAATTGTATAAGGTGAACATTGTTGTTATGCCTTTTAAGCTGTCCAAGCAAACAAAATAATTTAGGCACAGCGTGTGATCATTTAGATAGATGCATAGGCCTATTTGGATATATTTGTATGTCTTTATAAATGTTTAGATTAATTGAAAATGGAGAACCCATGGTCTAAACAAGTCTTATAGTGCTTTTTCTGGGTTTGTATACCTTCCTTAAACTGTACCCAATCTCTTAATAACATTTGTCAATCAATTATTAGAAGCAGCAATGATTAATATGATGATGATGGTGATGTGCAGTAGTATGTTTTTAACAGAACACTATTTGGTGTTTTGACACAGATTGCTGCATGTCGTTCCTCTCGTCTCATCTTGTGGGAATAGTTTGTCTGGTTCCGTCGGCGGTCTTTATAGGATATAGAAGTGACTTCCTCCTCCGTGCAGGCTGGCGGTGATGTTGGCAGAGAGCATGAGGTGTCAGTGCTGAGACTGCTGTTTCCACACGTGCACAGCACCACCACCACCGTGCACTACCGTGCACTGCCGCGCATGCACTGTAGCCTTATATACCGTGCACAGCACACACACAGAGCACTTTGGTCGCTTCGGAGTTCAGGGGTGGGGCATGATGCCTCTCACAGTGTGTGTGTGTGTATGTGTGTGTGCGTGCGCGTGTGTGTGTGTGTGTGCGTGTGCGTGTGTGTGTGCAGTACATTGTTGTGTGTGTGCAAGTGGGGAGTGCATTGTTAATTTCCACGTGACACAATTTAAAATGGTCAATAAAAAGTTAAAACATCACAATTTTGACCTTCTAATCTAATCCTATAATTCTCCTCCTTCATCCTCTCTTTTCCATCCTCTAATCATCCGCCTTTTCTCTCCCCATGGTTTGTCACTTTTCCCTTTCCAATCAAAATGTATTCCTCTGTTATTCAACTTCATCCCCTCGTACCACCCCGCCCTCTTCATCTTCTCTTTTGTAATGTCTATCTGCATGCACACACAGACTGGAGGACATTCTAATGTAATGTCTATCCACATGCACACACAGACTGGAGGACATTCTAATGTAATGTCTATCCACATGCACACACAGACTGTGGAGGACATTCTAATGTAATGTCTATCTGCATGCACACACAGACTGGAGGACATTCTAATGTAATGTCTATCCACATGCACACACAGACTGTGGAGGACATTCTAATGTAATGTCTATCTGCATGCACACACACTGTGGAGGACATTCTAATGTAATGTCTATCCACATGCACACACAGACTGTGGAGGACATTCTAATGTAATGTCTATCTGCATGCACACACACTGTGGAGGACATTCTAATGTAATGTCTATCCAGTATCCACATGCACACACACACTGTGGAGGACATTCTAATGTAATGTCTATCCAGTATCCACATGCACACACAGACTGGAGGACATTCTAATGTAATGTCTATCCACATGCACACACACACTGTGGAGGACATTCTAATGTAATGTCTATCCACATGCACACACACACTGTGGAGGACATTCTAATGTAATGTCTATCCACATGCACACACACACTGTGGAGGACATTCTAACCCATTTAGACCTGAGTTAAAAACATTCACTTTGAAATAATATATATTCAAAGATTTGCGACACATTTTTACAATCTTTCAAAAATAGCAGACCTACAAGCTCGTAGCGCGCCACTCGGTGGCGCGCTACGAGCTTGTAGGTCTGCTATTTTTCAATAGCTAAATTATAACATAATGTTTAAAACACCAAACGGGGTTCCCGCCCAAAATGGGCTAATGTAATGTCTATCTGCATGCACACACAGACTGGAGGACATTCTAATGTAATGTCTATCTGCATGCACACACAGACTGGAGGACATTCTAATGTAATGTCTATCTGCATGCACACACACACTGTGGAGGACATTCTAATGTAATGTCTATCTGCATGCACACACACACTGTGGAGGACATTCTAATGTAATGTCTATCTGCATGCACACACAGACATGGAGGACATTCTAATGTAATGTCTATCTGCATGCACACACAGACTGTGGAGGACATTCTAATGTAATGTCTATCTGCATGCACACACACACTGTGGAGGACATTCTAATGTAATGTCTAGCCACATGCACACACAGACTGTGGAGGACATTCTAATGTAATGTCTAGCCGCATGCACACACACACAGACTGTGGAGGACATTCTAATGTAATGTCTATCTGCATGCACACACAGACTGTGGAGGACATTCTAATGTAATGTCTATCTGCATGCACAGCACACAGACTGGAGGACATTCTAATGTAATGTCTATCCACATGCACACACAGACTGTGGAGGACATTCTAATGTAATGTCTAGCCGCATGCACACACACACTGTGGAGGACATTCTAATGTAATGTCTATCCACATGCACACACAGACTGTGGAGGACATTCTAATGTAATGTCTAGCCGCATGCACACACACACTGTGGAGGACATTCTCTAATGTAATGTCTATCTGCATGCACACACACACTGTGCAGGACATTCTCTAATGTAATGTCTATCCACATGCACACACAGACTGTGGAGGACATTCTAATGTAATGTCTATCTGCATGCACACACAGACTGTGGAGGACATTCTAATGTAATGTCTATCCACATGCACACACAGACTGTAGAGGACATTCTAATGTAATGTCTATCTGCATGCACAGCACACAGACTGTGGAGGACATTATTTTTGGTTCCCATCAGACTTACACTAGTTACACTACATTGGCATTTTGCACATTTTGCACTTGAGCTCTTGCACTTTAGGTAGTTTTAGAGATTATAGTTAGTTATTTAAGCAACTTATAGTTTTTAACATTGACACTAGCATTAACGTGGTATTCTGGGGACTGTAGCTGTGTTGGTTTTAAACGCACAATGAATTTCTCGTGCCGTTTACTTGTAATTGGTATTGTTGACAATTTAGTTGAACCTTGAACCTTGACCATGATGTTGTGTTGGTCACTCTGCCTACTCCTCAACCTCCCGCCCCCGCACCACAACAACAACAACAACCACTCACTACCCGACTGTAAAATTCAATGTTTACTTCCTGTGTGTAACACACAAATCCTTCCCCATCTCACAGACTCCCTGCAGCATGTCCTGGGGGAGTATGGACTGGTGAGGCCTATCAGCGTGGACGCAGAGGGCCGCTTCCTGTCGCATGTCGTCTCGGCGGGAGGAGGAGGGCAGCCCCGTAGGCGCCGGGATAAGAGGGAGGCCGCCGGGGGAGGAGGGGGAGAGGAGGAGGAGGAGGAGGAGGAGGGAGGAGGAGGGGCCCACAGTTCGGACGACAGGCTCTTCTACAATGTCACCGTCTTCGGCCGGGAGTTCCACCTGCGCCTGCGCCCCAACGCCAGGCTGGTGGCCCCCGGAGCCAAGATGGAGTGGCATGATGACGAGGACGATGGCGGCACCGACGGCGGACCCCAGCGGCGGCGCTCAGAGCCCCTGAGTGCACGCTGCCTCTACGTGGGCGACATCAGCGACGCGCCGGGAGCCACGGTGGCCATCAGCAACTGTGACGGACTGGTGAGTGGATTCATGTTTCACCTTGTTGTTGTTGTGGTGCTGCTGCTGTGCCATTCTTCTTGTTCAAAATGTCAATCTTCGATTTTCCATCCCTGTTAATTGAGATCACGACTCTCACGCGATTCTCTTTTTGAGGGGTGCACCTATGCACAGCTTTGTGTGTGTGTGTGTGAGCACGGAATGTGATCAGCTGATTGGCTGAGCACGGAATGTGATGTAGTATGATGGTAAGAGCGCCCCTCACTTCATACGAGTGTGATTTGTTTTTTTCCCCCAAGGAAATTGTCTTTAGTCTGTGGTTGTCTTTAGTCTGTAGTTGTCTTTAGTCTGTAGTTGTCTTTAGTCTGTAGTTGTCTTTAGTCTGTAGTTGTCTTTAGTCTGTAATTGTCTTTAGTCTGTAGTTGTCTTTAGTCTGTAGTTGTCTGTAGTTGTCTTTAGTCTGTAGTTGTCTTTAGTCTGTAGTTGTCTGTAGTTGTCTTTAGTCTGTAATTGTCTTTAGTCTGTAGTTGTCTGTAGTTGTCTTTAGTCTGTAATTGTCTTTAGTCTGTAGTTGTCTTTAGTCTGTAGTTGTCTTTAGTCTGTAGTTGTCTTTAGTCTGTAATTGTCTTTAGTCTGTAGTTGTCTTTAGTCTGTAGTTGTCTTTAGTCTGTAGTTGTCTTTAGTCTGTAGTTGAACATTACCACGTTCAAAATGTGGCACCTGGAGCCACTACTGTGGCTTTACACAGACAACATCAAAGTGATTGACTTAAACCTCTCTTAAAGTCTCTCTCTTGTAGCAAAAACACATGAGTAACTGAAATGAATTGGACAGCCAACTAGTACTGCACGTTCTTGCTCAAATTTAGAAATGAGAGTCTGTGTGTGTGTGTGTGTGTGTGTGTGTGTGTGTGTGTGATGCTGTTGGGTAACACTTGTGGTATAAAGCTCTGGACTGGCTTGTTTTCGCTGAAGTTCGGAGGATGTAATTGTTGTATATATATTCTGTTATATACGGGCTGCCATGCGGCCCAATCTCCCGTATGGAGATCTCTGTATCTGTCTGTCCTGGTCGCTTTTATGCCCAAATATGGAGATCCCTGATGTCATTAGTATATGCCCATACCCTGTATATTGGTACACATCATGATACATGGCCGATATTGGCTAATTCAGGGCGATATGATTCAATGATTTCAAATAAATACAGTAACTATTTCGCCATAACAACAAATCTGTGTGAAACTTTACTATGCATGCATGTAAATAAGTAAACCGTGATTCTCTGGCAAATACATTGATATTGTATTTGAACACATATGGCCAAACCCACGCCTTGACATGAGCACAGAGATTCCATACCTTTAACAAGTTTATCAAGACCAGGTGTAGCGATATGGGATGGAAAAGTAATGTTTGTTATTTTTCTTCATACAATTGCTAAATGCAACGCACAAGTAGTCGATACAATCGATTATTTGCATTGCAAAACGATTCAATACCATACAAGGTCAAACGATACAACACGTTGCTGTTTGTATATCGATATAATTGAAATCGATGCAGTTACTCTATTGTTACACCCCTAATATATATATATATATATATTATATATTATATTATATATGTACATGTGCCAATTAAACAAAGCGACTATTGACGTGTCCATTGACTGGTTCGTTTGACCTGGGAGATCAGAGGTCATCGCCGGGGTCATGTTTGTTGTTTGTTCTACATTTTGTCCTTCAGTCTGATGGAGAAGGCTGTCGTCTGAAATACCTGAGTCATGTTTTCTCTCTCTGTTCCCCTTCATGTAAAGGACAGGGAATATTTCTCTCTCTGTTCCCCTTCACGTAAAGGACAGAGGGAATATCAAAGCAATTCAGGCTACATGTGGTGTCTTGTCTGTCAACCACTTGCTGAGCAGTATAGTCTGCGGTGATCATTAAAGCTACAACATCACGATGTGTTGTGAGCTTGTAGATCTGTCCGACACCCTTGTGCAATGGGTGCACAATTAAGCTTTAAAGGGACACTTCACCCCTTTTTTCCTAAAAATATATACAGTATATGTTAATGACATTTAGAAGATTTAGAACACTTTCCTGGGGGAAAGTGTAATATGTGGTTTTAGATTTTAGTAGTGTCCATGATGTCACAGACACTGGGCTCACTTCCTTCCTGGACTACAATTCACATAATGCTTTGGTTCACTGCTCCTCCTTGTGGATAGGGGGAGGGTTGTCTTTCTGAGACAACATGTAGTCCAGAAAGTTATAGTGAGACCAGTGTCTGTGACATCATGAACACTGCTAAAATCTAAAATATCTAAAACCACATATTACACACATAAAGACCCCAGGAAAGTGTTCTCAATCTTCTAAACGGCATTAGCATATATATTTTTTTCCTTTTAAGTGAGCAAAGTTTAAAAAAACATTTCCAAACACAGTCTTAAAAAAAAAAGAAGAATTACACCGTATCCATATTGTTCACTAGAGTTATCATCTGAATCAATATTATGTGAGCTTTTCTTCTAACAAAAATGTCATGGTTTGATAACTGAGACAATTCTATAGTAGACGGATTTGACGACACGCGACAATGTACTCTTCTTCATCAGCAGCAGCATTTTTTCAGGAATAGTTACTAAGATTTAAACGCATATCGACAAACAGCACACATAGCTACAGTACATAAAGTCATTATACAGTGTACATGTATATCAGCTTGCATTCCATAGAGCACCGAAGTCTGACGTCAATATTGGAAGAGGGCGCAAATCCACAGATTCATGTACTTTTTATTTGCATTGCCAGGAGGATTTTAGATCGCCTCATATAAGAACGGTGTTTGAAAAAGAAACATGTCACCCCGGCCGTTACACTCATATGGATATGAAGAATCAACTGAGAGAAAACGCTATTGTTACTGCTACTGAATTAGTTACATTTTCGCTAGAAACAGACTGTATCATATATGGGTCACTGACGGTCGTAAACCATACAGAGACACCTCCCTGACAATAACGCCGAGACAGCTTGTTTATTTTTGGACCACAATGCTTACATGAGACGATTTTAAGATGAGCACATGTTATTCTCCATAGAGAAATGACTTCCGTGAACCAGAGGAATCGAGGGGATGAGAAAGTGACGTCAGGACTTTGGCGCTCTATATTCTCTTGCATATTGTACCTTAGTAAGGGATTTCTGTGGTCGCGTTTGCAGTCTCTAGTCATGGTGCGGTGGGGGAGAGGAGAGCGGGCTTACTGTCCCATTGGCCGTATAGAGCTAGTCTCCCATTGGCTTAGAGGCCAACCAATCATGAAAATCTAGACCACGTGACTAGACTAGAGAAAGTCTGATCATTGAACAGCTCTGCAAGCTGATGAAAAAAGGCAAAGTGGGTGAAAAAGACGAGTGCAATGAATGTAAGGAGGCTAGAAGAAGAAAACGAGGGGATATACCAAAGCAGAAAGTATAAAATGAGTGAAGGATGCATGTGTGTGAGGCTGTGAGCCGTGGTGGTGAGATGGAGTTCCCCTCATTAGGTAAAGTATTCATTAGTCAGCGTGCTCTGCTCTGCTCACGCAGCCCCGCCAGTACAGCTGAGTAGCAGCAACTGGATCCGTTTAGCCCGTTTAGACCCCAGGACGCATCTGTGTCACCTTATAGATTTTCACCACTTTAATCGTTGTTCTTAAACTTTAGCTGTTGGGAAAATGGCAGATCTACAAAGTCATAGCGCGGCACATATAACGCGGCACCGAGTGCCGCGCTATGACCTTGTAGATCTGCCATTTTTGGAAAAATCGTGAAAGTGTGTGCAAATCTTGAATATGTATTCTTCATATGGGGGGGGGGGGGGGGGGGGGTCCCTGGAATAACATATTTTCAGATGGGGGTCGGGGCAGCCAAATACATATAATTCTGGGGGTTCCTTGACATGAAATGGTTTGAGAAGAACCACTGATATAGAATCATAGGATTTTCAGGAAACTGTCATGATCTGGAAGACATTTTGTATAGACTCTGCATGGTCTCAGTCCTGAATGGGTTAGGGTTGAGGACACTGGGGACTCACTGAGCAGCTGAGGATATGCCGGCAGGATGCCAGGACGGTGCTGGACCTGCCACGGCCACTTAGCCTGACACCTCGCTCCAGCCTGACAGCCCCCTCTATGGCCTACTGTAAAAATCAATGTTCATTTGACTCTGAGAGTGTACAAAATAATGTTCCATTTGTACACTCTCAGAGTTACAGACCCATATAAGGGCCCATTTGGTTCCAAAACTATCATTTATAGATGGGGACCCCCTGGAACTCCCTCAGGGACCCCTGGGGGTTCCAGTGGTTCCAAAACTTTTTCATGTCAAGGACCCCCAATTTGACACTAATTTGCCCGCGGACCCCCCATTAGAAGATATATGCCAGGGACCCCCATAAGAGAAGACTTTTACGGCACTAGTGGTGATTCTCAACCCGTTTAATTTCAAGGACCCCCAGTTTGACATACATTAGTCCACGGACTCCCATTTAATGGCATTTCTACTATCTCTGAGACCTCCATTTATATGGTGGTCTCTTATGGTGGAAAAATGACTATATACTGTATACAGTACATAATTCATCTTGTTGAAAGTCAGCATTTATCTAAGATTACTGTATTACTGAAATGTGTGCATTGATAAACAATATTAAACCTGGAAAAGAAGAGCTTCTCATTTCAAACTCTAGTTAATTTTAGTTTGAAGATGGGAGAAAAAAAAGTCAAGCATTTTGGGGGAAATTTTGTAAACCAACGACATGTAATAAATGGTCCTTAATGACTAGAAACTGTTGGAATTGAAATGTCTGAAGGTCTTGATTGATGGATTCATTCATCAAAGTGGGATTTAAACATAATTTTGCATTACGTTTTGGATGTATTAGCCCTAAGTGCTGAACTAGAATGGGCACTGTGTTTCGTTCTGCCTCAGACACAACACGCACGCACGCACGCACGCACGCACGCACGCACGCACGCACGCACGCACGCACGCACGCACGCACGCACGCACACACACACGCACACAGGCACGCATTCACTAGCCCTAGCTTCTACAGTGTGATGATGACTCTCCTCCGTTCACAGAATCCAATCCACTCCATTCATCTTCCCAGCTCAGTCCCTGCTCTTTTTTATTATGTTTTCACGTCTTTATCATTTACTCCGGCCATTCACTACACCAACAAAACCATATGGTAGATCAGCAATTTGTTTCCTATTTGTTGCTTAAGCCCTACAGTACTATATATATATATATATATATAGTATATATATATATATATATATATACTATATATTACTGTACCACAACTACTGCCTTTGTCAGACGAGAGTGTGAATAGCCTACAGGCTACAGCAGGGGTTCTCAACCCGTCGCAAACCCCTCGGGGGGGTCGCCAAATTATTTTTTTAAGTTTTTTGCAACTGAAGTTTACATACCGGTAGTACACATATGCATAAACTTTCCTTAATGATTATCTGGTTTCAGTATTCACTTATGATATATTTTCTCTATTATTAAGGTTATTTTTGCAGTCAGTTTGTATTGGGCGTGGGGGTGGGGAGGGGGGAGGGCGGGGGTCGTGAGACATGGCCAAAGCATTTACGGGGGTCCCCAGCCAAAAACGCTGAGAGCCCCTGGCCTACAGCACTGCCTGCATGCATGCATGGAGGAGCAGTTTAATCTAGATTCCATGATCTGCCAACTGATCATAATTATTATGTAGACTTGTCTATGCAGCTCTGGCCGCCTTGCTATACGTTCTTTTCCATGCCAACATTAGCTAGTAGTCTAGCTATACTTACAGTCGTGTATAGCAGGGGTTCTCAACGTTTTTGGCCGGGGACCCCCGGAAATGCTTTGGCAATGTCTCGGGACCCCCGTCCCGCCCCCTCCCGACCCCCAATATAAATTGACTGCTACAATAACCTTAAACCATTTTGGGCGGGAACCCCTTTTGGTGTTTTAAGCATTATGTTATAATTTAGCTATTGAAAAATAGCAGATCTACAAGCTCATAGCGCGCCACCGAGTGGCGCGCTACGCTCTTTTTTTTTTTTTTGAAAATAATTTGGGGACCCCCTAAAATAATTTGGCGACCCCCCGAGTGGTCGCGACCCACGGGTTGAGAATCCCTGGTGTATAGTGTCGAGTATAGTAAGCGAGAGAGCGCGAATTTGACGTGATTGACGCGGGGAGGAAACCTATGGCTCGCTGCCTGAAGATCACATCACACACATTTGGGCAGATTAGCACATGCAGCCAACGTTGAGGGTTTGGCGGTTATTGCCACTATATGGTTGGTTGAAGCTGGAAAGGAAAAGCGCTGGCTGGGTGACCTTGTTTTCATCCCTGGTCCAGCCCTGAGGGTTATGAGAACAGGGCTGGACCAGGCCTGGACCAGCCCTGAGGGTTATGAGAACAGGGCTGGACCAGGCCTGGACCAGCCCTGAGGGTTATGAGAACAGGGCTGGACCAGGCCTGGACCAGCCCTGAGGGTTATGAGAACAGGGCCTGGACCAGCCCTGAGGGTTATGAGAACAGGGCTTCATCCCTGGACCAGCCCTGAGGGTTATGAGAACAGGGCCTGGACCAGCCCTGAGGGTTATGAGAACAGGGCCTGGACCAGCCCTGAGGGTTATGAGAACAGGGCTGACAGACCATCCCTGGACCAGCCCTGAGGGTTATGAGAACAGGGCTGACATCCCTGGACCAGCCCTGAGGGTTATGAGAACAGGCCTGGACCATCCCTGGACCAGCCCTGAGGGTTATGAGAACAGGCCCTGGACCATCCCTGGACCAGCCCTGAGGGTTATGAGAACAGGCCTGGACCATCCCTGGACCAGCCCTGAGGGTTATGAGAAACAGGGCTGACAGAAAAGCCATACTTGCAAACTGCTGCGTGCCACATCAGCTTCACTTACACAACTCTAAACCAGGGGTTCTCAACCCGTGGGTCGCGACCCCTCGGGGGGTCGCCAAATTATTTTAGGGGTCCCCAAATTATTAAAAAAAAAAATAGATTTATTTTAAAATTTTATTTTCACGATTTAAAAAAAATAGCAGACCTACAAGCTCATAGCGCGCCACTCGGTGGCGCGCTATGAGCTTGTAGATCTGCTATTTTTCAATAGCTAAATTATAACAATGCTTAAAACACCAAAAGGGGTTCCCGCCCAAAATGGTTTAAGGTTATTGTAGCAGTCAATTTATATTGGGGGTCGGGAGGGGGCGGGGCGGGGGTCCCGAGACGTTGCCAAAGCATTTCCGGGGGTCCCCAGCCAAAAACGTTGAGAACCCCTGCTGTAAACCAGTGGTTCCCAAACCTTTTCATGACCTTTTCAAAACTGCTAGATCTCAATACATCAGCTTATGGTACTAGATCACAAGATATGCTTTTATTGAAGGTACCGAAAACTACTACTAAATTGGGAGATACTGCCTTCAGGGTGTATGCTCCACATTTATGGAAGAATTGTCAAAACAAATTGAAGTTGAATGTTTTTGTTTCGTTTACTACTTTTAAGAGACTCTTAACTGACCTCACACTAGAGGAAGGCATATGCACCTGCTTTCTGTAACATTTGGTTACAAGGTTTTGTTTCTGTGTGTATGTGCTTGTGTATTATATTTGTTGTACTGTGTGTCCATGTCATGTATGTAAAATGTAAATGTTCTTGTTTGTATACAGGGCGCCATTGAAAAAGAGACCCTGGTCTCAACTGGATTCCCCTGAAATAAAGGTTTCAATCAATCAATCAATCATGTCAAGGAACCTCCAATTTGACACTAATTAGCCGGCGGACCCCCCCCCCATTAGAAGATATATGCCAGGGACCCCCGTAAGAGAAGACTTAGCGGCTCTAGCAGTGATTCTCAACCTGTTTAATTTCAAGGACCCCCAGTTTGACATACATTAGTCTACGGACCCCCATTTAATGGCATTTCTACTATCTCTGAGACCCCCATTTATATGGTCAAATTAATGTTAATTTGACATAAATCCGCAACCACCTGCAATCCGTGGGTGGTTTCGGCTTCATAAATTGGAATAATTATAATTCATGCGGTCGGATAACGGGCGGATTATAAATATGCACACGCGGATTCGGGTGACTAAAAAAAGCTCATCCGCAGTTTCTAATTCTATTACTCATTCAATTATAACAGTTCAGTCTCTAATTCTATTACTCATTCAATTATAACAGTTCAGTCTCTAATTCTATTACTCATTCAATTATAGCAGTTCAGTCTCTAATTCTATTACTCATTCAATTATAACAGTTCAGTCTCTAATTCTATTACTCATTCAATTATAACAGTTCAGTCTCTAATTCTATTACTCATTCAATTATAACAGTTCAGTCTCTAATTCTATTACTCATTCAATTATAACAGTTCAGTCTCTAATTCTATTACTCATTCAATTATAACAGTTCAGTCTCTAATTCTATTACTCATTCAATTATAACAGTTCAGTCTCTAATTCTATTACTCATTCAATTATAACAGTTCAGTTTCTAATTCTATTACTCATTCAATTATAACAGTTCAGTCTCTAATTCTATTACTCATTCAATTATAACAGTTCAGTTTCTAATTCTATTACTCATTCAATTATAACAGTTCAGTCTCTAATTCTATTACTCATTCAATTATAACAGTTCAGTCTCTAATTCTATTACTCATTCAATTATAACAGTTCAGTCTCTAATTCTATTACTCATTCAATTATAGCAGTTCAGTCTCTAATTCTATTACTCATTCAATTATAACAGTTCAGTCTCTAATTCTATTACTCATTCAATTATAACAGTTCAGTCTCTAATTCTATTACTCATTCAATTATAGCAGTTCAGTCTCTAATTCTATTACTCATTCAATTATAACAGTTCAGTCTCTAATTCTATTACTCATTCAATTATAACAGTTCAGTCTCTAATTCTATTACTCATTCAATTATAACAGTTCAGTCTCTAATTCTATTACTCATTCAATTATAACAGTTCAGTTTCTAATTCTATTACTCATTCAATTATAACAGTTCAGTCTCTAATTCTATTACTCATTCAATTATAGCAGTTCAGTCTCTAATTCTATTACTCATTCAATTATAACAGTTCTGTCTCTAATTCTATTACTCATTCAATTATAACAGTTCAGTTTCTAATTCTATTACTCATTCAATTATAACAGTTCAGTCTCTAATTCTATTACTCATTCAATTATAACAGTTCAGTCTCTAATTCTATTACTCATTCAATTATAACAGTTCTGTCTCTAATTCTATTACTCATTCAATTATAACAGTTCAGTCTCTAATTCTATTACTCATTCAATTATAACAGTTCAGTCTCTAATTCTATTACTCATTCAATTATAGCAGTTCAGTCTCTAATTCTATTACTCATTCAATTATAACAGTTCAGTCTCTAATTCTATTACTCATTCAATTATAACAGTTCAGTCTCTAATTCTATTACTCATTCAATTATAGCAGTTCAGTCTCTAATTCTATTACTCATTCAATTATAACAGTTCAGTCTCTAATTCTATTACTCATTCAATTATAACAGTTCAGTCTCTAATTCTATTACTCATTCAATTATAACAGTTCAGTCTCTAATTCTATTACTCATTCAATTATAACAGTTCAGTTTCTAATTCTATTACTCATTCAATTATAACAGTTCAGTCTCTAATTCTATTACTCATTCAATTATAGCAGTTCAGTCTCTAATTCTATTACTCATTCAATTATAACAGTTCTGTCTCTAATTCTATTACTCATTCAATTATAACAGTTCAGTTTCTAATTCTATTACTCATTCAATTATAACAGTTCAGTCTCTAATTCTATTACTCATTCAATTATAACAGTTCAGTCTCTAATTCTATTACTCATTCAATTATAACAGTTCTGTCTCTAATTCTATTACTCATTCAATTATAACAGTTCAGTCTCTAATTCTATTACTCATTCAATTATAACAGTTCAGTCTCTAATTCTATTACTCATTCAATTATAGCAGTTCAGTCTCTAATTCTATTACTCATTCAATTATAACAGTTCAGTCTCTAATTCTATTACTCATTCAATTATAGCAGTTCAGTCTCTAATTCTATTACTCATTCAATTATAACAGTTCAGTCTCTAATTCTATTACTCATTCAATTATAACAGTTCAGTCTCTAATTCTATTACTCATTCAATTATAACAGTTCAGTCTCTAATTCTATTACTCATTCAATTATAGTAGTGGTTCTATCTATGGCAGATAGAAGTATATTGTTGAATTGTGTAACTAAGTACGTTTAAAAATAAAGATGACATGATTATTAGACATTTGGAATATAGCCTAATCCCTAATGCATATTAACCCATTTTGACCTAAGATCAGATTCTAAAAATGCCTTCTACATCCTGACAGTTTTCTGAAAAAGCTATGTTTCTATGTCCGTGGTTCTTCGATTTTTCAAAAAAAGCAGACCTACAAGTTCGTAGCGCGCCACTCGGTGGCGCGCTATGAGCTTGTAGATCTGCTATTTTTCAATAGCTAAAGCATAACATAATGCTAACACCAAAAGGGGTTCCCGCCCAGAATGAATGTTTGTCCCAAAATATTGTAATGACAAATTTGAGTGATTTTTCCCGGCTCTAGCTGAGCCAATGGGAAAGCCTCTGTGTAGGAACTAATTATTTTGGCCTTCTGTCTGCTACTGGATGACTGGAAATTTGTAGGGCTGCAACTAATTAACATTTGCATAATTGATTAATCTCTTGATTATTTATTTATAAGTAGTAAATTGATGCGTGTGATTATTGTGGATCATAACAAGAGTTAATAATTAGCTAATAAAGTATGAAATTATATGGATTTAACATGTTTAGCCACTATAGTCAAACACGTAACATATATAAATATATTTATTTTATTTATTTTATTTATTTTATTTATTTTATTTATTTTATTTATTTTATTTATTTTATTTATTTTATTTATTTTATTTATTTTATTTATTTTGGCCTTTATTTTATATTTTTGGAGGGACAGACAGTAGGCTGACAGGAAATGGGGAGAGAGATGGGGGGAAGACATGCAGTGAAGGCCGTCGGGATTGGGAGTCGAACCCGCGGCACACTGCCAGACTGGATTAACAGCCAAGGTGCCTGGACCACTGAGCCACGGCCCAGGCCTTCTTTTGTATTTTTATGTGGGAAAAGAAAATGTTGTTTTCACTCGAGTTGTGAAGCATACAAATTGGCCGGTGACCCACAAATGGGTCCCCGGCCCACTGTTTGGGAAACCGTGCACTAAAGTATGTATACGCTGCATACAGACGCACAACTATGTACACACAGCATTCTTTTGAAGACGGGCAATCATCTCGGGCTAATGGCTTGAAGTCAAAATTAGACTGGCATGTTCCTTTAATAAACTTGACATGCCGACGTGTTGTTTTGCCTTGGTTCTAGTTCCACTCTGCTCCCATGCTGTGTGCTGACATGCTGCACTGCCTCAATAAATCCTTTAACACGTTCAGGACGGGAACCCCATTTGGTGTTTTAAGGATTATGTTACACTTTAGCTATTGAAAAATAGCAGATCTACAAGCTCATAGCGCGGCACCGAGTGCCGCGCTACGAGCTTGTAGGTCCACTATTTTTGAAAAATCGTGAAAATGTGGCGCAAATCTCTGAATATATATTCTCTTTCACAGTGAACGCTTTTGTCTCATATCTTTGCTTCTGCAGTGGGGTCCCTGGAAAAACACATTTTCAGATGGGGGTCGGCGGCCAATTACAGATAGTTCTTGGGGTCCTTGACATGAGAAAGGTTGAGCACCACTGACATAGTAACATAGGTTTTTCAGAAAACTTTTCGGATTTAGAAGACTTTTTTTTGTAGAATCGGCTTCCGTCCTAAATGGTTTAACAGCCTATGGTTAGTGTTCTGCCCAAAGAAGCCCAGACCAAACAACTGTAATAAAGATTGGGAAGACGTGCCTCTAATAACGCTGATAGTCTCGATCACTCAACAAAGTAACAAACCAACCTCCTCTCTTGTCAGCCATGCAGCAGCATAAGTGCAATCTGTAGGCCTACTGTATTATATTAATGAGATTTCCTTTCTTTTATTGTTTTTTCCCATGATTTTTATAACCCATTTTTCACCCAGTGTCAATTACCTAATGTAACCCTGGGCTCTATACTCCCTCCGCCAACCTGGGGAGAGCAACGGACTGACCTCATGCTTCCTTATATGCATGAGCGTCCAAGCTGCTTCTTTTCACCTGACAGGGGGGGGTTTCCCTGGTTGGACGTAGCGTGTGGAAGGAAGGAACACGTTATTCCAACCATGCCGTTTCTTTCCCCTCCATCAGCTGCCCCGGCTGGCCAGGGGGAGGCAGTATAGAGACCACGATTACTGCATGTTTCTTTGTGAAGGTATCTACCTACCCTATAGTATAGAGCGTCGCAGTCCTGACCCCTTTCATGACGAAGCCAGGCCCAGGAAATAATTCCCAATGCATTTTTCCCATAGACACTTCAAAAAGTATTTATTTAAAGACCTTTTAAGCGTCGAGTTGTGACAAATCATGACAATAAACACAATATTTTGGACCAAACAAATAATTACAAAGAAGAAAAACAAGAAAAAAAGTGTTGTAACCTGCCGTTTTCTTCTTTCTAATTATTTGTTCGGCCCGAAAAATTGTGTTTGTTGTCATGATTTGTCACAACTCGAGTTGCCTTTTTACGAGGCTTAAAAGGTCTTTAAATAAATACCTTTTGAAATGTCTATGAGGAAAATGAACAGGGAATCATTTCCTGGGCCCTGGTAGGGGGCGGGACTGCGACGCTCTATTGGGGACACGGTGAGAACATGCAAACTCCACGCCCCCAGTGGATTCGAACCCAGGACCTTTATAGCTGTGAGGCGACAGCGCTACCGACTGTGCCACCATTAATGAGCTTTTCTGGCAAGAGAATAAAGCCGCAGCCTCCGTGATGACAAAAGAACAACGCAGGTGGTCCTTCAGTACCAGGCAGAGAGATTAAAACAAATCTGCTACTAGGTTCATAAAAGCAAGAACAAAGTCCCCAAATCTGAAACGGCAATAATTATCAACATGTGCTGTCTAAACAGGAGGGGGGAGAGACAGACAGACAGACAGACAGACAGACAGACAGACAGACAGACAGACAGACATCATTGATATATACCTGTACATCACATATGTACACTCTCTCTCTCTCTCTCTCTCTCTCTCTCTCTCTCTCTCTCTCTCTCTCTCAAACCTATATAACTGAACCTGTACATATATTGAGACATCCATTATATCCAGATGTTGCAAAGTGTTGGGATAATCAGAGGGTATACCTACCGCCCAAATGACAGGGGTCTTCACTTCAGGATGTAGTGTGAACAGAGGGGTGGGCGCACACACACACACACACACACACACACACACACACACACACACACACACACACACACACACACACACACACACACACCAGCGAACTGCGAGGTCTCCATGTCTCTCTCTCTCTGTGTGTGAAGACATGGAGAACAGGAAGTGCGAGGAGGAGGAGGAGGGTCTGTCATCTTCGAGCGCCATCGTAAAATCCAGGTGGACCCGTCCCGTGGACACCTGGAGTGTTACCGTGTTGTGTTTTCTACATATACATGCTTTGCATATAGTCACGCACGCACGCACGCACGCACGCACGCACGCACGCACACACCTTGGAATTTGTCTGTTCACATGGACACATGTGATCATGCACGTGGGGCATACATACAGTATGACCAACACAAGGACAGACACCAGATCAAAAGCTGTATCATAACGACCACCAACTCACTTCTTCTTGATTCCACTCGTCTCTCTCTCTCTCTCTCTCTCTCTCTCTCTCTCTCTCTCTCTCTCTCTCTCTCTCTCTCTCGCTCCCTCTCATGTCTCTTGGCCAGCCAGCGGCAGTAACGTCAGGCAGGAGAGCTCCACTAATGATGATGGTATTAAAAGCACATGGGACAAACAACAGCAAGAGAAGAGGTAGACAGGCAGGCAGGCAGACAGACATGCAGACAGACAGGCAGGCAGGCAGACAGACATGCAGACAGACATGCAGGCAGGCAGGCAGGCAGGCAGGCAGGCAGGCAGGCAGGCAGGCAGGCAGGCAGGCAGGCAGGCAGGCAGGCAGGCAGGCAGGCGAACAGACCGCATTTGCTCCCAAAACGCACATACCCACAGGAAGAGAAAGATTGACGGAGAGATGAAGTGAAAGATAGACAGACAGAGGAAGATAAACAGAGAGAGAGAGAGAAATGGAGACAGAGGGCTGTCACGATTACGTAATATCAGTTGACGAGTAATCGTCTAAACATTTGAACATATGAATAGCCTACTTTTGTTCTTTTCTTTTAGTCTTTTAGGCTTCGTAATCATAAACTGCACAGGCAGATAACTTAAATTTACAAATAAATTACTGACATAGGCCTACTTAATAATTTTATACTTTATTTTTTTTAAAGCGGAAATAGCTGATGAGCTTCACTTCAAACACTTCACAACAGCCGACTTGGGTCTCCTCCTTCTGCTTATACTATGTGTGAATATGTGAAATATTTTGTCGAAAAACACCCAATAGTCATCCAGACGATATTGTCACAATATTTTATATTACCCAGGTATATTATCAGACATAATTGTTTAGTTTTAGTTTTAGTTAGATTTTGTTCATATTATCGCCCCAGGCCTGTCCACACTCCGCAGTACACTCTCAGCTAACAATGCAATTTGTCTGCACTCTTCTTCTCGCAATGGAATTAGCATCATTTATAGGCAGATGGCGAGAGTCATCCTCTGCAGGTGTTGCTCTTTGTACAATCTGATCTTGAGCGCGGCGTGCGTGCGTGTGCGCGTGTGTGTGTGCGTGTGCATGCGTGCGTGCATGTGTTATTAGTGCACAGCAGGAAGGCTGGAAGGTGATGGTGCTATTTTTGTATTTGCTTTGAAAGCCCCCAGTTTAAACCTCCGCAGAATTCAGAAGAGAAGTGGCGACACTGAAGCATGAAGTCGTTTCTGCAGCTGGGAGTTAAGATGGTGTGAAAAACCATGTTGTTTTTGAAGAAAATGCAACGTTACATGATGTGCCATACTGTGCTCTTTCTCGCTGTTGTTACGATGATAAAGAACCTATAATTGAATGTAAGCTAAATTGGTTTTAAGGACTGTAGATGCACGCACGCACGCACGCACGCACGCACGCACGCACGCACGCACGCACTATACGATACGATACGATACGATACAACTTTATTGTCAGCTTTCACTGAAATTTGCTTTGCGTCCATGACGTCACCGTTCAAGATACAGACAGGACATACACAATACATTACACAAGGTACATTACAGGACACACATCACAGAAGCAGACAGGAACAAGAACAATAGAACATATCCTCTTGGTTTACCGATTTTGGTTTAAAAGCAGATGGACAAACAATGATTTTGTAACTGACAAAACAACTAGTTAAACCATAGTTAACTTCCCTGAATGGATGTGTACTCCATACTCTGCACGCTACACGATTCTTGCTCAAATGTGAATCTCAATTTTCCTCCACAAGAATTGAGGTCACGATTCTCACACGATTCTCATTCTTTTTTTTTTCGATTAATTGTGCAGCTGCATGCCGTTGTGTGTTGACGTTGGGGGAGGTATTTCCCCCCCAAATGTACCAATGTAACCATTCAGTGCATTATCAGAAACAGAACCATTCAGTAGATTGTCAGAAACAGAACCATTCAGTAGATTGTCAGAAACAGAACCATTCAGTAGATTATCAGAAACAGAACCATTCAGTAGATTGTCAGAAACGGAACCATTCAGTAGATTGTCAGAAACAGAACCATTCAGTAGATTGTCAGAAACAGAACCATTCAGTAGATTGTCAGAAACAGAACCATTCAGTAGATTGTCAGAAACAGAACCATTCCGTAGATTGTCAGAAACAGAACCATTCCGTAGATTGTCAGAAACAGAACCATTCAGTAGATTGTCAGAAACAGAACCATTCCGTAGATTGTCAGAAACAGAACCATTCCGTAGAATGTCAGAAACAGAACATGGTCAGTGAGAACGATCGGGTCATTAAAGGTGTTTTGTGTTATTCCCTGAATAGATAGAGTTCCTCTGCTGGACACGTCCTTTCAGTAGCAAAGCAGTAGAATTAGCATTAGGCTAATCAGAGAATAAAACCTGCAGGGAAAAACATGCTTTTTTAGAAATTCTTCAGGAAAAGATCTTAAAAGCGTGAAGAGAATGGAATGTCACATCTGTAACTCTCATAAATAAGTTACCTCGAGCACTTCGGGCATCCGAAAGAGACCTGCTGCGAGCCTGCGACGGCTTGTAAGCACTTTAACTGTGTATTTTTGCAGAATAAAAGCTTGTTTTGCGATTATGATTGTTATACCAATTTGTAGCAGTAGACTAGTTTTAAGTAAAAGAAATGTGATCGGGAGAGCTTCGTATTAATATTATATCCATATCATGATACTAGACTGGATATTGTCTGTGATTTTTGGATATTGTACTATTCGGGAAGATCGGCAGATACTCAACATCAAATGATCGGAATACATTTTTGAGTGGTGCAACCACTCCAAGGAACAGCAATGTCCACGTACCTGTCCCTATGTCCGTCCCTATGTTTAAAGTACCAGTAGGGGCAAAAGTGGCGCTGTTGTGCTAGAAACGGAGAGAGAGAGATAGTGTTGTACTGTTGCCTGCTAATTACAGAGAGAGAGAGAGAGGGAGAGGGAGAGGTGTCTGCTAAATGCTAATTCCCCCACACAGTAACTCTGTCATTTCTCAACCGTTTCGGACGCGGGGCGGCTCGCCGGAACCAGGGCTGGCACCCTGGGCGCGTTCCTGTGGGTCTGGAAGTTTCGGGGACCCACCGGGGACCCCCACATGGAGTTGCACCACTCAGTTCACACAGGTGTGATTTTTTTTTTTTATCGGGACATCCCTAGAGCCAACCCCTCCATCCATCCATTCATCCAGGCAGCCGGGCGGGCAGGCGAAGCAGGAGGGCAGTACGCTCAGTCAGGCATGGCGTCTCACTGCACACACACACACACACACACACACACACACACACACACACACACACACACACACACACACACACACACACACACACACACAGTTATTTTACCCTGGGTCACATGATGATAAGCAGCTCTCAACCGTAATCAGCTCAAATTGAAATGATGACATCAATTACAGTGCAGCACACAGCTGTTATTGACCCTGGCTGGCTGACTGTGTGTGTGTGTGTGTGTGTGTGTGTGTGTGTGTGTGTGTGTGTGTGTGTGTGTGTGTGTGTGTGTGTGTGTGTGTGTGTGTGTGTGTGTGTGTGTGTGTGTGTGTGTGTGTGTGTGTGTGTGTGTGTGTGTGTGTGTGTGTGTGTGTGAAGAAGGGCTGGGGGGTGGGGGGGGTGGTTAGAAAGGAGAACAGTGGTTGTTGTTGCGGGAGCCTCAGGGCCGTGGGAGAGAGAGTGCTACGTGCTGACTGCTGAGCCATGATATGTGAATGGAGAGATGGGGAGAGAGAGCTAAAGAGAGAGAGAGAGAGAGAGAGAGAAAACACAATCGTGGTATCTGATTGCAGGTTCCACCCTGTAGTGTAGCTTGACTCAAACATACAATTACTCCATCTATACAGCTATTATCAGAGAGAGAGAGAGAGAGAGCGGGGGACCATTCTCTGGAACATTTCACAGAGCAAAGCAGAGCTTTTATTACCAGGCCTATGATTACTGCCTCTCACTGACTGCACTTAACCAGCACCCTTCACCTCTCTTTTTTCATCTCTCTCTCTCTCTCTCTCTCTCTCTCTCTCTCTCTCTCTCTCTCTCTCTCTGTGTCATTCATGTCATTCACTGAGTGCTGGCTCACGGATAATTTGAGAGGCGCGCAAATAACTAGGATTCCCCTCGCAGGGAAACCTGGACTGAAAGGAACCCCCATGATTATAGCACGTTGGTGTGATGTCATTCTTCTGCCTACACAGAGATAGGGTCTCAACGTCACGTGATGTCATTCTTCTGCCTACACAGAGATAGGGTCTCAACGTCACGTGATTCTTTGTCGGATGTGCGGCTCAAAGAATATGATTATTGGCAGAATCTCTGACCGTTTCGAATATTTGGTGTGCCTTGTTGAAAAAAATCAAACTACGGTTTGTGTCACATCTGGTTTGTGTCAATACATAAGGTTTAGTAGGTATTGGATGGAGCCCGCACACCATGGGTATAAGAAAGACGTTCTTTATTGAAAATTCTGACAACGTTTCGATCTATTTGATCTTCATCAGTTCATGTGATACATAAGGTTTAACCATCTCACTGGCCGTGTGGTCTGAGTGTCCGCCCACAGACTGGGAGGTCAGGGTTTGATCTCCGGCCGGGTCATACCAAAGAGAAAAATGGGACCTGGTGCCTCCCTGTTTGGCACTCAGCATCCAGGGTTGGATTGGGGGTAAGTCCCTGCCGACATATAGCGTCATGTCCAGGGGGTGTACTTGTACATCATGTCCTGTCCAGGGGGTGTACTTGTACATCATGTCCAGGGAATGTACTTGTACATCATGTCCAGGGGGTGTACTTGTACATCATGTCCAGGGGGTGTACTTGTACATCATGTCCAGGGGGTGTACTTGTACATCATGTCCAGGGGGTGTACTTGTACATCAAGCTGCCTCACGCTACAGAAACAGGAGATAGGCTCCTGCCCTATGGGCCTCATGGCTACAGAAACAGGAGATAGGCTCCTGCCCTATGGGCCTCATGGCTACAGAAACAGGAGATAGGCTCCTGCCCTATGGTTCTGGTTTATACACCACAAGATATTTCACCAGGGTGCGATATAGAGTACAGACGCAATACACAGACGTGCAATATTCATTTTTGTTTTTGTTCTAGTACATTTTAATGTCTCTCCATCCTTATATTTATTGCTGATTGTCTTTCTTTCTTTTCTTTAGTCGATGAGAGCAAATGTGGTAGGCTATACAATTTCCCCTCGGACGTTTTCTATTCTGTTGTTGTGTCTGAGCATCCTACGACAAGTCTGTCTGAGAGAGAGAGAGAGAGAGACATAGAGAGAGAGAGAGATAGAGAGAGAGAGCGGGTTAGAAAGATCAATTTCATGAAATTTATATCGTGAAATGTATGATTATGAATTACAACCTGCACTTCACCGTACAGATCAAGAACCGCAGAACATTAAAAGTCTCATAAAAAAAATCACACCCGTGTGAAGCCTGTCAGCCAGCCAGACTGTCAGTCAGTCATGCAGACTGTCAGCCAGCCAGCCAGTCATGCAGCCTGTCAGTCAGTCATGCAGCCTGTCAGTCAGCCAGCCAGCCTGCCTTGCAGCCTGTCAGTCAGTCATGCAGCCTGTCAGTCAGTCAGTCGGCCAGTCAGTCAGTCAGTCGGCCAGTCAGTCATGCAGCCTGTCAGTCAGTCATGCAGCCTGTCAGTCAGTCATGCAGCCTGTCAGTCAGTCATGCAGCCTGTCAGTCAGTCAGCCAGCCAGCCAGCCTGTCAGTCAGCCAGCCAGCCTGTCAGTCAGCCAGCCAGCCTGCCTTGCCTGTCAGTCAGTCAGTCGGCTAGTCAATCAGTCGAGCAGCTGGTCCATCAGGCCACAGGGGCCTCGCAGGGAGCTAATCGATGCTAGCCACATCAGCACTTCTCTGGCTAACAGGCCCCCGCAGCCTGAAAACAGGGGGAGACATCCTCTCTGTCTGTGAACCCCCCCCTGTAGCTGTCTCCTGGGGCCACGCACGTCGGCTTTCTTCTGGCACTATAGCCATCACACAGGTGGCTTTGTACTCGGCTAAGCTTCCGCTCGTCTGGAAGTTTCCTTTATTTCCTTCATGTAATCCTCGTAAACAAAACACAACGTGAGAGAAGAAGCCTGCAGGAGGG
>NC_136806.1:16365366-16407866 GCF_951216825.1 Electrona antarctica
GCTCTCTCTCTATCCCCCTCTCTCTCGCTCTCTCTCTCTCTCTGTCTCTCTCTCTGTCTCCCTCTCTCTCCCCTCTCTCTCCTCCCCCCCCCCCCCCCCTCTCTCTCTGTCTCTCTCTCTATCCCCCCCTCTCTCTCGCTCTCTCTCTCTCTCTGTCTCTCTCTGTCTCCCCCTCTCTATCCCCCTCTCTCTCTCTCTCTCTCTCTCCTCCCCCCCCCCCCCCCTCTCTCTCTCTCTCTCCCTCTCTCCCTCCCCAGCTGGGAGGCAGGTGTCTGGGTCAGCGCCATGCCCTCTATAGCATCACGTCTATCCCTCGTCTCGTCTCTGAACTTAGTGAGATACAGCTGAAAATGCGCCTATACTGTAAATCACCAGTTTTCAACGTGTGGGAGTCACGGAGAGTAAACAGAACATTCCCTGCAGCCACTGTACTTACAGTAAGGCATTTGTAGTTTACTTGAGTATTTCCAATTTTCAATACTTTCACACTTCCACTCCACATGCATCTCGGATCCAAATGTTGTATACTTTTAACTCCACTACAATTATTTGAATAATTTGACTAGTTACTTTGTAGATTTGGATTATTATTACAAAACATACATTAACCACTTCAGCCTTATTTAATTTCGTCCATTTGAAAATAGCCGATCTACAACATTGCAAACTCGTTGAAAGCTAAAATATGATCCTCTATTTGCGGTGCTGTGTCACAGTTACATACTGGCAATGTAATGGTTCTTGGTACACTGCATGTGCGCGCACACACACGCACACGCGCGCACACGCGTACACGCACACGCACACACACACACACACACACACACACACACACACACACACACACACTCTCTCTCTCTGGACCACCACAGATCTCTAACCACAAGAGAAGGTCCACATGTCAGGCTCCTGCATGCGGTCGGTGAGGTATAGAATTAAAGAATCCACCCCAACCCCCCTCTAATAATCCTTCCTGTTATTATCCCCTTCATCCATGCAGGGCGGGGACCAGGAAGTCTTTGCCTCATAAAAGCACAGAGAGCGAGCAGCATTGGGTGGCAGAAAGACAAGCCGGCCGGACATCCCTCAGAAGTAAAATATAGGCGATATGAACCGATAGTTATGATACTTTTGTCCTCCATCCTGTGCCTGATGCAGATGTTGCGCGGGGGCCGTTAGGGGTGGTAATAACAGCTGTGCAAAGCAAACTGATGTTCTACATGCGCCTTTCAGCCAACATGTTCCTACACGCATGTCCATATAATATAAAGATAGGTGAGAATGTGTTGTGTACGTCTGTATTCCCTTTAATAACATAATCTACAGGGCACTGTGCGCATGTGTGTGTGTGTGTGTTGTGTGTGTGTGTGTGTGTGTGTGTGCCTGCATGTTGTACTGGATAGGGCTCTAACAACAGCCTTTAGTTAACACCATCCTCACACAGAGGCTTCTGAAGTTGTCTCCACTCCATCAAGTCGCTGCACGGTTGCCCGGCAACCGAGGGTCCGGCGTTCCCGAGCGGCGCCTGTTTGTTCCCGGCGAATGATCCGCCGGTGAGCAGGGAGATGGGCGAATTATCCGCCGGTGAGCAGGGAAGAAACAAATTGGTAAATGGAAGACGCAGCGCCAGAGAGACCCTGAATCAATGCCCAAGCAAACAAGTTATCTCTCTCTCTCTCTCTCTCTCTCTCTCTCTCTCTCCTCCTCTCACCATCTGGCCATATCTTTATCTTCTCTCTTTCCCTTTCTCCTTCTCTGTCACTCCTCTGTCATCTCTCCTCTCTTTCTCCATCCCTCTCTACATCTCATTATTTTTACCAAGCGATAATATGTTTGAATTAGTGTTCTGACATACACAAAGATGTTTTATTAGTGAATAATATGAAGACTGGCTTTTTACCTTTTAAATTAAAGTATCTTTTATTTTAATACTTTAGGTTTTTATTATGTGATGATGTTTTTTATAGTAGTATACTGTTTTTGATTAATGAACTGCAAGTCTGTCTGAATCGCTGCGTTCCGTGATTCTGAATTGTCACGTCGCTACTCAGTCTGGACAGAGGCTGCTTGACTCGCATTTCATAACGTCAACTGTTACGTAGCCACGTTGTTGCTGATACGTCGTCAGCCAGCGCCACTGCCGTTCGAGACTTGAGAGTAAAAACCTACGGTAAAAAGTAAACGATTCAGATTTAGTATAGTACAAAACAATCATCCACTAATCATTCACACACAGACGGCTGTGTGGGGTGAGTTTAGTGAATGATAAGGGGACGTTGCAGGACAACAGCAGTAGCTGTGTGGGGTGAGTTTAGTGAATGATAAGGGGACGTTGCAGGACAACAGCAGTAGCTGTGTGGGGTGAGTTTAGTGAATGATAAGGGGACGTTGCAGGACAACAGCAGTAGCTGTGTGGGGTGAGTTTAGTGAATGATAAGGGGACGTTGCAGGTCAACAGCAGTAGCTGTGTGGGGTGAGTTTAGTGAATGATAAGGGGACGTTGCAGGTCAACAGCAGTAGCTGTGTGGGGTGAGTTTAGTGAATGATAAGGGGACGTTGCAGGACAACAGCAGTAGCTGTGTGGGGTGAGTTTAGTGAATGATAAGGGGACGTTGCAGGACAACAGCAGTAGCTGTGTGGGGTGAGTTTAGTGAATGATAAGGGGACGTTGCAGGACAACAGCAGTAGCTGTGTGGGGTGAGTTTAGTGAATGATAAGGGGACGTTGCAGGACAACAGCAGTAGCTGTGTGGGGTGAGTTTAGTGAATGATAAGGGGACGTTGCAGGACAACAGCAGTAGCTGTGTGGGGTGAGTTTAGTGAATGATAAGGGGACGTTGCAGGACAACAGCAGTAGCTGTGTGGGGTGAGTTTAGTAAATGATAAGGGGACGTTGCAGGACAACAGCAGTAGCTGTGTGGGGTGAGTTTAGTGAATGATAAGGGGACGTTGCAACTTGCAGGACAACAGCAGTAGCTGCCCAGTGCATATTGATACAACGTCAAACTGGTGTTTTTCCTCAACCCACACTACAGACCAATCAAAAGCCACGGTTCCATTTCAAGCGTCATATAGTCCCGCCTACCTGTGGAGAATAGGAGACTGTCCAGACTGAGTTGCGAAATGCAGCAAATCAGGCTGGAACCTGGGCTAGCAAGTCTGAGGAGCCCTGACAAATTAATTTCACCCTTTTCTTTCCTCTTTTTAAAGATTTGTTTGTTTTGGGGCTTTTATGCCTTTATTGATAGTGAACAGTAGGGGGAGAGAGAGATGTACGCGGCAAAGGCCTTGAGGCCCGCGAGTCGAACCTGCAGCACGCCGTCCGGCTGGCTTGGCTGGTGCCCAGAGGGTTGAGCTAACCGTCCGGGACATTTTGACCATTTTTCTTCAGATTTTGAAGTTAATTATCTTTGCCCATGAAGCTTTCAGAAGGTTCCCCTTCCATGACCATCATCATTCCATCATCTCAGAATGTTTTGACATCTGAAAAATGTCCTAAATATGAATTTAAGCACATGCTACTTGTGTCTGATTTTACTTCAGTCATGCTAGTGTTAAGATTGTCTGCTAATGGCCTAAATCGTAAATTGTAAGGGGCCCTCTTCAAAAACACATCTTTCCCAAGGTTTCTCCCTTTTATTTTCAAGGGCTATTCCTTGTCATTGGTTTTCCCAGGCTTTTCCTCGTGTGATCTGGGGGTCGAAGGACAGGGGATTGTGTTGCCTTCATTATAATGTGGGTCTATTTATATAGCTATTATGGTCCTAGAATCTGGAACAGCCAGCCAGAGGACCTGCGGCTCTCTGAATCCGTAGACAGTTATACAAGACATATTAAGACACACCTTTTTGCTCTGCTTTTACCTGGGTTCCAGGATGATTTTTATTTTATCTCTTGTTCTGTGAAATGTGTCTTGGCTGTATGAAATGTGCTATGGAAATAAATGTTGATTGATATATTATAGCCCTTAGAGACTGCAACAGTGATTAAGGCGTATACAAATACATGTGACTTGACTTAACGTGTAAAAAATATTATTAAATCAATCCACGATCGGCAGATTACACCATCTGTGTCAAACTATATGCAGCATGTGCAGTCCAGGTGTAATCCAGGTGCCACATTAGGACAATTATAGTTGTCAAGGTTATATCTAGCACCAAATTACACATCACATCTGTCTTTCACACCGGCTTGTTAAAATAAGTGTTAAAAAGCGTATTATGATAGTACTCATTGCTATACAGTGTTTGTTCAGTAACAGGAGACTCCATGTCTCTCCAGTTTTGGATAAAAAAATACATTTTCAGGTCGGGATACCAATTTTATCCAATCTGGATAGAGAACTGTCAGGATTAACCCATTTTGACCTGGGAACGATTCTACAAAATGTCTTCTAAATCCTCTATGTCAGTCGTTCTTTGACTTTTCAAAAATAGCAGACCTACAAGCTCGTAGCGCGCCACTATTTCAGGTGTGGGTGTGGGGTTGCCATGGCAATCAATTGGCTGCGGCAGAGGCTGGAAATTGCACAGGTGAGAGGACTTGGCCTCATTAGGCCCACTGGCAGAGCCTGACCAGAGGTGGTTCTGGAGAACCGTGGGTCCGACCGACTCGAGGCCGGGCACTGCCCTGCGGGGGTGTGGAACGCGTGTGTCGAAGTTGGAGTCGGTGGGGCAAACGGTTCTGGAGTTACGTGCATTACAACCATACACACACGCACGCAGAGACGTGGCGCATTTATAGTTAGATTAACAAGCAAACAGATTGATCTACTTGTCCCTACTATTTATAACATATTAACGGATGTTTGTTTCTGGTGAAACAGTGTGTCTCCCATCTGGCCTTCGTGGCTGCTTTGCCGAGAGTAAAACAAATAGAAAGCAATGAAACGGTCTAGGCAATCACACGCAGCATAAACACGGAGAGGCAGTGTTCAACTCTTGATGACTTTCACAAGCCTTTACCAAAAATAATTGTTGCTTCGCCAAACCATTCCTAAAGGCAGACTATATGACAGCAACAATCAAACGTGATTGATGGGACTGTGAAGGAATCGTGTGAGGAGCACAGAGACTGGTATGTTCCTTCTTGTGGTCGGCGGAGATTGTGACATCAGATCTTGGCATGACAAGTCGCCAAAGAACGTGTTTTATGTGTTTTTTTATTGAAAGCCCAGCTAGAGCTCCAGGGACGTGTTTTATGCGGTTTTGGGTTTTTTATAATTTCCGAATGGTCTCGCGACTCTCGCTAATATCTACCGTAAAGCAGCGTTCCCCATCGAACCAATGCTCAGCTCAGTGTACAGTATTTGCCTGGACCAAGATGAGGACGAGCTAGAGAAAGATGGCCGCTGCGTAGACTGCTGTAATGGCCACGATCTTTCGCTGCGTTTTTCTCTGAATTGAGGCTGCAGACTAGTGAGGTGATTGAACAGAACCTGGATGTTAAGGGCTCAATACTAAAATCGGCACTACCTCACGGTGACAATATTAACACTTCTGAAGACTTTAAAAATTAAGATCGCAACATCTGCAGTTATAGGCGATTACACTTCCGATTCATTTGGGGGTGAATTTCTGGGTTTTCAAAATAAAATACGCCATGCTTCCTGCCGGCTGGGGAGCCACAGCGCCGGAGTAAATGGTGGCGGTCAACGATTCAACGAGTTAAATGTTGTGAAGTACCAGATTCACGTTTTAGGTGGTTTATGGAACTGGGCCTGGTCATTATTGATTAAAAAACAAACACCAATGAATTAATGATGTGTGGTGAATGCATGTTGAAGTATGATAATGACCTTCTCGCCACCTCGCAACACTGTTGAGAGCCAGTCAACACACACGCACACACGCTCCGCACACGCGCACACGTACACGCACACACACGCACGCACACGCACACAGGACACAATGTACTGCTCAACCTCTTGTTCCGTTCCTTCTCTCTCACCCTTTCTCCCTTCCTTAACCTAATTATATCTGTCCTCGTCCCTCTCTCTCTCCCTCTCTCCTCCCATGCTCGCTCTCTCGCTCCGTGGCTGCATGGCGTTTCTCGCTGCAGCCACTAATGACACGGTGTGGATCTCCACAGCAGTCCCCAGCCAGTGAGCCGGGGTCACACATGTTCCATATCATCTCCTGGCTGAACACTTCCATATGGGCTAGAAAGCCCAGACGTTCACGCCAAGACGGGCCACAAACACAAAAGAAACGGAAGGCAGATGATGGACATGATCCCAGACTATATATAACAGAAGAAAACGGCGGAAAAGAAAAGGGCGAGGAGTGAAGGAGAGAGAGAGAAAGAGACAGCGAAAGAGTGAAGGTATAGGGAAAGACAGAAAGAGTGGGAAGGGACGGAGGTGGGAGAGAGAGGGGACAGGCAATTAAAACCAAAAAGAACCACAGAGCAGGTCCCTGCAGGGCTGTGTCCCTCGATCCTGCCTGGCTGGCCGGCTGCAGTTGACAGAAACATACAGAAGGCGTCATCGTAAACAGTGGAAACCAAATGACGGAGCTGTGGACTACTGAATGTCTGCATTCCGCCGCTTTCCTTAAGAGAATAAAATAGCTCACGCATTCCTCACGACCGTGACGGTGCTGAAAATACTGTGTCAACAGCGTTGTTGTCACAGCGTTTTACTATGTGTATATATGACAGCCCAGTACTGTACATCAGTGAAGGCAGAATGGTGAAATCACCCCTCAGAAATATGGGGAGGGGATGGGTAGGCTTCCCCTTTCCATGCCCCTCCCCTACTTGGCGGGGTTTCTTTTTTGAGGGGCGCTTGCCCTTATGTCGGGGTCGACATAAGGGCATATGTCGACCCCGCCCACTCACCTCCGCCCCACCCCCTCTTGGTGCTGCGGCCATCTTGGAAACTAAACACAATATAAACAGTGGTAGAGGGGTGGGGCCTTATTGTATCACACCTGTGGCTTCCGCGTTCGGTGCCACTCAAAGTGACTATAGTGGGTTGGGCTGCTGGATGCAAGGGGTTGGGCTGCTGGATGCAAGGGGTTGGGCTGCTGGATGCAAGGGGTTGGGCTGCTGGATGCAAGGGGTTGGGCTGCTGGATGCAAGGGGTTGGGCTGCTGGATGCAAGGGGTTGGGCTGCTGGATGCAAGGGGTTGGGCTACTGGATGCAAGGGGTTGGGCTGCTGGATGCAAGGGGTTGGGCTGCTGGATGCAAGGGGTTGGGCTGCTGGATGCAAGGGGTTGGGCTGCTGGATGCAAGGGGTTGGGCTGCTGGATGCAAGGGGTTGGGCTACTGGATGCAAGGGGTTGGGCTGCTGGATGCAAGGGGTTGGGCTGCTGGATGCAAGGGGTTGGGCTGCTGGATGCAAGGGGTTGGGCTGCTGGATGCAAGGGGTTGGGCTACTGGATGCAAGGGGTTGGGCTGCTGGATGCAAGGGGTTGGGCTGCTGGATGCAAGGGGTTGGGCTGCTGGATGCAAGGGGTTGGGCTACTGGATGCAAGGGGTTGGGCTGCTGGATGCAAGGGGTTGGGCTGCTGGATGCAAGGGGTTGGGCTACTGGATGCAAGGGGTTGGGCTACTGGATGCAAGGGGTTGGGCTACTGGATGCAATGGGTTGGGCTACTGGATGCAAGGGGTTGGGCTGCTGGATGCAAGGGGTTGGGCTACTACATTATGTCTGAGAGACATAGTTGAGGGGGCATTTCACCAACGTGCCACTCAAAGTGACTATAGTGGGTTGGGCTGCTGGATGCAAGGGGTGGGGCTACTATATTATGTCTGAGATACATAGTTGAGGGGGCATTTCACCAACGTGCCACTCAAAGTGACTATAGTGGGTTGGGCTGCTGGATGCAAGGGGTGGGGCTACTATATTATGTCTGAGAGACATAGTTGAGGGGGCATTTCACCAACGTGCCACTCAAAGTGACTATAGTGGGTTGGGCTGCTGGATGCAAGGGGTTGGGCTACTATACTATGTCTGAGAGACATAGTTGAGGGGGCATTTCACCAACGTGCCACTCAAAGTGACTATAGTGGGTTGGGCTGCTGGATGCAAGGGGTGGGGCTACTATACTATGTCTGAGAGACATAGTTGAGGGGGCATTTCACCAACGTGCCACTCAAAGTGACTATAGTGGGTTGGGCTGCTGGATGCAAGGGGTGGGGCTACTATATTATGTCTGAGAGACATAGTTGAGGGGGCATTTCACCAACGTGCCACTCAAAGTGACTATAGTGGGTTGGGCTGCTGGATGCAAGGGGTTGGGCTACTATGTCTGAGAGACATAGTTGAGGGGGCATTTCACCAACGTGCCACTCAAAGTGACTATAGTGGGTTGGGCTGCTGGATGCAAGGGGTGGGGCTACTATATTATGTCTGAGATACATAGTTGAGGGGGCATTTCACCAACGTGCCACTCAAAGTGACTATAGTGGGTTGGGCTGCTGGATGCAAGGGGTGGGGCTACTATATTATGTCTGAGAGACATAGTTGAGGGGGCATTTCACCAACGTGCCACTCAAAGTGACTATAGTGGGTTGGGCTGCTGGATGCAAGGGGTTGGGCTACTATACTATGTCTGAGAGACATAGTTGAGGGGGCATTTCACCAACGTGCCACTCAAAGTGACTATAGTGGGTTGGGCTGCTGGATGCAAGGGGTGGGGCTACTATACTATGTCTGAGAGACATAGTTGAGGGGGCATTTCACCAACGTGCCACTCAAAGTGACTATAGTGGGTTGGGCTGCTGGATGCAAGGGGTGGGGCTACTATATTATGTCTGAGAGACATAGTTGAGGGGGCATTTCACCAACGTGCCACTCAAAGTGACTATAGTGGGTTGGGCTGCTGGATGCAAGGGGTTGGGCTACTATGTCTGAGAGACATAGTTGAGGGGGCATTTCACCAACGTGCCACTCAAAGTGACTATACTGGGTTGGGCTGCTGGATGCAAGGGGTTGGGCTACTATATTATGTCTGAGAGACATAGTTGAGGGGGCATTTCACCAACGTCGCACACACGCACACGCACACGCACACACACACACACACACACACACACACACACACACACACACACACACACACACACACTACAAATAAGACATATGTTCCTCCATGTGGTTGCAGCTGTGGTGGAAAAAGTATTCACATTCTTTGCTTAAGTAAAAGTATCAATACTGCGATGTAGAAATACTCTGTTAGTAAAAGTCCGGAATTCAAAATGTACTTGAGTAAAAGTACACAGACGTTGCCACATATCAAGTTTTCAAATGCAGTTTTCAAATGCTATCTTTTGAAAATAGCTAATCTACACAAGCTCACAATGCGCATAGTGAGCTTGTGTAGATCGGCTATTTTCAAATGGCTATAGAAATGTAGCTATATTGGGCTGAAGTGGTTAATGCGTTTTGTAATAATGACCAAAATCTAGTACAAAGTAACTTGTAACTATAACGTTTTCAAATAACTGCAGTGGGCGTAAAAGTATAGGCCTACAACATTTGGATCCGAGATGTAGTGGAGTATTGGAAATTGGAAATACTCAAGCAAAGTACAAATACCTCTAAATTGTACAGCCATTTAATAAGTAAATGTATACTCCAGTTACTTTCCACCAACTGGTTTGCAGTATGGGTGCAGAACACGCCCCTGTCTCTCTCTCTGTGTGAGTGCGTGCGTGCGTGCGTGCGTGCGTGTGTGCGTGCGTGCGTGCGTGCGTCTCTCTCGTTATGACCCTGAGTCAACGACAGGAATGAAGAAAGGAGTAAACAGGTTGGTTGCCATGCAGCAGATGTGTTGCAGCAGAGGTTGTGCTGTTCCACTAATCAGCCACGTACGTCTCCCGGACAACATCCAGGCCCGTTAGCAGCACAGCTGACGCTGATGAGAGCGAGCGAGGGGAGAACATTCATTTGATGATAGCCAAAGCCACAAGCACCAAGGAAAAGCAATTATGCGACAAAACACAATAAAACTATGTATATACAGGTACCTGTATACAGTGCATACCGTATATGCACGCGCATGCGCGTTTGTGAAATTCGTATTTTGTGACTCGTGTCTAGAAAAGTGCTATATAAATAGTTATTACACATTTAAAAAAATTAACAAAGTTATTACATGAATTACATAATGTAATAGTTGCGAATGTAGGTCGCATTTACTATGAAAACTTGCATCTCCCGTCCGTCCGCCTGCCCGTCCGTCCGTTAGTTAGTCACCCACGCCTCCATATATGGTCACACCTTGTGACATCACGTCTCCATATATGGTCACGCCTCGTGACATCATGAAGACCCTTAGATCCATGTATGGTTGTCAGTCCATCACGCCTTGTGACATCACGCCTCGTGACACGATCCATATGTCAATCTGACAACATCAAACTCTCTACTGGATTGTTTTTGGTCTCGATGGATATACCAAACAAACTATTCCAAGAAGTACTCAAGGCTATAAGCAATTTAGACCTGAGGACGATTCTATAAAAGTCGTCTAAATTGTGACAGTTTGTCTGAAAAACCTATGTTTCTATGTCAGTGGTTCTCAAACATTTTCATGTCAAGGACCCCCAAAAATATATGTAATTGGCTGCCGACCCCCATCTGATAATATGTTGTTCCAGGGACCCCCCAGATGCAAAGATTTGAGTTAAAAACGTTCGCTCTGAAAGAATATACATTCAAAGATTTGCACCACATTTTCACGATTTTTCAAAAAGAGCAGACCTACAAGCTCGTAGCGCGGCACTTGGTGCCGCTCTACGACCTTGTAGATCTGCTATTTTTCAATAGCTAAAGCATAACATAATGCTTAAAACACCAAAAAGGGTTTCCGCCCAAAATGGGTAAATTGGGTAGGCCATAAAATTATGATGCCTTTGATCACAGGGAATTATTTTGGGTATTTCTTATTCCAGTTTGAGGGTTCCGGCCTGATCGACTACAAACCAGTTAGTACAACATGACCGCCAGATCATAAACCCCAAAAGGAATGCTTCCCACCCGCGTGATTTCTTTCTACGTCCGTGATTAGACATGGTAACGCCCCGCCTGCCTCTGAGGTGGTGGAAAGCCTGGGTGAGGCGAGGCGAGGAAATAAATAAATAATACAAGAGAATGACAGCTTGGCACGCGTGACAGTAACGTTTATTTTTTGTAGAAGAGGCAAACTAATATTGTTTATGCCGCTGGCCTGTTTATTTGCATTCATCTACATGTGTAAACTTGAAACATTATTGTACTGTAAAAAGGTCTCTTTTCCCTTGATCTTTATCTTTTTAGTATTAGTACTATTAGACAGCCAAATCAAATCGTAGTTGTTCAATCAATTATTAAATCAAAGCAAACGGTACAAACAATATTGGTTTGCCTCTTGTACAAAAAGTAAAGTTACAAGTTACTGTCGCGTGTTGCCATTCTCTTGTAGGCCTACTTGTTTATTATTTCCCACCACGGAGTACCCTTGCATCTCGGAGGACAGGCAAGACGGGCAGTGTCGATAGGCCAATCAGAGGCAAGCGGGGCGTTACCATGTCTAATCACGGTCGTAGAAAGAAATCACGCTTCCCACCCAGGCCAGCACAGCACAGCACAGCACAGCACAGCACAGCACAGCACAGCACAGCACAGCACAGCATAGCACAGCACAGCATAGCACAGCACAGCACAGCACAGCATAGCACAGCACAGCATAGCACAGCACAGCACAGCACAGACATATCCCTGCATAAACCACAAACACGTGCGCGCTGGCACACAACAGTGAAAGCACCTTTTTTTACACTCCCAGCCTTACAAACAACAACTGGATTGTGCTGTGTTGATTCATCCAAACCGTGGCTGTTTTAATTGGTAGATGTGATAATGTGGTATGCAGTGCATTTTGTACTGTCTGGGTTGGGTGTTTTTTTCTTCCCCAGGGTAACATATGGCATGGAGCGCTATACGGAACAGAACAGCCTGTTTCTACACGTGTGTGCGCGCGTGTGTGTGTGTGTGTGTGTGTGTGTGTGTGTGTTCCTGGGGCAGTGTCGTTCAACACAAACCAATAGCATACACCATACAGCACTGGGTCGGGACCCATTTGTGGGTCACGGACCAAATTTCATGGGTCACGACTCGTGTAAAAATCTAATTTTATGTACATAAAAAGAGAAAAACATATATATATATACACACACACGCACGCATGCACGCACACAGGCACACACACACACACACACTCACCATATAGGCCTACACGTACAAATATTTTTAATTTAAAAAAGCCAAATAATTGTATGCGGAAAAACTAGGAAATTCCATAAATAAAAAATATATAATTAAAGGGATATTTCACTTTCAAAAAAAGCTTTTGGTCATTTGATCATCTACTCAGGCTAATAGGCTACGCTCCCGACAGTTTTATCATCTACTCAGGCTAATAGGCTACGCTCCCGACAGTTTTGAAGTTGCTCGATTCAATATCGGGTTGCGCGCTCCGCCCCCTTCCTATACAAACCCATTGTAACTTCAAACTCCATTTTAACCATACTTAAAAACGGACCTGAGTTGCACTGTGCTCGGTTGTATATAACTGCTATCTTTGACTAGCCGCACCTTAAAATGATAAATAAGAACGAACCTAGAGTGTGTGTGTGGTTGTGTGTGTGTGGGAGGGAGTGCTCTCCATTTGACACACAACCTACAATTTGTCAAATATGGTGTAAACTACAAGCGAGGCAGAATACAGTCTCGTGACAGCCCGATTTACTAATCAAGGGCCACATTGCAGCAGCATGTCTGTGTTTGTTTGTGTGTGTATGTGAGAGAGCCAAGCATGTGGTGTACGTACTCTCTCTCGCATACGCGCACACACGCACACGCGCACACGCACACACACACACACACACACACACACACAGAGAGAGAGTCTGAATCAAGGTCGTTAATAACAACATCTTGATGGCTATATCATATTGTGATAAGTGATATTTAGACGCTTGTGTAGGCCTAGACCACTTTAAGGTAATTTCAGGGAGCGTGTTTGGTTCTGGATAACATCCGTGGTATGTCTGTTTGCACAACAGCAGCGTGGCGGAGTGATGCGCTATCCGTGTGAAAATAATTAGACGGTGTCAGGATAAGACAACGAGGGGGGGGCGGGGGGGGGGGATGTTGTCTCAGTTGCACAACGATGAACTCTCACTTTCAGACATACCTGTCCTTGTATCCTCTGTTCCCTCAGCAGTGGTTTCCATGGGAACCCCAGGAACTAGCAGCAAGGGTGTGTGTGTGTGTGTGTGTGTGTGTGTGTGTGTGTGGCATGCGCGTGCGTGCGAGCGAGCCAGCGAACGAGAGAGAGAGAGAGGGAGAGAGAGAGAGAGAGAGAGAGAGAGAGAGAGAGAGCCTTAGCTTGCACCTAAACAGAACCCTGTGGATTCTCAACACCTGGCTGTACCCATTAAAAGTTGAGCTCAAATTCATCTCCGAGGATAAAGAAAAGACATTCGCACAAATGAACGGCCGGAAAACCATAACGTTCTAAACATCTAGTTGGACCCTCGATCCGAGAGGTTAGAATAAGTGCTTATATAACCAGCTGCCGGGCTAACGGTAGACGCTAACAGCAGGCGGGTGAGGTTGTGCAACAAGCCTTTGCACCTTCAGACCAATGGCCAGGATCAAACATGGTGTCTGATGAAGGCTGGGTAGCCCAAACGTATAGAAATTAAATATAATTGAGATTGACTCTTGCCACTGTGTGCGATCTATTAGCCTAATTTTCCATGGTGTTATTTTGAGTGGATACCACACCAGAAGTCAGAGCGCGGTGGTCACAAGAAAAGTCGAGACAGTCAAGACAGACACAAAGGTGCCAGCGCATTTTTAACGAAAGCTCTGTTTAAAAACTTTGAACAAACCCAAATTAATTTGTGCCTTTTTTTAATGGGGCTTCTGGAGGCCTGCAGAATCTCTGATTGCTTCTCATGTGGTGAACAAATGTTTTAATGAAGCTCATATCAGGCTCACTCGTTCTTTACTTCATTACATGTAATGGACGCTAAACCCTGTGCACCCTAGCCTCACTCAGACCTTTACTGCATTGCTGTATGCTTGTTGGATGAATGTTGTGTAGTGTCATGGCCGCCCCAATGCATTTCCAATGGGAGTCACATGGTTTGACACAACATTTGTGTTGTATGAGGGGGAGGGGCGCAGTCGAAACACAGCCGAAAGCCATACAACAGCTTGTAGTCCAAAATGTGGACTACAAACCATGTGACTTCCATTGGAAATGCATTGGGGCGGCCATGACACTACACAACATTCATCCAACAAGCATACAGCAATGCAGTAAAGGTCTGAGTGAGGCCTAACAGCGATTGTCCAATGCCAATCCAAATAGTTTAGCAACCGTTGCTAAGCTGGGCAAGCTTTCATCACCTCTTAGCTGTCAGTGTTATTTTGCATGGCTGTGTTGTTGAACACATACACAGCTTAATGTCGGGAAACTTACACGACTGACCCACCCAGGTGATGGCAATAATACTAATGACCGTAGTCTTACCGTGCATTACATGAAAACACCTGGCGGACGTTAACGTTGATTGAGTATTTCTAGTTTATTGAAATAATGTCATGCACAGTTTTTCCAGTGCATATAGACTACTGAAATGATCGATTATTTATATGGTGAAATCATCGTCTTTTAACATGCATCTCAAAG
Organism: Electrona antarctica; assembly: GCF_951216825.1. NCBI lineage: Eukaryota > Metazoa > Chordata > Actinopteri > Myctophiformes > Myctophidae > Electrona > Electrona antarctica. The sequence goes on from NC_136806.1 coordinate 16,380,063, forward strand.
GGTGAGAAGCACAGCTTGCCAGACCATGGTCTGGCAGAATGGAGTGGGTGGGGCTTAGTGAAAGGTCAATTCAATGCTGAGAACCATGCAGGTACTTTGTCGATGTGACTCCCAGGAGAGCTTCTCCAAACTTCTGTAAAAACAACTTCTAGGTAACTAGATAGCGTCAACATGCCTGAACTTTGCTATGGCCTTGGACAGAACCCTGGAATCACCAAGCTCTTTCCAATGACAACATTCACATGAAGGTCAGCTTAAAACATGGAAGAGACTTGAAGCCGCGGTATCTCCATCACGGCTGTGATCACACCTACAGTAGGTCATCTTAGAGGCACGCATGTTATTCAATCTAGCAAACATAAGCTGAGTGGGAGGAACTAGGCAAATCTTTGAATAGGCTGTACATTATTTTAAAGCCAACAATTTTTATTCAAATCTTTGCTTCTGGGGGTCCCTTGAGATGAGGGTCGGCGGCCAAATACATATAATTTTGCGGGTCCTTGACAGGAAGAAGATTGAGAACCACTGATATAGAAAGACAAGTTTTATTTCTTCATAAAACTGGTAGACATTTCTCAGGTCTTAAAGGGTTCAACTTAAACCCATTAAGACTGTAACCGTTAAAGTATTAAGCAGGCTACATGTGTGTGGTATGGCTTAAATTAAAATATCTGCATGGCCACTGTATGAGCTTGAGCTTAATTGTGAACATAAGGAAACCTTCAGAATTAACACTTTTTGGCATGTGTGTTCCATCAAACAGAGAACCTGATGTTCTTTAAACCGATCTGCTGTTGGAGGAGAGACTCAGATGGAACCAATCTGCAGTCTAAATCAACATGCCTTATCGTTGTCTTCTGCAGATAGGGTTGTCACAATTGTCTAATCGCAATTATTTGAGATAATCACAATTATTTTGTCATTCATTATTTTGTCCCAATTGCATTGGGAGCTTGTAGATCGGCTATTTTCAATGTGCTGTGCTGTGCTGTGAGGGCTTCTTGCAGAAACCAAAGAGAGAGAGCCAATCAGTGCCTGTGCTGATTAGTGGGAAAAGTACTCATTAATATTTTGTAGGTAACAGTGTCAATAGAGCACCGAAGTCTGACGTCACTTTCAGTAGAGGGCGCCAGTCCACAGGTTCATGTATTTTTTTTATTTGCATTGAAATCCCCATAGGGGGATTTTAGGTCGCTTCATATAAGAACTGTGTTTGAAAAATAAACCGATCATCCCGGCCTTTCTGTCAGGGGGGTGGCTGTGCGTCGTTAATGATGTCCATTCATATTTGATACAGCCAGTTTCTGGAGAAAATTTAATTAATGTGGCCGCAAAAGCCTTGAAACTACAAGGGTATGAAAGCAATGTCGCGGACTCGCTGCTAATATACGTCACGCCCAGCTGTCAAAACATTGCGTTCCTGAGATTCCTCGTTGACGTAAGCTCAGCTGGCAGTGACTCGACTCATAGTAACCACGGAACATTCATTAAACATTAAAAATAAAAAAAACGTAATTAACATGTCAGTTTCTGTTGTGCGACGGGCAGCTGCAGCCACCCCGCCTACCCGGAAATGTAGTCTCTGGGTTGTTTTAATCGTTTCTAGCGCTTATTATGTTACTCTTTGGGTATAGTTACATTTCCACCTTCAGTCGATGCTTCATATCCATACGAGTGAAAAGGCCGGGATGATCGGTTTATTTTTCAAACAGTTCTTATATGAAGAGATCTAAAATCCCCCTATGGGGATTTCAATGCAAATAAAAAGTACACGAACCTGTGGACTGGCGCCCTCTACTGACAGTGACGTCAGGACTTCGGTCCTGTATAATGCAATGTAGAAAATACTACGAGTAAAAGTCCGGAATTCAAAATGTACTTGAAGTACAAAAGTATTGGCATCAAAATGTATTTAAAGTGCCAAAGAGTAGAAAGTAGTCATTGTGCAGAATGTCGCCGTTACAAAATGTACGTTTGGGCTGAATTAAAACATGATCGCGCAGATCTTTACAAAGCTGTTCAGTTTCGCCTTCAAAATCAGAGTATGCACTGAAAAGACCGTGGCAGTGGGGGAATAATTATTATAATAAACTTTGTTTTAACTTGAGATCCTCTTTTCCAATTTTTTTGTGAGTGCTTGGATCTCCTGATCTTTTCAATCCTGCATTCCCGCTGGTCGTAGCCTTCAGTACACTTTTTAGACATTTCTTATCTCGTCTGAGCACCCTGTGTTTTTTCTCTGGTATTCACCAGTATTACTAGAAGTTGACAATGGTCTCTATGTATGAATTTGTATATATGAGGTCCCTCTACATAGGAATTGCAGCTGGAATTAATTGGGAGTTGATGAGCCTGCTCCCTGACACTGAAAATGTAAAACCCTGTCATCCATGATGGTTATCAGTTTAAAAAAAAGAAGTAATTAAACTAGCTTGCTAATTGCTACAGTTAATTATTCAGTGGTTCAAAACCACCAGCAGCGAGGGTGACAGTTGATTACCACCTGCCCTGGCACAGATAAAGCCGGGGTTAGTCAATTAATGTGCCATAGCAACCAATCACATTGGCCCCATTGATGTGTTTACCATAGCAACCAATCACATTGGCTCCATTCATTTATTTACCATAGCAACCAATCACATTGGCCCCATTCATTCATTTTACATTTGAAAGCTTCGTGGATTAGGGCGACAACATGACATCTCCCATAGGCAGTGGTGTAAAGTACATTTACTCAATTACTGTTCAAGTACAATTTTGAGGTGTGCAACACATTGTGAGCTTGTAGATCTGCTATTTTGAAACGATTTCTATACATGTTGTACATTTGAAAGGTTGATAAGAGTTAAAGAGTACGGGACATTCTGCCTAATGAGTACTTTCTACTTTTGGTCCTTGAAGTATACATTTCGATGTTACCAATACTTTTGTACTTTTACTCAAGTCAATTTTTACAATCCTTAGGTCTAGGGAAGGAAGGATTACGACATGAAGCTGGAAAGTGCGTTGTTGTTTTATTCGTGGCCTTTGATAAGGTTCTTTTCAGAGTTCACATGCAATTTACAAACATTACAGGTTATAAATGCCAGTGGTCTTTAGCAACCATGACGTACTATAGTGGTCATTTACCACAATGATTGCCACCTGGTGGACGAAAGTGGTGGCGCTTGGGTGCCAAGTGATGAGAAGCAATTCCACTACGACGCTCGTCCGGTTCTGGATGCCATATTGGATGCTAAATCAATAGCACCAATGCTAGCGAGCTAAACTGAGGTCCATCCTTGTTCTAGAAAATGCCAATGTTCCAATCGCGTTAACCGGATAATCAGAAATGATCTCCGAACATCGGCGATCTGTTCGAAACCACGGACAGCGCCGTAGTTTCAGAGAAAAGAGCATGCAAAGTTCATGCAGCCTGGAGAGGGACAAGCTGGAGTTTGAAATACATTGTTTTCAACGAGGACGGCGCAAATAAGAGCAATTTTAGGCATGTGTGCAACATGCCAACTGTTTTAGTTTTAGTGTACAAATGGAACCAAATGGACCCGTTTGTACACTCTCAGAGTTAAATTAAAATTGATTATACAATATCAATTGGGGGTCCCAGAGATAGAAATTACATTAAATGGGGGTCCGTAGACTAATGCATGTCAAGGTCCTTGAAATTAAACGGGTTGAGGATCACTGCTAGAGCCGTAATAATCTCTTCAAATGGGGGTCCGCGGGCTCATTAGTGTCCATTTGGGGGTCCTTGACATGAAAAGGTTTGGGAACCACTGCGCTACAATCGCAACAAGGCCAGTTGACCTCAAGTCAAGGCACCGCCCATACAGGCAGCAGCCTGCAGGGCAGGACTCTCATGCCTGTCTGCCAGTGTTATGAATGATGTGTTTATGATGTGCTTATGATGTGCCAGTGGTATGCCTGGCAGTGGTTCTCGCCAAGTAATGTTCTCTGCATCCCCATGCAGGCTTAGCCCACGCCAGTTTCCCTGGTGGTGCCGTCGTTGGTAAACTTTGGCATTGCCAAGGCTGACTCCATGGGTTCCATTGCATCAGGATGGATGCAGCAGGTCCCATGCAGTAATAACCCACTCTGAACGGGAACCCCATTTTGGTGTTTTAAGAATTATGTTATAATTTAGCTATTGAAAAATAGCAGAACTACAAGTTCATAGCGCGGCACTCGGTGCCGCGCTATGAACTTGTAGTTCTGCTATTTTTGAAAAATCGTGAACATGTGTCGCAAATCTTTGAATATATATATTCTGTCTGAGCTAACTCAAATCTTTGCTTCTGGGGGGGGGGGGGGTTACTGGAACAACATATTTTCAGATGGGGGTCGGGGGACAATTAAATATATTTTTTGGGGTCCTTGGCATGAAATATTGAGCACCACTGATATAGAAAGTTAGAAACATAGGTATTTCAGAAAACTTTCAGGATTTAGAAGACATTTTCTAGATCTAAATGGGATAAATGACTGGCTCGAGTAATGATGAGAGCAGACATTCTGTTTGGATGTCTTTCACTCCTCGCCCCATGCATGACCTCTCCAAGCTAGTGTTGTAGTGACGGAATGAATCAACACTATTTCCAAGCAGAGCAAGTGAACAACATGGACTCGTATATTATCATACCACCTTCTCAGACTTGCTTTCCCTACATAAATCCCTAACGCTAGGGTTGTCCCCGATCCCATCACGTGATGGGAAATCGGGGGCCGATCACGTCATTTTCAAATGATCGAAAAACGGATCGGGAGCAAACAAAAGTGACATCCCTATCAATATTTTTTTTTGTGGCTTTCACCTTCATTTTATATTTTCTTTATGGAGGGACAGACAGTAGGCTGACAGGAAATGGGGAGAGAGATGGGGGGAAGACATGCAGTAAAGGCCGTCGGGATCGGGAGTCGAACCCGCGGCACACTGCCAGACTGGATTACCAGCCAAGGTGCCTGGACCGCTGAGCCACGGCCCAGGCCCTTAGTATCAATATTATATCCATATCATGATGTTAGACTGGATATTGTCTGTGATTTTGGATATTGTACAATTGTGATATGGCATAAGTGTTCTATAAAAATATAAATATCGGATCAGGAAAAATCGGTACTCAAAATCAAATGATCGGAATTTGGATCGGGAGCACAAAGAAAAACGTGATTGGAACATCCCTACCGAACGCCCAATTTGTTTGTTTAGCTTTCCCTTAGTTTATAGTTTCTAACTTTTTTTTTACTTTTAACTAATTTATTTCACTAATAAAATTGTTATTATTTTTGTCCTGTAAAGCGACTTTGAGTACCTTGTAAAGCGATATATAAATCGTATGTATTATTACCATCGCTGTCGGGGCAGAAACCATCTATGTCCAAATTAAACTGTGGTACCTTTCAGGAAATGGAAGAATTCAGAACCTGTGATTCCAATAGATCTAATGTAGTTATTTAGTCACAAGCTGTTGTTAATTATTGTCATTGTTTGGTTATTCTTACTCACATAGTAGTTTATATGGTAGTCCTGGTATAGTCCTAAAAATCTAACATTTTAAAAAGTACATTCTATCTGGCATATAAAAAGGCTTGCGTGAAATGGGAACGGGTGATTTGTCCACATCTTTCAGTTCTTGTTTTGGGTGATCTGTAGCTGCGTGCTACTTCTGGGTTGCCAATTGGATATTTTGCCTCTGGTGAGGAGCAGCCAGGTTTCTGCAGGGGGGATTCAGAACACCCAGGGCACAATCCCTAATGTGTTGTATGATGCTCTGCCCATGATGAGGATTCTGCAGGCACATTTCTGAACATGCTCAATCTGGTCTGTTTTAATTGGTGGAAAAAGTACTCTGTTTTTTAAGTAAAAGTATCAATACTGCAATGTAGAAAGACTCTGTTACAACTCTACAAGTCTGGAATTCAAAATGTACTCGAGTAAAAGTGCAAACGTATTGGTATCAAAATCTACTTAAAAGTACAAAAAGTAGAAAGTACTCATTATGCAGAAAGTCTGGTTTCATTTCTATTGAAAATAGCAGATCTATAAGCTCGCAATGTGTCACATCGCGACGCATTCTGAGCTTGTAGATAAGATAAGCTATTTTCAAATATAATAATAATCTTTATTGTCCGGAAGGATATTCGTCTTCACAGTTCTGTTCAAACACCCCCATCAACACATCACACATCAACACATCACACACATAACGCCAAGACAATACATGAGGTCCCCACTGTATATAGAGCGCCGCAGCCCCGCCCCCTTTCATAACGACGAGCGGCGCGGAAAAGAATTCCCCATGCATTTTTACCATAGACGTTTCAAAAAGTATTTACAGTCCCATTCTGTTGGTCTGTACCAGGCTGACATCCGTAGATACCTTTCAAAACCTTCCAGACCAAAGGTACCTCTGGAAGCCACACTTCTGATGGGTGGGGTTTAGTCTTAAGGGGTGTGTTTTTTTCACCCACTGTGTAATACAATAAACAGACAGTAGGTGGCAGTAGGACAGAGGCCAGAGCAACTATACATTCCAGCTTGCAAATGTTATTTAAAGATCTGTAAGCCTCGAACAAAGCCAACTCGGATCGTGACAATTCATGACAATAAACACAATATTATGGGCAGAACAAATAATTACAAAGAAGAAAAAACCCTGCCCTTTTTTTCTTCTTCTTTCTAATTATTTGTTCGTTTGTTTTAAATTGTTGTCATGATTTGTCCCGATCCGAGTTGGCTTTGTCTGAGGCTTACAGGTCTTTAACCCATTTTGGGCGGGAACCCCTGTTGTTGTTAGCATTATGTTATGCTTTAGCTATTGAAAAATAGCAGATCTACAAGCCACTCGGTGGCGCACTACAAGCTTGTAGGTCTGCTATTTTTGAAAAATTGTGAAATATATTTCAGAGCGAACATTTTTAACTAAAATATTTGCATCTGGGGGGTCCCTGGAACTACATATCCGTGGCCCAATAGAGATAATTCCTGTCCTTGACATGAAAAAGGTTGAGCACCACGAAGCCTTTTTTTTAATCGACCTCAGTACAAAATGGGTTAAATAAATACTTTTTGAAACGTCTATGGGAAAAATGCATGGGGAATTCTCTTCTGGGTCCCTCGTCTGAAAGGGGGCGGGACTGCGACGCTCTATACAGCACCATCCTATCAACGGGCAGTTTGTTTAAGAGTGCCCCTCATTTCACACATGTGTGATTTTTTTCTTTAAGTATGCCTGGTTTACAAAAATCACGGCACACACTACATTTATTTAAGTACTGTACTTTTTTGTAAGATTTTGAGGCATTTGTACTTTACTTTAGTATTGCCGATTTCCAAGACCTTTACTTTAACCTCAAGCCATCTGGACAAAGATGCAGAACCTTGCGGTGGAAAACGGTCCGTTTTAGTAGGAGTTTTGTCCCCTCAGCCACATAGACATCAGATGATGTCTAACCCGATGAAGCCCTACGCAAGTTTTGTTCTATTTTATCACCGGCTTTCTTATCACCGGCTTTCTTATCACCGGCTTTCCTATCACCGGCTTTCCTATCACCGGCTTTCTTATCACCGGCTTTCTTATTACCAGCCTTCTTTGTTTCTTCTCATAGTTTTTGTCGCTGTTGGTGTTGGTAGTCATGGCGGCCAGTTCCCACCTGATGTTATGTGGGAGTTCCGATCGCTCCAGTCGGTACTGAATAACTGCTAGCTTGCACAACATCTTCAAACTAGGATTTAAGTCCAAGATGTACACATCATCGGGTGGACCCATATATTGGGGTATACCCGTACGGGGTATAACCTCCTTACCTCTACGGTCTTTAACGGGCTTGTGATGTCCACCAAATACGACCAAGCGATCTCCCACCATGCCACAGCCCATCTGACCCATCCGAAACGGGCCTTTCCCTTTGGGCTTAACCTCCTTCCAGGAGAAGGTCTCCGGGTTGAATTTCCACAGGTCATTGTATGTCAGGACGTAAGTGGTACCCAAAGGCCCATGGAGGTTTTCATTGCCAAATATGAACAGCTCTCCGTTGTAGAGAAAGGCTCCATGACACCTGCAGTGCAGCTGTGCAGAAGGCGTGTTCAGCCAAGCGTTGGTCTCCGTGTCAAACACTCTCATTTCTTTATCGGAGCCCCCAAATACAAACATCTTTGTCCCGATGATGGTGGCAGAGTGACGTTCTTGATAATGCGCTTGCTTTCCTTTGATGTCAACTAAAGACCAGACCATCGTGGTGGTGTCCAACGTGCAGATCTCATTATAATAGGTAATATTGTCTTCCATATCATTACTACGGAACTGTCCTCCATAGACATACATGACCTTCCCCAAGGCGCATGCCGAGTGGTGTTCCCTCGCTTTAGGGACGGCACCAGAAACCCTTCCGGGATTGAACCACCTGTGGGAGACCGCGTCAAATGCATAAAGCCTGTTCCCCCTGTCCCCTCCCCACACGTAGATTACGTGTTCTATCGGCACAGCTTTGTGGCCGCACCGATAGGTGGGCACCTCAGGGGGACATTGGTGTCTTTTCAAATTTGTCACCGGGGGCAACGTCGTCCATGTCAAAGACACCGTGTTGAAGATGTTCACGTCAAGCCGGCGGAGCTCGTCGTCGTCGCGGAAAAACCCAAACACGTACAGCTTGTCCTTCACCGCGGCGGTGGCGCATTGCCAGGACGGGTGTGGTGCTCCGTTCACACGTACGGTCCAGCGGAACATTTCTCGACGCCGTAGATCGAGAGATGGATTCGGTTCAGTGGTCAAAGTTGAGGGGTTGTGTTTTCCTGTCAGTGAAGCTGATTACTGCCGATCTCCCTATGGTTAATGTAATCTCATCTGTTTCGCAGCGTTTGCCGAACAGAAAAGGTCTCAGCGGATAACTGGATTTGTTGTTGTTAAAAGTTGCTAAATGAGATTTTTTTTTTGACGATTCATTTTAATTCATGAGTCGTTGTGGTGATGACATTGTGATGTCATTGTGTGATGTCAGAGTAACCAATGACGCTTCTCTAAAACAGTGGTTCCTAAAGTGGGGTCCGGGGACCCCCAGGGGTCCTTGAGGGAGTTCTAGGGGGTCCCCAGCTAAATGATAGTTTGGAACCAAATGGACCCTTATGGGTCTGTAACTCTGATAGTGTACAAATTGAACCTCTTAACTCTCAGAGTTAAATTAACATTGGTTTTACAATATAAATTGGGGGTCCCAGAGATAGAAATGCCATTAAATGGGGGTCTGTAGACTAATGCATGTCAAACTGGGGGGTCCTTCTTCTTCTTATGGGGGTCCCTGGCATATCTTTTCAAATGGGGGTCCTTGACATAAAAGTTTGGGAACCACTGCCCTAAAGCCTAAATGACTGCTTTGTCGAGCGAATATGCGAAGACAATTGCTGCTGTGTTCGGGGGAAGGAAGCCGGGCGGCGAGTGTGAGGTATCCCGGTGGGGGCTCCTCACTGGCAGGTGAGTCATTATAGGATACAACAGTACGTCCTCCCGGTGGGGGCTCCTCACTGGCAGGTGAGTCATTATAGGATACAACAGTATGTCCTCCCGGTGGGGGCTCCTCACTGGCAGGTGAGTCAGTAGGATACAACAGTACGTCCTCCCGGTGGGGGCTCCTCACTGGCAGGTGAGTCAGTAGGATACAACAGTGCGTCCTCCCGGTGGGGGCTCCTCACTGGCAGGTGAGTCAGTATAGGATACAACAGTACGTCCTCCCGGTGGGGGCTCATCACTGGCAGGTGAGTCAGTATAGGATACAACAGTACGTCCTCCCGGTGGGGGCTCCTCACTGGCAGGTGAGTCAGTATAGGATACAACAGTACGTCCTCCCGGTGGGGGCTCATCACTGGCAGGTGAGTCAGTAGGATACAGCAGTACGTCCTCCCGGTGGGGGCTCCTCACTGGCAGGTGAGTCAGTAGGATACAACAGTACGTCCTCCCGGTGGGGGCTCCTCACTGGCAGGTGAGTCAGTATAGGATACAACAGTACGTCCTCCCGGTGGGGGCTCCTCACTGGCAGGTGAGTCAGTATAGGATACAACAGTACGTCCTCCCGGTGGGGGCTCCTCACTGGCAGGTGAGTCAGTATAGGATACAACAGTACGTCCTCCCGGTGGGGGCTCCTCACTGGCAGGTGAGTCAGTATAGGATACAACAGTACGTCCTCTTGGTGGGGGCTCCTCACTGGCAGGTGAGTCAGTATAGGATACAACAGTACTCTTTTGCTGCCCCTAGTGTTAGCATGCTGTAACTGCAGATATGCCGGCTGTCTGCTCCCATTATACTATTTATATTATTCCGGGTTAAACAGGAAGGTGGGGGCCTCCGGAAGGTGAACAACACCACTCACTTTAGCTCACAGCCTTTAGCAAGCAGTACAACCAGCTACATTTTCTCAACGATCCGGTACAAAAGGATTTACGATCATCGGGTGGGCGGCGGCGCACCATGGACAGCTCTCGAACCTTTGGAGATATGGCGCTTTGAAAATCCTGTTATAATGGAGTCTCAACAGAGCTGGATTTAAAAATTGCATCACTGATGGTGATGGAGGAGGTCTATACTAGCCGGAGCAATGCTAAAAGGTAAACAGACGGACGGCGCCTTCATATATGGATTCAACGGTTGTCTACGCTTATACACGTAGCTGGCATAAATAGGTCCCATTAGCCTAGCTACGTTTATAAACGTAGATGGCACTAAAATAATGAATTAACTGGTGAGCGTGTCCACATAAAAACGACATTTTAACAAATATACAAATATACAAATATATATATATGTACACTTTTTTGAAAAAAATATTCCTCCTTATATAATAAAAATCACACCCGTGTGAACTGAGTGGTGCACCTTTGCTAACCATAGCAACCATGCTCGTTTTTTTGGTACGAACAAACACGGGTACACGGGTACAAAGCCAGTTGTTGGAGTAGTTTGCGCCACTCAATAATACCTGATGATCATGTTTTAGGGCACATAACATTTAACTGTGTGTTCTGCTTGTCAGGGCTGAAGGAGGTCATCGGCAGTTCACTAAGCCAACTTTGCAAGGCAAATCAAATCACCCCGTCGTCCGTCGAGAGAGGAAATTGTTGTGCAAAGAGAGACGGAAGGAGCCGAGCATGGATGAAGGACGAGGAATGGATAATTATTATCCATCTGGTGTGTGTGTGTGTGTGTGTGTGTGTGTGTGTGTGTGTGTGTGTGTGTGTGCCCCTGATAATTATGGGGAACATGCTTTTGTGCCCGGTGGGGGAGATCATATAGCAGTTGTTTTGTCTTGAGACCAAGGTCAGTTCTTTAAGGAAAAAAAGCGATTGTGATTTGATTTCACAATTGATGGTGTAGCTTTTCCGTCTGTGTGCATTCCTGCACACAGGAATCAGTCCTGTTTGTTGTGATGCTGCATGGTTTACCATCAGTCCTGTTTGTTGTGATGCTGCATGGTTTACCATCATTCCTGATTGTTGTGATGCTGCATGGTTTACCATCAGTCCTGTTTGTTGTGATGCTGCATGGTTTACCATCAGTCCTGTTTGTTGTGATGCTGCATGGTTTACCATCAGTCCTGTTTGTTGTGATGCTGCATGGTTTACCATCATTCCTGTTTGTTGTGATGCTGCATGGTTTACCATCAGTCCTGTTTGTTGTGATGCTGCATGGTTTACCATCAGTCCTGTTTGTTGTGATGCTGCATGGTTTACCATCAGTCCTGTTTGTTGTGATGCTGCATGGTTTACCATCAGTCCTGTTTGTTGTGATGCTGCATGGTTTACCATCAGTCCTGTTTGTTGTGATGCTGCATGGTTTACCATCAGTCCTGTTTGTTGTGATGCTGCATGGTTTACCATCAGTCCTGTTTGTTGTGATGCTGCATGGTTTACCATCAGTCCTGTTTGTTGTGATGCTGCATGGTTTACCATCAGTCCTGTTTGTTGTGATGCTGCATGGCCTACCATCATTCCTGTTTGTTGTGATGCTGCATGGTTTACCATCAGTCCTGTTTGTTGTGATGCTGCATGGTTTACCATCAGTCCTGATTGTTGTGATGCTGCATGGTTTACCATCAGTCCTGTTTGTTGTGATGCTGCATGGTTTACCATCAGTCCTGTTTGTTGTGATGCTGCATGGTTTACCATCAGTCCTGTTTGTTGTGATGCTGCATGGTTTACCATCATTCCTGTTTGTTGTGATGCTGCATGGTTTACCATCAGTCCTGTTTGTTGTGATGCTGCATGGTTTACCATCAGTCCTGTTTGTTGTGATGCTGCATGGTTTACCATCAGTCCTGTTTGTTGTGATGCTGCATGGTTTACCATCAGTCCTGTTTGTTGTGATGCTGCATGGTTTACCATCAGTCCTGTTTGTTGTGATGCTGCATGGTTTACCATCAGTCCTGTTTGTTGTGATGCTGCATGGTTTACCATCAGTCCTGTTTGTTGTGATGCTGCATGGTTTACCATCAGTCCTGTTTGTTGTGATGCTGCATGGTTTACCATCAGTCCTGTTTGTTGTGATGCTGCATGGTTTACCATCAGTCCTGTTTGTTGTGATGCTGCATGGTTTACCATCAGTCCTGTTTGTTGTGATGCTGCATGGTTTACCATCAGTCCTGATTGTTGTGATGCTGCATGGTTTACCATCAGTCCTGTTTGTTGTGATGCTGCATGGTTTACCATCAGTCCTGTTTGTTGTGATGCTGCATGGTTTACCATCAGTCCCATGGTTTACCATCAGTCCCATGGTTTACCATCAGTCCTGTTTGTTGTGATGCTGCATGGTTTACCATCAGTCCTGTTTGTTGTGATGCTGCATGGTTTACCATCAGTCCCAGTGTTGTGATGCTGCATGGTTTACCATCAGTCCCAGTGTTGTGATGCTGCATGGTTTACCATCAGTCCTGTTTGTTGTGATGCTGCATGGTTTACCATCAGTCCTGTTTGTTGTGATGCTGCATGGTTTACCATCAGTCCTGTTTGTTGTGATGCTGCATGGTTTACCATCAGTCCTGTTTGTTGTGATGCTGCATGGTTTACCATCAGTCCCAGTGTTGTGATGCTGCATGGTTTACCATCAGTCCTGTTTGTTGTGATGCTGCATGGTTTACCATCAGTCCCAGTGTTGTGATGCTACATGGTTTACCATCAGTCCCAGTGTTGTGATGCTGCATGGTTTACCATCAGTCCTGTTTGTTGTGATGCTGCATGGTTTACCATCAGTCCCAGTGTTGTGATGCTACATGGTTTACCATCAGTCCTGTTTGTTGTGATGCTGCATGGTTTACCATCAGTCCTGTTTGTTGTGATGCTGCATGGTTTACCATCAGTCCTGTTTGTTGTGATGCTGCATGGTTTACCATCAGTCCCAGTGTTGTGATGCTGCATGGTTTACCATCAGTCCTGTTTGTTGTGATGCTGCATGGTTTACCATCAGTCCCAGTGTTGTGATGCTACATGGTTTACCATCAGTCCCAGTGTTGTGATGCTGCATGGTTTACCATCAGTCCTGTTTGTTGTGATGCTGCATGGTTTACCATCAGTCCCAGTGTTGTGATGCTACATGGTTTACCATCAGTCCTGTTTGTTGTTATGCTGCATGGTTTACCATCAGTCCTGTTTGTTGTGATGCTGCATGGTTTACCATCAGTCCCAGTGTTGTGATGCTGCATGGTTTACCATCAGTCCTGTTTGTTGTGATGCTGCATGGTTTACCATCAGTCCTGTTTGTTGTGATGCTGCATGGTTTACCATCAGTCCTGTTTGTTGTGATGCTGCATGGTTTACCATCAGTCCTGTTTGTTGTGATGCTGCATGGTTTACCATCAGTCCTGTTTGTTGTGATGCTGCATGGTTTACCATCAGTCCTGTTTGTTGTGATGCTGCATGGCCTACCATCAGTCCCAGCCCCTTCGCTCGCTGTCAGACAGATGTGTGTTTGTGTTTGTGTGACATGCCTTCTGTAAGTACATGTGTGTGGGTGTGCGTGCATGCGTGGGCGTTTGTTTGTTTGTTTTGAATCCTTTGAAACCCGCCCAGGCCTTACAGTCTCACAGATGGACACTTATACTGTTCCACTTCTTCCTTCCTCTCAACTTCACTCAACCTTCTCTGATCTGATCTCAGACGTTGGCTTTAGACAGTAATGAGCAGCTCGAAGGGGCCGGGATCATTTATTCCAAGTCTTCTGTAGTACGTTTGGAACTGAAACATACAAACATTCAGATGACCATCAACACCCCACGAGGATGGCACAGAGGATAATACAGCCCAGTTACCAGTGGTGGAAAAGGGCTCTTTTTTTGTACTTTAGTACCAATACTGCAAGTATACTGTTGGAGTAAATGGACGGAATTACATTTTTACTTGAGGATGGCACAGAGGATAGTACAGCTCAGTACCAATGGTGAAAAAAAGTACTTTTTTGTACTTTAGTAAAAGTACCAATACTGCAATGTAGAAATACTCGGTTACAAGTAAATGGACGGAATTAAAAATTGACTTGAATTACAAAAATATTGGCATCAAAATGTAGTTAAAGTACCAAATTTAAGAGTACTCATTATGCAGAACATCCCAATACAAGTTTTCAAATGTATAAATAAATATGTATATATAAACCTTTTGAAAATAGCAGATCTACATGCTTACAATGCTCACAATCGCGACACATTGTGAGCTTGTAGATCAGCTATTCAAATGTAGGGCTGAAGTCGTTAATGTAGGCTATGTTAATAATAATCCAGATCTGCAAAGTAACTAGTAACTAAAGTTTTAAAATAATTGTAGTGGAGTAAAAGCATAATATTTGGATCCGAGATGTAGTGGAGTGGACATACAAGTATTGGAAATTGGAATTACTCAAGTAAAGTACAAATACCTAAAAATTGTACTTAAGTAAATGTATTTAGTTACTTTACAGCACTGCTCAGACATTGCTTCAGACACAGACAGTAATGAGCAGCTTGTAGGGAGGATCATCTTTCCAACTCAATTTACAATTTAGGCATTTAGCAGACACTCTTAGAACACATCGACTCCCAACGTCATCCATAACAAACATCGTTTCAACTAACATTTGAAGAATCACCCGATCGTGAACGTAGCTCCATTTCACGAAAGTCCGCCTTAAAATAGTGCGATCGCTTTCATGATGTCACAATAGCATTGCATTGGGACTTGATTACCCAATAGCATTGCATTGGGACTTGATTACCCAATAGCATTGCATTGGGACTTGATTACCCAATAGCATTGCATTGGGACTTGATTACCCAATAGCATTGCATTGGGACTTGATTACCCAATAGCATTGCATTGGGACTTGATTACCCAATAGCATTGCATTGGGACTTGATTACCCAATAGCATTGCATTGGGACTTGATTACCCAATAGCATTGCATTGGGACTTGATTACCCAATAGCATTGCATTGGGACTTGATTACCCAATAGCATTGCATTGGGACTTAATTACCCAATAGGATTGCATTGGGACTTGATTACCCAATAGCATTGCATTGGGACTTAATTACCCAATAGCATTGCATTGGGACTTAATTACCCAATAGGATTGCATTGGGACTTAATTACCCAATAGCATTGCATTGGGACTTAATTACCCAATAGCATTGCATTGGGACTTGATTACCCAATAGGATTGCATTGGGACTTAATTACCCAATAGGATTGCATTGGGACTTGATTACCCAATAGCATTGCATTGGGACTTAATTACCCAATAGCATTGCATTGGGACTTGATTACCCAATAGCATTGCATTGGGACTTAATTACCCAATAGGATTGCATTGGGACTTGATTACCCAATAGGATTGCATTGGGACTTGATTACCCAATAGCATTGCATTGGGACTTGATTACCCAATAGCATTGCATTGGGACTTAATTACCCAATAGGATTGCATTGGGACTTGATTACCCAATAGCATTGCATTGGGACTTGATTACCCAATAGCATTGCATTGGGACTTAATTACCCAATAGGATTGCATTGGGACTTAATTACCCAATAGGATTGCATTGGGACTTAATTACCCAATAGGATTGAATTGGGACTTGATTACCCAATAGGATTGCATTGGGACTTGATTACCCAATAGGATTGCATTGGGACTTGATTACCCAATAGGATTGCATTGGGACTTGATTACCCAGCAGCCCTGAGAATAAGCGAGTGTCCGTTTTTTCCGGTCACGTGATCCAAACGTGTGACGTATCACGCGGAAAACCGTGTATGTCTTTAAAGTTATCAAAATTAGCCGATAAAACAAATAAAACACAACTGGGGAAAGTCGGGTTCGGCAGGGAAATAGTTCTTTATCAATAAACTCGGGAAAGTCGTGTTTGGGAGTCAATGTGTTTTAATCCAGAGCGATTTACAGCAAGCAACTCTTGCTTCTTTGGAAGTGAAACATACAAACATTCCGATGAATATCAACCCTCCCAAGAGGACGTCACAGCGGATAGTATGCTGGGTATGGCACATAGAGTATATAAAAGGATAGAGACTGAACTGGCGCGAAGCTCCGCCCCCCCAGCTATTCATGTCAGTGGAAGTTGCTCAGTGGCGTTTTGAAGCACCCGGAAGACTGCCGGAAGTACCGTCTCAGAACGTCTACTTCCGCATTTGACCACCAAATTTTGGTGGTCAAATGCGGAAGTGCAACCGAGCGCTCAATGTTAAAGCCCAGCTGCACGGGGTTTCCCGGTCATGAATACACGGGTCCGCCTGTAGTCCCTCCTCCTACCACTAGGGCCCAGCGCTTCAACGTTGAATAGCCTCACTGGCCCCTTGGTATGGCAGGGCAGTGGTTCTCAAACGTTTTAGCCGAGGATCCAAAACAGAAACTTGATGTGTCCCCGGCCCGGGACCCAAACTAGTGAAAATAGCAGATCTACAAGCTTGTACATCTCACTACTACTTTAAATTTGTTGTTTTTTTGTTTTTGTTTTTTTTCTAATTTATGGAATTTATTAGATTTTTCTTTGATTTCTTCATGAAATTACTGAGAAGGAAAAAAATTGTTACATTTTTATTTCAATTCATGAAAATCTTTGCTTTTTTTAAATAAAAATAATTCAAAAACAAAATGTAGTAAACCAAAAATAAAGGGACCCATAAAAATGTGGGTCCCGACCCACTATTTGGGGAAACAGTGTGGTAAGGTACTAGCCTGGCGCGGCCAGACTCATAGCGAGGATTCACCAATTCTTCCTCTCCGCCAAGCGTCAGTGAATCCTCGCTATGAGTCTGGCCGCACCAGGCTAGTAGGGTACAGGATGATAGGACGTTAGGGGCTCCATAAACGAACCCCCTGCTGTGCAGTAGCCCGTGTTAGATGTGTGATGATAGGCAGCAGCAGGAGAGAGACAGAGGTGTGTTGAATACGTCGTGCAAGCTGCAATGAGCCCTTTGAACCACCTCTTGTTACGCAACCACTCATCACACCTGTACACACCCCCCCCCCCCCCCCCCTGTCTTTTAACCTGTTCCTAGTGACATCTGAGTGTCACATAAACCACTCTATTCTTGGCTCAGTCTAGTTTGACCGTACGTACGCACGCACGCACGCACGCACGCACGCACGCACGCACGCACGCACGCACACACACTGCTGTCCCTCCACCATATACAGCCCTCCACCCCCGCCAGCTCAGCAGCTCTGAAGACATTGCCAAGGAACATTGAGAATGGTTTGCCTCTTCTCTCTGCGTGACTTCCAGAAAGTTTGAAGTGATACAGGCGAGTTGAGGGTGAGGGATGGTTCAAGTAAAATATCTGACAGCTAGGGCATGACTAGCCCCTGTACCCATCTCTGTCAGTCCTACTATCCCTCAATTGTTCAGTGAACTAGCTCAAAGTCAAAGGCTAAGCTTTTCTCTTTTCTCTGTTTATTAGCATCTCTGCAAACTCTAGCAAATACCCAGGATTAATTGATTGTCAGGTGTTTCAAATTGTCTAATTAGGTTGATAGAAGCACGCTGTGTACCACACAACGCCAGAGAGGATGTCAGCAGAGAGAGAGATCGTTGGCTGTAACTGTACAAAGTTATAAAATACTTTTATTTCAAACGCATAGGAAGCAGCAGGCCCGACCCGTGCAGCGAGACTGGGCTACACATAGCCTATATTTACTGTAGGCTTAACCCATTTTGGGCGGGAACCCCTTTTGGTGTTTTAAACATTATGTTATAATTTAGCTATTGAAAAATAGCAGATCTACAAGCTCATAGCAGACCTACAAGCTCATACGAGCTTGTAGGTCTGCTATTTTTGAAAAATCGTGAAAATATTTATTTCAGAAAACTGGAGGATTTAGAAGATTTTTTTTTAATTTGGGTTAATTTGGGTTAATAAATGAATATGTGCGTGTGTGTGTGTGTGTGTGTGTGTGTGTGTGTGTGTGTGTGTGTGTGTGTGTGCGCACAGTACATGGTCAATAAATCAGAAGCTTCTATCTATGACAAAACGGTCTCATCAATCTGTCAACAGTAAACTGTGGCCCTCGGCACTACAGTGCAGGAGATTATGGGGACAATAATGAGGCTTGGAAGAGAACTAGAGAGATGTGCCTGGCTGTTTGTCTTATTTCCATGCTCAAGTCACAGATCTCGTCACAATCTCTTGATTTCTTGTCGAGGTTGGAATGTAGACAAAGCAAATGATTTCCTGCAGTGTCTATGTCGGTTATCCTCAAGATGATTCTTAACAGCCCTCCTTATTCTTACCGCTAGCATTAATTCATCCGTCGATCGCGTACTGCCAGGGTTTTATCGCGCGTAACACTTACTTTGAAGAGCCAAATATCCGTAATTCCATGTTCCTGTGACAAACTGATGTGTGTGGTGTCTTCACCGGTTGTTGTTCTCTCGGTCGATGGTGGATAAAGCCGACCGCGAGTATCACAACGCCTGCTACAGGCCGTTGAAAACGCTTGTCTGGCCCAGAAACTGCCCACGCAATGTCGTTTCTGAGATACAGGGCTTTTAATGCAGGGCTTAGAATGGAAGTGGATGCGCGCGCATCTTCAAAATGGCCGCTACAGTGTGTGTGTTATGTCCCAGAATATTGTTTGCGTTAGCAACATCAGCTAACCATCGAAACCGATCAAACAGCGATTAAACAATTAGAACACGAGAAATCTGTGTTTGGCGGAGCAGTTAGAAAGAGTAGGTTCTCGTTTTCCTCGTGCACGGCGGCAGGACGGTTAACATAGGCCCAACGTGCATTGCAATGTAACATACTTACTAGCGTGTCTTTAGTCCAAACACTAACTAACCATAATGTGGCTCTAATTTCCACAGAGCATCTTCTTAATCTTTGATGTGGATTCCAGGTCGGTCAGTGTCTGCATCCTGAATAGATAAAGAAATCACAAACTTTGGTACTTCTGCCTCGTAAATCCTCGCGGCTCTCTTGATGAATGATTACACATGCAGCGACCCTGAGGGTTTGGGAGGAGACCTGTGGCTGAGGCTGCTTTACAGCTATACACTGACACCACGCTAGACAGGAACGCCCAAAAACATCACATCCGGTTTTAGCCTGTGGTAAGAATTTTCTATGGCTGCCAATGCAACTTGGTCCAATCCTTAATCACATACGGACAAACATCTATGCCGATGCTATCTAACTTGCGGAGGTAGTGTGCCTTGTCCACAGGCAACAGATCTTTCAACGTATGGCATTGCAAATACGTTTGATAATCGCTACTCTGCTCAATATTGTTTTGAAAATGCCGCAAATTGCATTGCAGTGAACGAGCGCAAATCACAACTTCCCCCGGGGGTGGGCGGAGTCACAGTTTGAGGCGCTGTGTAGTGTCAGTGTATATGATATATGAAGCGTGGGAACGTCTGGGAAGTGGACGCACCTGTAGTGGCGACAGCCATCACAGGCAGTGTTGGAAAGTAACTAGCATAACGTATTACTTAAAGTAATATTACATTTTAGTAATATAACTAATACTTTACATTTTGAGTAAAGTACCGTAGGTCGTCGGTCAGTCAGTCCGTCACGCCTCGTGACACACTCCATATATGGCCAATACAGAATTAATTCCATATGTTCATCTGACCTCATCTGACCTCATCAAACCCTGTACACTCGAGACACTGCCCCCCACTGCGTCCCTTAGATCTCCATATATGGAGCTGACCTGTTCTGACATTCCATATGTTGACCTGACCTCATCAAACCCTGTACACTCATATATGGCCTATCCTATACTCATATATGGCATATATGGCCAGTACAGAATTCATTCCATATGTTGATCTGACCCTCCATGGCAAAGCACCAGCGCTCGCCCAGCAGTCTGCCGTCACCCAGGTGGATGCGTGCACGCGACCTCACCCTTCGCTTCTCGCCCTCAGGGTGTCTTACTGCTAATATTAATATGTTTACTGGGGGCGAGAAACAAAAAAAGTAATAAGTAACTTGTTACTTTTGGCAGTAAATAATATTACTTTTGTTAAGTAACTGGTAATAGGTAATGAATATATTACATTTTATTATTCCCTATTAATAATTATCTTCCTTTGACGGACATTGTGCATTTGTTTGTTTAACTGTATGTAATGTGTTTTGTTTTTGTTATTATTTTTTTTTTTTATTTGTTCTGTATTTATGGACATTCCTGATGTTTCTTTGAAGATTTTGTTTGTATTTGTGCTGCCATGGGGATGTGGAGGGGGGGGGGGGAATATTTGTGAATAATTGTTTTGAAATTACTATGTTGCTATGAAAAATCAATAAACATATGTTTAAAATAATAATAATAATTCTCTTCCTTTGGGTTTCAGAGTAACTTTTCCAACACTGATCACAGACAGTCCTGACTATATGTGATTTAGTGGCGCCGGTCGACTCTTACAGCTATCCCTCTGCGACCTCATAAACAATGTGGACATCTTCAAGCAAACCTTGCGTTAGTTTACGAGGTAGTATAGCAACAACCAATTCCTGCCTATTCTAACAGCCACAGCTGTGCTCAACTGCAGTCCACTCTGCTTCCCACTGCCTGACCACCTGAACCTTTAGGTCCCATGTGGTCAAAAATATTTACGTTTTTTCACTCTGGGTACTTGCAATATTGTGAAAATCTGTTACATGTGTAGTTTCTCCAGTTCAGCTGCATACACACACAAATAAATCCTCCCTGTTTTAAGTACAAGGCAAGCCATTCAGAATTCCGCCATTGATTCAAACCAATCATATTTGAGCTGCCCAGAAATGTGATTAAGAAGAATCAGGTTGTGGCCATAGAGCCTCGCAGTCCCGCCCCGAATTCCCCATTCATTTTTCCCATTTCCCATTTTCCCAAGTATTTATTTCAAGACCTGTAAGCTTTGGACAAAGCCAACTCGGATGGTGACAAATCATGACAATAAACAAAAATAATTGGGCCGAACAAATAATAGAAGAAAAACAACAAAAAAAGTGGTCTATCCTGCCCTTTTTTCTTCTTTCTTTTTTTTTTTGTCTTTATTGACAAGGTACAGTAATTAGACAGGAAAGGGGGAGAGAGATGGGGAGTGACACGCGGCAAAGGCCGTCGGGCTCGGGAATCGCACCCGCGGCACGCCGTCCGGCTGGCTTGGCAGCCTAGGTGCCCAGACGGTTGAGCTAACCGTCCGGGCCCTTTTTTTCATCTTTCTAATTATTTGTTCGGCCCAAAATAATTGTGTTTATTGTCAAATATGGGAAAAATGAATATGAATATTTAAGCTTGTAGATTGTGTAACAGATTACTATATAGCTTTCAAACAAAATATTCCCTTTCATTATTCCCTATTCAAATTTCTCTTCTTTTGGGTTTGTATCATGTGTTCTGAGGAACACACAATTCGGAAAACATTCAGTATGGCTGAACACGACAGCTTACTAATGACAGTGAGAGGTGGAACAAGTCAACATCGGACCGAAAGGCACGATACTGTAGTTGCATTATGGTGCTTCAAAGGCACGATACTGTCGTTGCATTATGGTGCTTCAAAGTAATCCTCTAAAGCTTGACGTTACATTGTTGCTGTACAACTAAACAAACACATGCCCGCAACTGTGGGGCTTTACAAGCAATAGACTTCAGCACCACGGACAGCAACCATGACATCTTGGAACCCACTTCAATAGCTAGTACCCCCTGGTCATATGGGTCACATATGCCAAGTTTGTAGCCATTTAGTTGGCCGTGGGCCAAAGTTATGGCCGGGACAGAGAGTAATTTTGACTTGCTTTAAGGTACAGCCTTGATAATGTTCTGGAGATCAGCTCTCCTGCCTTAGAGGATAATTGTTTGCTTGGCAACTGGTGGCTGGCTTTATGGAATACTATAAATACCCACCAGAAGCCTTTGTTCGTTGAACTATTTCTGACAAGTCGAAATGCCTGTTGTAAAAAAGGTCTATACCTAGGAAATAAACCTGGGCCAAAGCAGTTCCCTAGCAATGCAGTTCCACTGAAAATGCCTTACTTGTTATTTGGTTGTATTCCTATAAATTATGTAACATAATAGGAGTGTGTGTGCGTGGCGTGCGATTGTGTGTGTCGCCGTTTGTGTTTGTTCATGCCTGCATGTGTGTGGATTCACTTGAATTAGTGTATTCAACACACATCAAACACAGATGAAGATGCATCATATTTTTTTAATCACACAAATTGCACTTATTGCACCTTCTGCTGTGTTCCTCTCTAAAACAGTATTACACATTACATCGCCGACTACGCAGTTACGTAATCCATTTGGTTCCATGTTACGTTCTCAAGAGTTACATTATTGTTAAACATCTGCATTACTTAATTCATAAGAAGTCTACACAATTGAAGAATGTAGAATAATTGTTGATCTGATCAACATGTGCCTGTTATCTCTCCTATGGATGGTACCACATAAATACAGCGGAAAATCTTATCCAACGATAACAAAATAGTCTTTAGTATTGGATCTGAGAGGCTAAATCCCATCAAATGGTGGTCTGGGGCTTAAATGCTGAATAAATACTGGCCCTTGACATGAAAAGGGTTGAAATCCACTGCAGTGGTGAATCCCTGCTCAGACAGAAAAGCTGATCACGTGTGTATTATTCTCATCCCTTACTTTGTTTTTCTCCTGTCAGTCCCGTAATGACTGACCGATCCAACACACTCCTCCTGTCCCGTCCCAGCAGACTCTGTTCTGATTACGTGTCAGGGTGTGCTCCGAAACTATGAAACTATGCCGATAACATCCGCCTTCCACAGATGTGTGTGCGAGTGCGTGTGTGCGCGTGCACTTGTGCGTGTGTGCGTGTGTGTGTCCACTGCACTGGATCTGTGCTGAATTAGTGTTGTTATGGTATCACTGACTGAGACACACACACATGCACACGCACACACGTACACACATGCACACATGGCATAGCACAAATAAGACTATAATTAAACATTGTTTGTTCAACCATTACAAGAACGCAAAACACAGGATGTTTGTCAAATTATTTTTGAAGTTACCCATTAGTTCTAAACACTGCAATGCAAATGTGTTTGTTCAAACATCAGCAAATTACACACACACACACACACACACACACACACACACACACACACACACACACACACACACACACACACACACACACACACACACACACACACACACACACACACACACACACACACACACACACACACACACACACACACACACACACACACACACACACACACACGTGTTGGCCGTCTATTTCGCCCTTGTAAATAGACTGCACCAGTGTGCAGCACAGCTACTAACTTCCCATAGCCTGAAGGGATGCAACACTCTGATATGCATATTGATCATCAGGCCTTCAAACTTTCTTGACCAGTGGTCAACCAAAGTGCTGTACAAGGTCAGATAAGGCCTTGCATTAGATTGCCAAAGCTTTGGTTTGATTTGTTTTTATCCTGGTCTTTTTTTGTTGGCACCAGGACAATAACAGATGACTTAAAGCAGAAGGGATACAGTCCCATGGAAAGAGAGGTTAACCCATTTTGACCTGAGGACAATTCTACAAATGTCTTCTAAATCCTGACAGTTTTCTGTCTTAAAAACCCATGTTTCTATGTCAGTGGTTCTCATAAATTTTCATGTCAAGGACCCCCAAAAATGTATGTATTTGGCCACCGTCCCCATCGTTCGCTGTGATTGAATATATATATTCAAAGATTTGCGCCACATTTTCACGATTTCTCAAAAATAGCAGACCTACAAGCTCGTAGCGTGGCACTCGGTGCCGCGCTATGAGCTTGTAGATCTGCTATTTTTCAATAGCTAAAGTATAACATAATGCTTAAAACACCAAAAGGGGTTCCCACCCAAAATGGGTTAAATATGTCTTTACACCCGCCGGCCAACTGCTCTGCACACGTTACGTTGTGATGATCCCTCATCCTGGACCTCCATCTGGTCCCGCTGCTTCTCTAAGGTCGCTGGACAGGTGGTGGGGGGCGGGGCTCTTTCTGGGGGAGGGTCTACACTATTTACATCAGCCACGGACCACCATTAATTTGATGAGATTTAGCCTCTCAGATCCAGAAGTTAGAGAATATGTAGTTGTCGATTTTGTCCACAATTCCATGCTTTATTGATGTGGTACCATATAGGAGACAACAGGCAGGCACACGGTCGCAATTCCTCTACATTCTCCAATTGTGTAGACTTCTTGCAAATGAAGTAATAGACATTTAACAATAATACATGCAACTCTTGAGAATGAGAGCGTAAAATGAAACCAAATGGACCACATTATACCACATCATTATCATGGATTCCAGCTCAGCCCCTACATGTGTACACCCTGTTGTAGGGTGGTTGGTTGTACAGCAGAAATTCCCAAACTAATTTCTCTCTCTCCCTCCCTCCCTCTCTCTCTCTCTCTCTCTCTCTCTCTCTCTCTCTCTCTCTGAGGGCAAGTTCACTACCATGCAACCATAACAACAGGCTGTCAGCGGGACATTGATATACACAGTGTGTGTGCGTACGTACGTGCGTGCAGACAGTGATCTTATGAAGCATGCAAGTTGCAGCGGTGTGTTTTAGTATTTTGGAGCGCTGCGCTGCGTTCAGGAGCCTCGCCGTCTGAAGCGAGCCAGCGAGCGCACCCTGAACTCCTGAACCGCACAACCTGGATTAACAGCTGACCTGAGAGCAGCGATCTGCAGGGAAACTATAATTAGGATTGATTAAAGAACATTCCTGAGGTCTGTTTCTGCATGCTAAGTGTTCCGCGTGGAGGCTTGGAGACTGAGGCAGACGCTAAATGGATTATGAAATGTGTACTTTAATCATACAAAAACGGCATGTAGGAAAAAGCCTTACTGTACACGGATATTTGCTAGCAATTAGATAAGCCTGTGTGTGTGTGTGTGTGTGTGTGTGTGTGTGTGTGTGTGTTGGTGTCTTGCAACAGAATGAACTGTGAGAGGGGGGAAAGCGTGTGAGGATTCCTTAAGAACCCAACCAGTTGTTACTGCAATCATCCCTACCCTTCCTACGGTATAATTAGCTGAGACTGAGGCAGCGTGGTGCCTATAAATACCAGAGACTAAACAGGCATAAACAAAGGGACCGCCATGGCCAAAAGAATCTCTCACACATACAATCCTTTCCCCAAAAACTCTTACAACAACAACATCAGGGACAACATACAACGGTGTTGGGGAGCACCAGGTGGCCAAACTTTAGCCTTATCCTCGAGGTATTGCCAATGCAATGGTGGTGTCAAAAATAATCGATTCAGCAATGCATCGCGATTCGGAACATTCAGCAATGCATCGCGATTCGGAACATTCAGCAATGCAACGCAGCAATGTGTCATAATGGATAATCGAAGCCTAAATAGAATTATACTGTATAAAATTAAACTGTATACAATATTAAATATAATATAATTCTAAATAAAATATGTTGTTCAGTATTTCTGACCGCTTGTATTGACTGATGAAAGATTTGCCATGTTGTGCAGCGATATAGAAAAGTGTGATGCATTGCAATGCATCGTAGAATAGAATCGAATCGAATCGTTACCTGGTGAATCGTAATGACATTTAATTGTGAGGGCCATATGGTGCACACCTCTACAATACAATATACAATACAATACAACAAAAAACTAGTACATTCCGTTTGTAACCCCCCACCCCCCCATTCACGGCGGGAACCCCTTTTGCATTAAGTTATCATTTAGCTATTGAAAAATAGTGAAAATGTGGTGCAAAACTTTGAATATATATTCCGCAGCCAAAGACATAATTCTGTGGGTCCTTGACATGAAAAAGGTTGAGCACCATCTGCATCAGTTCTAAATGGGATAATTTGAAGTCAAACTGGTCCCGTGAACCGGAGGTAAACAGCGGCTGTGTAAAGTGCCACGCGATCATAATTTCTTTCACCCGAAGTCGAGATCCTCTGTGCTTTAGTTATAGGCAGTGAATGAAGCTTGTTTAGGAAATAAACGCAATCTGGGGAAAGAATATGAGATAAATGCATTTTTTTTTTAATGTTTTCATGGAGGCAGACTTTTTCACTTCCGGTTCATTTCCGGTTTTATCGATCGCCTCGCAACCCAGAGCTATTCATATATGGAGGTGAAGAGAAAATTAACCAATGCAAAGCCTTAACCCATTTTGGCCTGACGTCGAAATAAAAAAAAATGTCTTCAAAATCCTGACAGTTTTCTGAAAAACCTCTGTTTCTGTATCAGTGGTGCTCAATATTTCATGTCAAGGACCTCAAAAATGATATTTAATATGCCTCCGCCCCCCCATCTGAAAATATGTTGTTCCGACCCCCCCCCCAGAAGCAAAGATTTGAGTTAAAATGTTCACTCTGTAATAATATATATTCAAAGATTTGAGCCACATTTTCACGATTTTTCAAAAATAGCAGAACTACAAGTTCATAGCGCGGCACTCGGTGCCGTGCTATGAGCTTGTAGATCTGCTATTTTTCAATAGCTAAAGTATAACATAATGCTTTAAAACACCAAAAGGGTTTCCCGCCCAGAATGGGTTAAATTACTAAATATTTCATCAATGGCAGTGAATGTGTTTAATAATCAAAATGTATATACGGTAGTTTGCATTTACTGTTCCCATCACTGCTGTAGTCTCTGTTTCTTCATATTATCCCTCTTTCCAGCCCGTCTGACTTCCTGTTGCTCCCGTCTCTGTGTCCTCCTCCTCCTTAAATCCCCTGATTTTGGTCTGTACGTGCGGCGTGTTAAACACCGATGTAGTAAAACCACCCCTATAGTTCTGAGGCCTCGGGGGAAGAAGGCTACTGGGAAACAGCAGGCCTGGAAGGAAGGGGGAAACTAGGTCACAAACGTGAAGGAGAGAGGAACCGCTTTTCCCACAGCCGAGCGAGGCCCGGCGGGAAATGCCGCGCCATGTTTCAGAAGTAATGCTTGTTTATTTGAAATTGTAGCTGGAGCGGTAATGTATCTCTCCTGGCGACAACACACAAGAAAGATAAAAGGCATTGTGGAAGCTAGCCGAGGGATATAAAGTAAATAATAGCATATAGGTTCTTTTTAGTGGAACCCAGGGTGGAATGAGGCCGGGTAATAATAATAACATTATCCCATATTATGGGAGTTGGATTTCAGTACACCACAGCGGTCGGCAGAGGGCGCTGTCCATTAAGTCTGTTGCTTTGCCGGGATCTTAATGTATTCACACTGTGTACACACACAGTCACAAGCTACTGTCTGTCTGTCTGTCTGTCTGTCTGTCTGTCCCTTTTTCTGTTTCTGTTT
>NC_136806.1:16410366-16767866 GCF_951216825.1 Electrona antarctica
GTTCTGACCTGACGAAGAGCCTATAGGGTCTGACCTGACGAAGAGCCTATAGGGTCATGGGGTTCTGACCTGACGAAGAGCCTATAGGGTCATGGGGTTCTGACCTGACGAAGAGCCTATAGGGTCAAACTGCTCATGGGGTTCTGACCTGACGAAGAGCCTATAGGGTCATGGGGTTCTGACCTGACGAAGAGCCTATAGGGTCATTGCCAATAAACGTACTGGAGCATAAAGATTGTGAGTGAGTAGCTTCTGTTCTTGTCCTTCGACAGCTGATATGTGAGATATTGTATCAACTGTCAACAAGATCACAGTGATTATTATAAGTTGGCATACACTTTGGAAATCCAACGTTAGTCCAAAACAAAGCTCTAATAATAAGGTGAGGTGTCTAATTGTCTAGCAGAGCTGCCAATCTTAAGACATGTTTGGCCAATCACATCTCAGTACCTTTATTTTGCCATACCGCTCCTCCATCACATGCAAGGCACCAACCTGCACATCGGGAGCAATTAGGGGTTGCTCAAGGACACTTGGGGTGCGTTCGGAAATGCGCCCTGAACGCACTGGTGTGCTCTCTTGTCGTTCGTTTATTCAGTGCACTTGGTGCGTTGTCGTTCGAAAATCCAGTGCGCCGATTGCCCGCACTGAGCGACCCTACCCTGAAGCTGGGGTTGTCCAGTGTGAATCTGTGTGATTGCGTCACAGCTGTGGTCGTTCGTAAATAAGGCACACTGAACGCACTCTGTGGTGTCACCGCCCACCACACTCAACAAACTGACCACATTCCTGGTGCGCATTTCCGAACGCACCCTTGGACACTAACTCTGGGTGAGCCCACAGGGATCGTACTAGGAACCTTGCGGTTCCCATCCAGTCACTCTACCCCTGAGCCACTGCCACCCCATACTTCAACTCCACTACATCTCAGATCCGAATATTGTACTTTTACACCACTACATGTATTTATTTTAACTTTAGTTACTTTGTACATTTTGATTATTATTACAAAACATACATTACCCATTGCCATTTGAAAATATAAATATAAAATAGTAATCTACAAGCTCACAATGCGTCGCGATGAGCTTGTAGATCTGCTATTTTCAAAAGATGTTTAATACATTCGAAAACGTGGGAAATGGGGCCATTCTCACTTTCTACTTTTGGCACTTTTTTGGAAATATTTGATACCAATACTTTTGTACTTTTACTCAAGTAAAATTTGAATACCAGACTTGTACTTGTAACAGAGTATTTGAATATTGCAGTATTGATACTTTTACTAGTAGAAAATGTGAGTACTTTTTCCAACCCCTGTTTCAGCCTGGTCTGGTCTGTTAACCACAGGTGACTGCAGTTAATACATTCCACATGTGGCCTGGCTGGACATGTAGTCAGCTGACCACCCAACTCACAAATAAATGTGCACGCACGCACGGACACGCGCACGCACGAGCACGCGCACGCACGCACGCACGCACGCACGCACGCACGCACGCACACACACACACACACACACACACACACACACACACACACACACACACACACACACACACACACACACACACACACACACACACACACACACACACACACACACACACACACACACACACACACACACACACACACACACACACACACACACACACACACACACACACACACACAACGCAGCAACAAAAAAAAGCAAAAGAAAAAATGAAGTGCTTTATAGAACACAAGTCTTTCACAAACCTGCTGTCATTCTGTAAAACTGTCATATAACACCCTCAAATACAGATATTTGATGAGAGGTCATGCTCTGTTATTTCCACCCTAGAGTGAATTATAGAAACCTCTGGAGGTTTTTCCGCCCGCAGCATGTCTGGTCTGGCAGCGCAGTCTGACACACAGACATATTTCATGTGCTCCTTTCTGGATTGAACTTGAACTCACAACCATGGAATGGAAGCCAAAGAGGTATTCTGAGAGTGTTGGTTGGAGCTGGCTGAGCATCACACGCAGACTATATTGGCCTACAACTCAGAGAGCCGGGGAGAGAGAGAGCGAGAGAGAGAGAGAGAGAGAGAGAGAGAGGGCGGAGGTAGGGAGGGAGGGAGGGAGGGACAGAGGGAGTGAGACTGAGAGGGAAGTCTGCATCTGTGAAGTGCTTGGAATCATGCTGCCACGTCAACACTTGTCTGATAGGCCGCCAG
Source organism: Electrona antarctica (assembly GCF_951216825.1). NCBI lineage: Eukaryota > Metazoa > Chordata > Actinopteri > Myctophiformes > Myctophidae > Electrona > Electrona antarctica. Next base: position 16,412,571 of record NC_136806.1, read on the forward strand.
CATTGAGGTGAAAGGGAAAAAAACAACATCTATTCTCTTCACTCTGCTCCTCCAGTCCAGTGGGGTTCCAAAACAGTGTGCTGACTCTGCCGAGGCACAGTAGCCTGCGCTGCGTGCCGTGAGACAAGTCCAGGTGTGCTTTAAGATGTTATGACAACCACATACAAAAAGTCATGCCTTAGTTTAAAGGTATATTCACTGATGATTTCACTTAATTCAAATATCACTTCTTTTTTTGTTTTGTTGTGATAATCCTCCCTACTTTAGAGTGTGCTGACCATATAAGGAGTTCCTCCCTGTCCCCAGTTAACCCCTGGGGTTTTTGGCTAGGTGGCCCAGCCTTCATCCAATCAGGATAGAGAGGGGCCTTCCGCCAATCATGATCGAGCGGGGGCGGGCCTTGGTGTGTGTGCTGTTGGCCTGTTGCTTGTCATTTTTAAATGTTGTCGCTTTGTATTTCAGCATTGTTTTAATTCTATTCTATTTTATCTATTTGGGCATTAGTAAATAAACAAACCATACAAAGCTCTGGGTTTTGTTCACGAGTGAAGTGAGGGGAGTACGGCACAGGAGGTCAGCCAGAGAATTGGAGCAGCACGGGCGGTATTACAGTCGCGGCGAAAGGAGAGGCAAAGCTCTCGGTCTGCAGAGCAATCGTTCCTACTCTCACCTACTGTATGGTCATTGGTCATGAAGTGTGGGTCATGACCAAAAGACTAGGGTCGCGGATACAAGCAGCCAAAATGAGTTTTCATAGCGTAATAATATGACAAGGTACCTTACCTTAATATGATAAGGTAAGGTGCTATATATAGTACCAATGTTATTTAGGGGTGCCGTGGATGGATGGAAAGGTTTTACAGTATTTACAGGGCTGAGACAAAATATGTTGTGATTCTGTAGATCCACAACTGATGGCTGTTGTGTCAAAGCCCAAAAGCTCTAGCTTGAACTTAAAAGGAAAATAGCCAACTCACACATATGATACATTTAATTGGCCAAGAGCCACTGTAAATGCTAAATGGTGCATTTATATAGCGCCTTTATCCAAGGCACTTTAAAGAGATTGGGCATTACAATCACCCATTCACACACCCATTCATACACAGATGGAAAAGGAAACCATGCAAGGCACTAACTTGCTCATCGGGAGCAATCAGGGGTTCAGAGTCTTGCTCAAGGGCACTTCAACACTAACTCGTGAGAAGCACAGGATCGAACCAGTCGACCCTGAGCCACTGCTGCCACTGTTCCCTGTTCAACAAATCACTACCTTCAAAGGCAGACACAACGCAACATACAATAAGTGTAGATTCACATCAGCATTCAATTCACTGTAAACTGAACATGTTGGCCCCAATGCGTCCCAAAATGACAGCAATAGTACAACAGCTTGCTTCATCCGATTGGTCCGGGTAGCTCAATCAGTAGAGCTCTCGCCTTTGGACCACAAGGTCATGGCTTCGATTGCGGGCACGGCCAACTCAGCCTATGAGCAGCACAGCTTGGGTGCAGCAAGTCGTGCGGTAAGTACTGGGAGCTGCTGGTAGGGGGTGGCACTTCATCTCAGCAATCCATCTACCATTGTAACGAGGACAGACTCCCGCCAGCTGATACCGACAATAAGCCACTCCCGACCTACTTATTATTGATTGAATCACATTAGCATACACACTTCACAAGCAGCAGCAGCAGCACCGGCAAAAACAAACAAAAAAAGAGTCCTACCTTGGGCTGACTTCTACTTGACGTCATCAGTTGTGTGATCTTCATCAGCAAGTAGGTCTTCTCATTGGATGCCTTTTCCCGGGGTCCCAGATGTAGCGGAGACAACGTCTGGGTCCAGCTGACTCCCACTCCTGCTTCCAAGATGCCGCCATGCCATGACATAACATTCGTTTTTTCCGCCGACTGCTCAGTGTGCCGGTTCTTGTATTCTTTATTTGGTTTTACTGAGAATAAGGTTAGAAATAAGTTTAGCGTTAGGCATAGTTTTACTGGGGTTAAGTTTAGGAATAGGGTTAGGTTTTGGCACAGTGCACTTCGGTTACTTTAGGAATGCCAGGCTATAGCAGTTCCGCCGGCCGTTGGTAAAAGGGCCACTTTGTTGGTATTCTCGCTCCTAGGGTCCGGAGTAGGTCGGGAGGAACACCATGAGCCTTGAGTGTCAGAAACAAAGAAAACAAAGAAAGAAAAGTGACCAAAAGACACATGTATAATGTACCCTTATGACCCATAGCCACAACACGACATACACAGCCTAGTACGTACTGTCACAACAAGTCAACAACTCGCTACCTTCAATAGTAGTGACAACATACACAGCCTAGTATATGTAATACATATGCTGTGTATACTGTAACAATATACACACTACACGGTATATTCCAGATCCAGCACAGTCACTGAACATGATTCATCGCCACACAGTCAATGGGGTGTAGTTCATTTTGGATAGACTAGTCACTCTTCAAACACAGACAAATAAATACTAGTAAACGTGTTTCTCTTCCCTACACATATTGATTTATTATGTCCTCACTATCTGGTGTCATTTTTTAACATGCACACATTACTGACTTCTAGGGCCGGCCTAAGCAATTCCCGCTAGGGCAGGTAAAACATATTCAGGCAACCAGTTATGAGAGGGAGAGGGTTTTCAACGGCAGTGTTGTCCTTTGACATGTCCTTTGACATGACCGGCTGGGCCACAGCATTAGGCTGCAGCTAAGGAGTGAACCCTTGAAGTAAATTGAGCGCTAATAATGGATTGCGGTGGCAGCGGTGGCCGAACGGATAGCGGCGCGGTCTAGATACCGGAAGGTTCCCAGTTCGAACCAGCCGTCCGACACGTTAAAATTACCACCGCTGAAATGCCCTTGAACAAGGCATCAACCACTACGATGAAATGTGTTCTATGAGCAGGGCCTGGCTGGAAACAAGTTCTTGAGCTTAGCCCAGATACCCTGGGTAAATATAGATTTCATTTCATTTCATTTTTGCATTTTATAACACTTTTCTATGTACAGATTGCTTACTCAAAGCGGTGAACAGTCAACACCAGCGTCCTCACTTCCCACCATAGACTGTAAAGCTTCCCACATTCAAACACCAATGGTGGCAAGCTAGCACAGACCGACTCATTGGAGGCAATATGGGGTTCAGTGTCTTGCCCAAGGACACTTCGACATGTGGACAGCAGGAGCCAGGATTCGAACCTCCAACCTGCTCTACCTCCTCCTGAGCCACAGCCCCCCCAAATTAGAAATGTATTTTTTTCTACGCCACCTCATACCTGTCTTGTTATGCATTCATATCCATGTAAACACCATTAGGGTCAGGGTTTCAATTATAAAACAAAATGTAAAATCCACTCATTACATTTCCTATAATGAAGACAATGGATAAGGATGTTATCTCCCTCTGAGCAATAGTTGGCTATTAGAAGTCTGTCTAAAAACGGGTTTAACTGGTCTAAAAATGAAAGTTTTTTAGCGTTCTAATTTAAGCTTAGCTTAGACGTTGTCAGTTTTTAAACTTCTATAGCATATAGACATTGAAATGACTGAAATGACTATACGTCTATAATCTAAGCCTAGGCAATATTATTAAATGTTACAGGTCAAAATTGACCCATACACAGTAAAGAAGGTAAAGCAATTTATTTGTCATGAACCCAAACTTGTATTTAGCCTCCTAGTAACAAATGCAAATTGAAGTTTTGCCTAATCAAATGGTACCTCGTCAGATAATCCCCACATAGCCTACAACAACTAGCCTTTTCATAAATTATATTTGTACGTTTATAGTTAGATATTCGAAGTCCAGCTGCCGTCCAGCCTCTCCCACCCCTCACTGACCAGTGAGTGAGTGACACAGTGAGTGACCAAGACGTATTTCATGAAATGCATGTAGCTGCAGAACAGTGTCGGTTGCGGACAACAAAAACAAATCTACAAGCACATTGCACACCTAGGCGTTAGTATGCTGCTACCCTTGGCCCTTTCAGATAATTCCAGAAAAAAACGTTTACCGGTGAGCCTAACTAACACCAAATAATGTCACTTCAATAAGACAAGATATTATTCCAGAGAATTTGTTTTTGACAATATTTACCACATGATGGCAGCGCGTGCTCAGCTCAAGTGTGCTCAGGTGTGCTGAGTGTGCTCGTTAGGTGGTCATATGGTGCCACCATGAGGATACAAATTGACATTGCACCTAGATACAGAGGTCTTTCCAGTGTCACACCAGCCATTCGATTTGAAAGTATCGTAGAGAGATGCAGCGGCTGCAGCCTTTTACTTTTACATCAGCTATTCAAATTAAAATCAAGTATTTCATCTGGTACAAGCATAGCAAGGAAAACCTTTTAGATTTGCTCTCAGGAAAGTTTCGATCAATGGTTTCGATTGAATGAAATAACAGTAGGCTATGGCAGTAGGCCTACAGGAATAAAAAGCTCTGCTAAAAGGACACAACATTGTGTCCATTGTACTCAATTCATCAGTTCCCTGGTGGAGTATTCTTTGTTGGCAACACAGACAAATAGATCCATATAGCAGGGGTAGAGTGGCCGTATTAGAAAACCGTGAGGTTGCCAGTTTGATCCCGGGCTTACCCAGAGTTAGTGTCGAAGTGTCCTTGAGCAAGACTGTCTGAACCCCTAATTGCTCCCGATGTGCAGGTTGGTGCCTTGCATGGTTTCCTCTGCCATCAATGTATGAATGGGTGAATGTAATGCCCAATCTATGCAAAGCGCTTTGGATAAAAAGCACTATATAAATGCACCATTTACCATTTATGATAAATGATAATGGAAATGTAAGACAAGGAAGCAGAGGAGACAGAAGGAGAATAGATGGATACATTTATTTTCACTATCCATTGCAAAGAAGGAGGTGACACAGCTTGAAACAGATAATATAGAATTTATTTTCAACCAGAAGTAGGAAAATACATAGGTAGGTGTAAAGGAAACAAGCAGAACTTGTAGTCAACAGAAACAAAAATAATAAAACCAGGTCCAAAGAGCAGAGTGGACGGCTAAAGAATACAACAGAAAGAGCATTGTTTACCATTCAGATTATTTTTGATTTGAAAACAGCTGCCTTGATTTCTCAATCTGGGTTAATGGACATTCTACAACATTGTGCAAGTGTGTTTTTTTTTCTTGTTTTATTATATAGAGATATATTCCTATTTTTGCTGGTATTTCATGAATGGTAAACAATAGTTGGTCCAGTGCATTAACACAGTGACACAGATCAATATTATATGTACTCAGCTGACTACAGAGACAATCCTGATCATTGAACAACTACCACTAGTTCGGCAGGGAGGAGAATGAGTAAATATACAAGATGGATGGAAAAAAGAGAGCAGATGAGGTTGGGAAGAGAAATGGAATGTGGGAACAAAGATGAAAAGGTTAAATAAAGGAAACTCAAGTCAAAATGGGTGAATTTCTGAATTAGCTACCGTGTACTGATAGAAATATGAGAGAAGGAAAACAAAAAGAAAAGACAACCACCTTTGAATTGGGTTTTGGGTATTATTGCCAAGTTTCTGGGAAAGACTGAGCCTGAAATGTGTTTAAAGAGTTGAGGGGAAACCCAAGAGTTAATGTGGAGTAAGAAGGAAGAATGTAATTCAAGGAAAAGGCAGAGGTGCCTTGCTTTCCTTACAGCCCTACATTTCATGGAGACTATGAGCCCACAGTGTGGATGAGGGGGAGGAGACTATGAGCCGACAGTGTGGATGAGGGGGAGGAGACTATGAGCCGACAGTGTGGATGAGGGGGAGGAGACTATGAGCCGACAGTGTGGATGAGGGGGAGGAGACTATGAGCCGACAGTGTGGATGAGGGGGATTCATGGAGACTATGAGCCGACAGTGTGGATGAGGGGGATTCATGGAGACTATGAGCCGACAGTGTGGATGAGGGGGATTCATGGAGACTATGAGCCGACAGTGTGGATGAGGGGGATTCATGGAGACTATGAGCCGACAGTGTGGATGAGGGGGATTCATGGAGACTATGAGCCGACAGTGTGGATGAGGGGGATTCATGGAGACTATGAGCCGACAGTGTGGATGAGGGGGATTGCTCATGTAGACTATGAGCCGACAGTGTGGATGAGGGGGATCGCACTACATGGAAATAAATGTAAATGGAGAAACAAAACTACAAGCAGCTTTGGTGTGCACCGATACGAAAAGGTTGCAGCCTGGGAAAGAAAAAAAAAAAAATCACCCCTATTATGCCTAAAAAAAAACTAATAGACAATGCAATAGTGACAATACAAAACCTACATGTGATCACGCATTGAAGCTTGTTGGGTGACAATTATCCATTCTGTGATTTGCTCATTTTTCTTTCAACCATAAAAGCCACATTTTGAGGGTTCACAAAGTTGGCGTGTGGATTCAATTTCAGTGACCACCATAGCAGCTAGCTAGTGTTACAAATTCACTGTGATGCACAACAACACAGAGTGAGATGTGCTGCATACAGGAGCAGCCTAGCAAGCAGCGGCACAGATTTAGCGTAGTTTTGACACAACATAATTTTAAACTCCATCCTGAACTGCAGCTCTGCCGTCTCGATTCACAACACTCTTCTAGCAACATGCAACTTCCCAAGTAAAGCTGAAAGTTTTGAATGTCCCTGGCGTGCAAGTTTGACCCCCCCCTCCCCCCCCCATCCCTCCCACCCATAGAATTTACACTCGAGTTATATTCCACCAATACATAATCTAGACTTCATCCTAAGCGACCTCGTCGAAAACATTCAATTTCTCAAGACACAATGTCTCCGTCACTTCTTCTACCGAGGATTTGGTACTTTGAAATGGGAGAAAATATGGGGGGGGAAAAATAATAAAAACGAGTCAAAGTAAAAACAATGTAGCAATCATAACACCATCATAGAACTCATGATTTTTACACAACAACACAATTCAATATTTTGTAGAAAGGAAACATGAGATACATCTTTTATTCACACTTTACAAAAAAAGCTAGTCTTTAAATCTACAATACTAATGCAGTTGAGGAAAAGCTGGACACATTGGTTTCCATTGAAAACTAAATAAAATGGGGCTCAACGGGGCAAATTCAGGGCAACATTGTGTTTTTTACTCGTATCCCTCTCACTTTGAACAAAAAAATAAAAATTTCAAAACATTTACATTAGAAATTGGTGAAGTTTAGTCACCAATATACCATCATTGTATGGGAAAAGGAGTTTGTGGGGGCAGGGGGTAGGGGGCACTACTGTAAGTGCCAATTATTCCACTTTGTTTTGTAAAAGCAAATTGACAATATAGGTTGTATTAACAGAGTCTCACCTTCGTGTGTTGGTCAGAGTATAAAAAAAAAAAACAGATTAGCAAAGTGTTTTATCTGGCCTATCAGAGCAAGAAACGGGTGAGCCCCATGATGCCCCTCATCCCTTGTTTATCCAAAAAGCAGAATGCTAAACGGCCTTCTGCCTGTCCCAATAGGGAGGCAGGAGAAACCACAGATGAATATAGTGGACCGTCCACCGGTCCAATACAGAGGTAAAGAGACCATAGATGGCACTCTAGCTGCAGTGGGGCCGGGTCGAGAACTATACAGTGGTTCAGCAAAAGGGATTTTATAAAATAAAAAAAAACACACATGGCTAGAGTAATACAGGTCAACATTGAAGGGGGTGGCCACCCGATATATAATCCGTAGTACAAGGGCGTCGCTTGCCGAAAAGCGACACCATGGTGCGATGGATTTTAGATTAGGGTTTTAGGGGTAAAGGATGGGGGTGAGGTCACTGATGGGACAGAAGGGAGAGATGGATGGGGAGGGGGGCAGGAAAACAGAAGCTGTGCTAAGATAGATACAAGAAGGGTGCAAAAACATTCCAGTAGGAGCATTATTAAAAATGACGACATCAAAGTCATGTTCTACAGAGAGGTAAAACTAGAACTGTGGATATAGCATACCTGATTACTAGAGCTCAATGAAATAGGAAGAATATACACATCATAACATTGTCACAGCTCATAAAAAAAAGGAAACAAACATTAACAAAATAACCCCAAAAAAAGGACAAAAAAAAAAATCTTCACAAATGTCTTGACAGTATTTAAAAATAAAATGAGAAGAGGTTGGTCAGGCGTTCGCTGATTGTAAATAGTGCAAGACAACAACTGCTACAAGTGAGGCACAATGTTCTGTTTTTTGTACAACACATGAGATCATATGGGTTGCTGGGGTTGTCAGTCATTGCATCACACGTCTCTAGTGTGTGTGTATGTGTGGTGTCGGCGGTGGGGGGGGGGGGGGGGGGTGGGGTGCAGACATGAGGTCACTCACTGGTGGGGCGTAGAGTCATCCTTGTTATGTAATTTTGTCTGCACTGGTGGCAGCAGTGTGGATCAATGGCTTTGTTAAATGGGTGAGAAGAAGCAACAGGCAAGGGTTTACTCAGTGGCTATTTACAGGTAGAGAGAAAACACAAAATACTGATTCATTAATAACAGTTCATCTACAGGGAGTGCAAAAGTAGTGACAGCGAACGCCTAGAACAACCTCTTCTTTACGTCTTTTGTACAAGCTGGTAATATCAATTCATCTCAACATTAAATTGATAAAAATTTAGCCATAGTTTACAATACAATCTTTTTTTTTTTTTTTTTAACTTCTTCAAATCTGATCATAATTTACTCTTAGTACAAAAAACGCCAGAAAACAGGTCTTTTGTGGTTCATATACAATCATGTAAAGACTGAATCTAGATTTCTATTCTGTACAAACACTTGTGAAAAAAACCCACTGCTTTTGCGTTATGGAATTTATGGCTGGGGAAAGTCACTACTGGCCTCAGAGACAGTGCTACAGATCTGCCTGCAATTAGTTGTTTGTCTGTTTTTCAGTGTTGTGTGGAGTTGGATGGCAACTCCAGACAGCAAGAGGAATGCTGGTTTTACGCCAATCAGCCACTTCTTACTCTCTGGACAAGAACCTTTTACATAATTTGCCTCTTTGCTTTGCCCATCAGCCTAAATCCCTGTGGTACATACATGGTCCTTATGAGCACAAAAGTATAAGACTAGCCTAGCTTACAACTATACAAGCAGGGTAAAAACAGTCTGCAAATGGGATGGTAGCCAGTCAAATTCTCACAACATCATTTTCTATAAGTCACAATGCTCACATGAAAACAGGCAAAAAAGTAGTTCTTCGCAGCCGTCAAGTTCTCTAGGCATCTGGGTTTGGTTGCCATTGCACCAGGCGGGGTCAGAGCAGGTTGTAGACTAACTTGTAGCACCGCGGGAGGCTGTGACAACACACAAGGCCTCAGCACCACAGAATGACAGCAGGAAATATCACCCTCTTCCTCAAACTGCACTATGCCCGCTTCTAGGGGAACACATCAACTACCAGATACAGTTGCTGAACGCCCGAAAGGAAACCTCCTGCGTCACAGGGAGACTGACCAAGCAGGCTAGAGAGGCCCAGAGAAGCGAGGAGAAAAGCAAACCCAAGACGCTGGCAGGTCTGAGACAGACGCATCTGCTGTCTTTGCTGGTTTGAGATTTGTACAGGACAGACAGACCATCATATTTGTTCGCCCATCGCCCTCTGCGATGTTTCCGTTTTTATCTTTAAGCCACACGCTGCCCTACGTGACAAATATGAGTGAGCTACCATCCTATCCAGTTAAGAGACACATAAGCCGTGTGGATTGGGGAAGGGGTCAGGGGTCAGTTGGAGGAAGGGGTGTCAAAACATCAAAGATAATATATCATTATACGAACCGGATTGACTCGAGCAGATAAAAAAATGTCAATGAAAAAAAAAGGGGAAAAAAAGAAAAGAAAAATATAGAACATCTATAACATACGAAATCCCTGTCGGCCAGATCTCACTGTACGTTTATTTTACAGGTTGTGTGTTTTTTTCTTTTTGTCTTCCTCCTGCAGTGCGGGGAGGGGAAGAGCTGGTAGGGCGGGGGAGGGGGCAGCGCCCCCAGCCCCCCCGCCCCCTTGTGGTGCGGAGGTCGGACCTCACTACCTGCGTGCCGGCAGGTGGAGCCCGTTGACCTGTGGGGGCGCGTTGGGCAGGAGCAGCTCCAGCTGGGCAAAGAGGGAGAAGTGGTCGGAGGGGATGTGAGGGTGAGGGCAGCCGCTGACATTGTTTTCTATGAGCCAATTGGTGTCCAGGGGCCCCAGGGTACCAAGCACGTTCAGATGAGGCTTGGAGTAGAAAATGTAGTCGATGACACCCTGTGTGGATAGATGGGGAGAAAGAAAGAGTATTGTGAGACGCAGGAAGACTCGCGCTGAACGAGCAACAGTATAGCTTGGGCAACACACACACACACACACACACACACACACACACACACAACTGATTTACAACTTTCTTTTAACTTATAAGAACAAATTGAAGGGCTGTTCTGATTGAACAGATCACTTTTTTTGTATTCCGTCCTCTAATCATGTATATTAATCATGTTCTAAATGTTGTGTCATACATAGGTTCTTCTTGCCTCCTATCACTTTCCCTTTATTATATTTTCTTGTATCATTATCGTCGAGTTCATTTCAACACCGACCGTTAAAAGTAGCGATGGCCCCGAGTGTACGTACAGTTCATTGTTGTCACCTTTCAACATAGAACCAGTATTCAACTAAAGTCCTTCTTTCAGCACAGAGAACAAGGGCTGAACTCTGAAGCAATTATTTCCCCAAACTCACCCAGTACTTATCTCAAACCATTCTTTCAAACACGGGTAGAACCATTTGTGAACTCTGAACCCAATCAGACTGAAAAACCAAACCGTTCTCATTGTCAACACAGAAGAAATGGGTTGAGAGTCCACTACTTGTCTTGTTGGGTCTTAAGACAGAACCAGTACTGATTTACTGAACCAAACCATTCTTTCATCACAGCATTCAACCTCCATCTATTTGAAGTATTACATCAAGGTTAGAAATTCATCTCATTCACATATTGTAGCCAGGTTAAAAGTTCCAGTATCATCGCGACGACACAGTACCATGGGGAACATCAAGTCAACATCAACATGCAAAACCTATTGATGCCCAAGGCCGAATCTGAGAACGCCTTCTAGGGCCTGACCTAAGGTTTCTGAAAACCTTCAAATTCCGATTCATTCTTTTTTTTATTTTTATTATGTTGCTACATGTATAGCAATAGCTAATGGAAGAACATTGGGGTCCGTGGCCAATATACATACACAATATACATATCATTCTAGGTGTCCTTGACATGAAATAGTTTGAAAACCACTGACATAGGTCTAAATGGGTTTAAGCTTTGCTACTACAATATCTGTCTCGTTTGAATGGTCTTACCCAGACCATTGATGACTGACTTGTAGCTTAGTTTGCCCTTTATTAAACTCAACTCTTGGGACAGAGCTCCAAATATGATTCAGTATAGTATATCAGCACTTTACAGCAACGCACCTTTGTCTGATGTAAACAAGTAAACTGGCCGGGACGTTTGGTTTCGATATTACGTTAAAAATAACATTGATTTGACATTTGTGCCTCGATTCACAATCTGCCCCGTCCACATAATATGTCATTCTACTGCAATATATGAGGAAAATATAGTTTCCACTATTTGTTATGGGTTAAGGGACACGCATCGACACATCACGGGCCTGCGACTACCAGCGCCTCTGGCTTCCCAGGCGGGCTCACCAACCACTCAGCTATGGCCACCCCAAATGAGTGGCAATCATCCTTCAAAACGATGCATCCAATCACAAGTGGACCTTTCAACAACAATGACCCAAAGAATAAAAAACAATACACTACAGAAAAGGCTTGCAAATAAACAGGTTATGGAAGCGCAAAACCACCCCAGATATTAAAATGCAAATGTTGTGGGGGGGATTCAAGTGGGCCGTAGCACACACCAACATCAGTTGAAGGAGTTACTGTACCAAATTGTACAGTAATTCCTCCCATTATATGCAAGACTGACAATGAACATCTACAAGGAACATTTTGTTGCACACATGAGAAATCCATTTATCTCAATCTCATTGCATCTCAGTCATTATCAGCTTTAGAAATGCACCATACAAGCAACAATACATCACTCACAGGCCATTCAAGGATTCTACCAAATATGCTACATAAGACACATTTCCACTTTAACCGAAATTAATTGGATTAAGTGGAATCAATTGGATTAACGCATATCCTGCCAAGGACCACTTTCTAATGAGTTGAAATTGGCACTTGAGGCTATATTTATAGTATGCTTTAAAAGTAGAGATGTCCCGATACTGTATCGGTAAAAGTATCGGATCGACCCGTATTTGTCATATCGGTATATATGCCAGTCTAACCACCGATCCGACACAGGAATAAATAAAATAAAATGTTGGGACATGTGGAGTTTGCTTTAGAGTTGCCCAAACTGCAAGTGCACATTTGAGTTAGGAGTCTGCTATAAACACAACACGAGATATATAGCTAGATCACGACATTGGTATCGGCTAAGACAGAAATTGAGGTATCGGGATCGGAAGCGAAAAAGGTCGGGACATCCCTACTTTTAAGTAATTAAAACATGAATACCTGAATAATTGAGTCAATGTTATCTAAACACTGAATTGTGTCTGCTCTTTTCTCAAGGATCTTGAATTAATTATCTTAGTCTATGCTGCCGCTCAAACCAGTCAAGTACACGGCAAGTCATAGTCAAAGTACATGCCACCACGCCACTATGAGGGGGTCGACAGTGACACTAATAATATAAGGTCTTGGCGGCACTTTGCCCGAAAAGAAAAGCCATCATAAAATGATAGGTAAAATTTGAATTAATGTTCAATTTAACACTCATAGGAAAACTGTGCTCTTATTTTACATTCCACAGACCAGAAGACAGAGCCACGTTGAGGTGTTTAGACAGATATCATGTTGTGCGCTTATAGACGGTTGCGTCCCCCCTCAAACGAGCACTTGCCCGGTCAGGGCAACCTGAAAGCAAACTACACCCTGGACAGGTAGGCAACCCTTGGCCTTAGTGTCAACTCCTGACTATGGTCCTTTTACCAGCAAACAGTATTGAAATTAGGTGATTTCCATTATTGAAGAATTCTTCACAGCTCTGTTTACCCATTTGGGTCAGAACCCCTATGTGTTTTAAGCATTATGTCATACTTTAGCTATTGAAAAATAGCAGATCTACAAGCTCATAGTGCAGCACCGAGTGCCGCGCTACGAGCTTGTAGCTCTGCTATTTTTGGAAAATCGTGAAAATTTAGTGCAAATCTTTGAATATATATTCTTTCAGAGCCAACGGTTTTAACTCAAATCTTTGCTTCTGGGGGAGTCCCTCCCTGGAACAACATATTTTCAGATGGGGGTCGGTGGCCTATTACATATAATCTTGGGGGTCCTTCATATGAAAATGTTTGAGAACGACTGACATAGAAACATAGGTTTTTCAGAAAACTGTCAGGATTTAGAAGACATTTGTAGAATCGTCTTAATGCCAATGACACCATTAGTACAGGTACCTTGAAGTCGAAGGTGTAGTTGGTGTAAGGCATCGGGCCGTCTACGTAGGCGCTCTTCAGCTTGAAGCCGTGTGTGATCCTGCTGCCGTTGGACGTGCTGTTCTTGCCGTTGCAGTTGAAGTTGATCAGGCTTTCGTTGTAGCGCAGCTCCTTGAAGTCCTTGTGGGTGCAGTCCACCCCACCCGTGCTCAGGTACTCCACCACGCCTGGATGGGGAAGAGTTAAGATGGAGGGCATGATCACCAGACATTACGCCCACGTCACAACATTCACACGACTGTAGTGGTCATGAAACCCACATGGGAAAAGAAAACCTTTTCCCTAGGTATACTCGACTCGTATTCTTTGGGCCCTATTAAGCAAGACGAAAAACCCATGCGGTAATACAGATTTCGCCCTCGCTCTGCGCCTTTTCGTATTATGGAAGCCGTGGTGAGCGCTCACTCATATGGAATACCACGTTCCTGCATAATTTAGCATTGGGGGAGTGTCCATATGTTAATTATTTTCGCTAGTTGCTATTAAGCCCCTTGACCTAAACACTCAGCGCATACCGATTCCGCCTGGGTCTGACCACGTCTTAAAAGCAAAAAGCACTGTTTGATTTTACACTTGAGCGGCTCTGGAGTGCTGCTGGAGTGTTGCCATGTCTGTTTGCTGTTTATTATAAGCGGCTTCTTTTTCTGCAAAGTTGCTTGTAAATATTGGTAGTTGTGGTTGCTTTTCTTGTTTCTAAAGTGCTTATTTGGGCTTTTCTCCTAATGTTTAAACCAGTGATCCTCACACAGCGACATTCCCATGTCAAGGACCCCCAGATGAATGCATTTGCCCAACTAAGCCAGTGACCCCCATGACAGATTTGTGTTTTTAAATGTTTCAATAACATTTTTCAAAAATATTCTTATTGTCACTTTTTTCAAAGATTACTTTTGAAAATAGCAGATCTACCAGCTCACAATGCATCACATTCATTCATTAAAACAATGAACTCTGACTGCAGGGGGATATATATTTATAATGATCATTATAACAATGTGCAAGAAAATATGTAAAAAGAAGGAAGAACTTTATATTTGTGGACAATCAAAATATGCTGGAAATTTTAATGTGGTGTCATTAAAATGAATCTTGATATGGCAGACTCACTATCTAGAAAATAAAAACATGGCACTTAATTTAAAATAGGTTGCAGACCCCTGTTATATGCGATTCTTTAGGGAGTATGTTTATAGACCTATTTACTTGTTTCTATGAGACATGGCAACAGCAGGAGACGAGCCTTCTGGCTCAAACGTTCAAACATTGAGATTGAAAAGGGTCATATATCGCTCATTTCTCAACCTTTTTAAAAAGTTAGCTTTCATATGCTGTATCACACCCGACTCAATTCTTCTTCAATAAAATGCTACGAGCGAAGACCATAACATTGGGGCCGCAGGCACACGCATGGCACACGTATGGCATTTCAACTCATTCCTTCGTCGTGACTCGAATGAAATAAAATAAACGTTATTTTACTGGTGTTTTTCAATAGAAACAAATAAAGAGCGTGTGTGCAACAGTCAGTGCATATACGTGCATGCACTATAGGCTATATTTCCTCCTTGTCGGGATTGTGAGCTGAGCTCTTCACAGCCCGTTTGTCTTTCATATTATTCTTATAATATTTGATATTATAAACACTCATGGTTCTCTCATTTCTCAACCGTTTTTTAAAATGTAAAAATCCCCATATTACTTAGGAATCTTGCTTTCATTCGTTGTATGGTACATGGTTCTATTTTTATCGAATTAAACAATATCAAACGAACTTGTATGTTCGGGGGTTAGACGATTCTGGGAACATTACGCATGGATTGCCAATTTGCCAGCCAATGCTGCGTATCTACTCGCAGTTCCATTCCGATCTGAAAGGTATAGGTAGGTGCCATTTCAAAGTCTTAGTTATTCATTTATGAATCATATCAACTAGAATAAAGATTTTTACAGCTGTTTTTCATGCTTAGAACAGAAACAAATTAAGTGATGATGTGCGTATATCTCCCTCCCTTAGCATATGGCTGCGCCGCTGTAATGACTTTCCAATGAAAACTGCAAGTTACTTAACAAAATAGAGACATAGGCCTACAAGCTATGCACATCATGGCTGTGACAGCTTGTGGATCTGTTCTTTTGAGGCATAAAGGTGACAGCATGCAGTGCAATATGAATAATTAACCCAAATGTGACAAAGTCATGTCATGTCTATGGTGCCAGTCTGCAGAAATGTAATACCACTTGCCGAAAAGGGCGCATTCCATGAGGACATCAGCTGGTGTCGTAAAGAGAATAGTACGGACATGTTCATTGGGTAAGCCTCAAAACTCCCTGAAACACTCCCATGACTAATTCAAGGCCGTTTTGCTCACACCACGGGGTGTCGAAAGCGCTTCTCACCTGGCCCATAATTGTAATATGACATTGCACACGCCCCCAGTCTTAAAAACTGTAAAATTATATGTAATTAGATTCCACTTGCTTAATAGGGCCCATATGCTCTAAACTTTAGACAACGTTACGTTTTGTCACCTTCACACACTGCCTCCCAAATACAGACTTCAGCAGGCAATCTGCTTTAGAGGGCATTTAGAATCACAGCATGGTTTTCAATACCATCTAAAACACAAAAGAGTCTTTGCTATCACAAATGCTGTCATATAACCCGGGCACTATCACAAAGGTGTGGGGGGACAAACAACCTGATCATCAATCCTATATTGCAGTGTTTTCAACTAGTGGTCCTTGAGGGGGTACCAGGTGGTCCACAGCTAAATGGGATGGAGAGTTGGTAACCAAATAGACCATTATAGATCTTTAACTCTCGAGTGTAAAAGGAAACCAAATGGACCCGTATTAGTCCATTAAATAATCTTTACTAGGATATTCATCTTCGCTGGTTTCATTTTATGCTCCGAGTTAAATTATTGTCAACCATCTGCATTACTTAATTTACACAATTAGCGAATGTAGAATAATTTTGATGAATATTTGCCTGTTATCTCTATCGTACAAACATCAACACAGCATGGAAGTTGTGGACAAAATCTTATCCAACAACAAAATATTCTAAGTTGTGGGCCTAAATCTCATCAAACGATGGTCCGTGGCTCAAATGCTGAATAAATAATGGCCCTTGATATGAAAAGGGTTGAAAACCACTGCTATATTCAATAGTCCAGCTCACTCACCAGAGTCCGGCAGGGAGTTGAGGTCAGCACACAGCACCAGAGGGATGCCGTTGGTCTCCCCAGAGACAGACGAGAGCTTTAGGCTGCGCGTGGCCTTGTCCACGATGTTCTTCACCTCCGACAGGAACATCATGGTCTGGACCAGCTTGACGTCAGAGTACTCTGGGTCCCAGTGCATGTGGGCGTTGGCTACCAGTAGCAGTTGCTTCTCCATGCCATGGAGTGACTTCCCCGCTAAAAAGGGAACAATGACAAAAAGGCATGAAGCAGAGATGTAGGACAGGACAACAATATGGGGTTGACAGTACACTTAAGTTGCTTATACGTATACAATTTAAATCCATTAAACTGATGTCAATAGTTGTGTAATATATCTATATGGCAGCATATAGTTTTTTACTCGTTTGAAGTCTGTTATTATGCAACACACTGCTCCAGAATGGAGAGCAGAAAACAGTGTGATCATCATAATCACACATGCCACCAAAGCAAATGGCAACACAACACACATGCCAAAGAAATTGTCAGCAGAAATTGCATAACGCAAATTTTGTTTCAAGTTATTGTGCAACTGCGTAATAATCATTTGTTGACAAAGCAGCTGGCCTGCTGTAAGACAAACCTACACAAGCTAGTGTGCAGGAAAATGTTTGTGTTGCCTGGCAACTAACCTTGGATCCCAGCCTTGCTTTCTCAGAAAGTGAAAGGTGGCAATAAGCTGCGCCCCTTCTTGCTGGGAGCATCAATCCAGACCACTATAAACCTATGCCATTTGACCTAGTGTTGTTTTGTTTACATAGTCTAATATTTGTATGGTCTCTGCCAGGGAGAGAGAGAGAGTCAGGAGGTGACTGCACAGCGCTGTGTGTAATCCTGTGTTGCGTGCGCGCGTTGGGCTGGCACACAAGTAGAGTATAGATACCATGGAAAAGTCATATTGAACAGTTTATTTTTCAGAATTTTTATTTACCAAAACAAATCTACATTTAACAACACTATTCTACAGTTATGTGATCAAAACGATCAGCTGATTTTTCATAGTGCATCGCAATCGGCCAAGATTGGCTTCCAAAGTTTGCAAGTGGACAGTTTTGTACAAAACACTGGCCAAAACAACATCTGTCGGGCAAATACAGGTTATGCTACTTGCCCAAAAGTCATGCCCACTTGCCCAAAAAGTCAATCCTCCATTATAAAATGTCGTTTACATTAATTTGTTCAACATAGCAAGTGTATTCATTCGATAACTTCCAAGTGGTGACAATCACTTTGAAAACCAGAACTGCCGAGTGGTGACAGTCACTTTGAAAACCAGAATGAATGGAAATGCTGGTTGTAAAAAGGTAGCATTGTTCTTGAATAGCCAATAATATTTAATGAAGACGGAACGCACTTGCCCGACAGGCAACCTGAAATCAAACTCCACTTGCCCGAAAGTATTATTTACTCGTCACGGAAAGTCGGGCAACCATTCGTGTCAACCAGAGACCGACTGTGGTCTTGTCGCAACATATTTACAGTTTAGCCGCTCCCAGCGAGTGAGCTGCTCACTCATTCCATCCACGGATTCAAATTAAAGTTTCACCAGGCCTCAATTCAGAATGGATGGAGCGAGACTGGAGGGCTGCCCACACAAGACTACATCATTTGGCAACAGCCCAGTTGCGGAACTATGCAATGACGGAGCCAAATATTAATACCTGTTGTCACTTATTACCTTAAACAAAGAAATGGCACTTGTAGTCATTTACGACCATATATATATATAACGGCTCTGTGTTGATGTGCAGAACAGCAGCACTCCTTGATGTTGCTTACATAGTGTCTAACAAAATTCTAGTTACTCTGCACACCCCCCCCAAAGAAAAAAAACAATGCAAAAAAAAAAAAAAAAAATAGGATTCCTCCTACTTACAGGATAGCTCCATCATCTCCTTGCGGACCTCGAGTAGACACGCCACTCCGATGTTGTCCTTGGTCATCACTCTGTTCAGCATGGCCTCGGAGCCCTCGGAGTTAGCCATAGCCAGCTGGTTGAACTCCACTGTATGCTTCTGTACCACGCTGAACCTGCAAGGTGGCAGTTAGGAACACATCATGAGAAAAAGGGTCGGGAACAACCCAGAAGAAACATGCTCACTTCCCACACTTTTTTAAGTTTTTACGAGTCGGCAAGCCCGAGGCTAAGGATTGCCCAGGGCTGCCTTGGTCTCCATGTTCAAACATTTGTGCTGGCCCAGAGTTTAACACAAGCCCTGGGCTGATGAGAATAAGAATTCTACAGTTAACCCATTGAGACCAGATTCTACAAATGTCTTATAGAAACTTAAATCATGACAAAAAAAATGTTTCTGTCAGTGGTTCTCAAACTATTTCATGTCAAGGACCCAACTTTAGCCTCTTGTCCACTTCCTGCTTTGAGCGACAATGACACTGGGAGCAAAGAAAAAAAATAATCGATAAATCGAGGCCGAAAATCGACGTGTCAATCGATTTACCTTTTTTTTGCTGCGCAGCAGTTTAGAACGCAACTATGCATTCCTTAAGCAACACAACTTCTGCTGCATCCATAAGTTTAGAATTTGCTTTGATGCAAATTCCCAATGCCCAATAATACAAAATAGACCATTATGAAGGAGCAGCGCTATCGGCTATGGGCTATGCTCCAACAGTCTCAACTGTCTGCAGCGTTCGTCAATGGTATTAAAGCGCCCACTTTTCCCCATTTGGAAACAAAAAGACGAGTTCCGTAATTAACCGATACGGTACGCACGTTGTTCCGAATTTATTTATTTGACATCCGTCCTGTTCTCAGTCCTCCCAACGAGAGAGCGAACTTGTCTGTGCATGGTCTCTGTGCCTGTGAGCAGTGTTGCCAGATTGTGTGAGAGAAATAAGCAACCAGGTCCATGAAAACAAGCCCAAAAGAATCTATTGCAAGCTTACGTGTCGCATTGCGACATGTTGTGAGCTTGTAGATCTGCTATTTTCAAAACGATCATGGGAAAAAGTGACAAAAATGTGGAATATTCTTTGAAACATTTTAACACTAATCTTGTATGGAGGTTCCTGTGACAAATACATTAATCTGGGGGTCCTCGACATGAAAATGTGCAAGAATCACTAGTTTAAACGACATTAGGAAACACTGGTTTAAACAATATTAGGAAACAAGCCCAAACAACTACACTTTAGGAATAAGCCCAAACAACGGCAACCTGCAATATTTACACACAATTTTACAGAAAAGTTAATATATATATATATATATATATATATATATATATATATCGACTTCTAATTTTTGAGTCGTCCCTTTCCACATCCCTACATGAAACTGAAGATCGACTGATTCATGGAAGTCCAACCAGACTCCCTGGAATATGACCAACATTCGAGTAACACCTTGACAAAAAATGAAGTTGAATGCCGCGTTCAGGACAAAAACGGTCAAGTGCATAAAAGATTAAACTAATTGACAATAGCGATTTTGTGAATCCATTGCCTTTCCACTAGCACCAGACTTAAGCCAAAATGATTACAGGTGGTCCCTACAGAAAAGAATTCCGAATGCCCATTTATTATTAACCACGCAATTATGTTTAGCTAACATTGACCATTATTCATATTCAGTTATGTTCGGCAACATATGAATATGGAGAAAAGGTCATATAGTTAATTGCGAACGAAGTGAGCACTAACTATAGAAGCTGGCCAAAACTGTCTGTCACGCTGTAACACCACCCGCCCGCCACCAGAGGACAACTGAAATTGGAACGATACAGAGGTCTGTGTGTGTGTGTCAGACTGCCACAACACTTCGTTCGCTTCCCGTGTTTACAAGTCTTACTTGTAATGTACAAATAAAGCACTTCAGTGCACTATGCTTGATGTTTTGACACCGTATGATTAATCCTAGCTTGCAAGCAGTTGCATACGAATGCTAGTCCTTTGTGTAAGTATAAGAACACTGTCTATCATTTCCAATTATAGCAATGCTTCGCGTGTCCCTGTCAAGTTAACAGTAAGCAATCAATAGTTTCCAAATGTTGATAGGGGCCTCCATGGGAGCTTTGTTCTCCATGCAATTGTTATGGTAGCAATAGTCAGTTGCCCCAGGCAAATAGGTGGCTATAAACACTAAGTGTCTATTATTTTATATCTATAGTTATGCTCCTAGCAGAATCATATTTTTATTGCCAGGTAGGTTTACACATACAAGGAATTTGTATCAGCATGGCTGGCACATTGCACTGATAGCAACAGTATAGATCTATAAGAATACAGAATAAAATAATTACATCAGCCAATAGCAAACACCAAGTTGAAGTTTTCAGGTGATGAAAAATCTAATGTGAAAGCAAGCAGAACATCTGAGCCTAGTTTGATTAAGCTCCTCCAGACCTACACCAATGGAATAAAATACAAAATTATCACAGCCTACTGAGCCTAGAGTTGACAAGCAAGTAGTCTCAGCATGGCCACCCCTCCAGATGAAGTTAAAATAGTCTATTGAGCCCCATTTTCTATATATACACACACACACACAATACAGTAGATCAGGACAAGAAAATATGATCCAACTGGGGGGGGGGGGGGGGGTATATATATATATATATATATATATATATATATATACACACACACTCTAGGGGAGGTTAAAGTTTGAATCTTGCCTCGACTCAAACACGACAAGGTTTCTTTGGAAAACCTTACAGATGAGATAATTCCCATTCCTCAAGCCCACAGCTTGTTTAGAATGCAGATGCAAGGGTAGTTGAACTGGCAAAGAAAAAAAAGGAATTTAGGCTCGGATTGAGGCGTTGCAACAGAACGTCAATGTTAGGGGCTCATTACTAAATCACCGGTTACAATATGAACACTTCCGATTACTTTTAAAAATACGATTGCCAGATTAGCTTTAGGCGATTTTGCTTCCGGTTCATTTTGGTCTTAAAAAGAAAAAGACCCCGCTGTATCGGGCAGCAGATAAATTGCATTGCCAGAGTCAATGGTGGTTCTCAAAAAGCCTACGGCCATGGGATGACCATCATCCATGGGGTTCCTTCTCCAGGGAACATGAATGTGCTTAGCAAGTGTCACTGCAATTTGCCAGTTAGATTTGGCATCTTGTGTGTAAAGAGAGTGCACATGGAAATTTGGAACAAATGGTGGCTCAAGGGGAAAGAAGCCACAGGGTCATTCAAATCAGTAGTTAATCCTGTGGGGAGCATGAAGGTGCACACAGCAAGTTCAACGGCAATCATTGGGATAGCAAGAAATTCATTTCCCAGAGGAGAGGAGGCCACTCTAAGAGAATTCAATCGACTGAGAGAAGGGACCAGTCCAACGATCTAGAGCCCGTCTACAAATACAAGTCGCTAGTAACTCTTAAGAAACGGGGAGGACACTCACACAACCTGTGAGTCACACGAAGAGGCACCAGATGTCGTTCCTCCCGTGAGTATACAAGCTTTACCAGAAGTATTAGAAACTTTATTGTTGCGTTTTGATGGTTGATGATTTGTCGTTTCTTAATAGAGCAGTCCTCTCGTCTTGAATTGTAAGCAACATCATAATTCATATTGTTATGCAATGATGTTGTTTTCTAATAAACTTGAATCAGGCCAGTAGTTTTCAAGATGTTGTTTTGGCCCAAAGTCGTGGACAGACAAACCGAGCATCAGCCGAGCCAAGCTTCCAGCCCCACCACTAACAGGGGAAATGGATCTCAGTGCTTCTGCCAGGCTTGCCTACTTACCCAAGACTGAAAATCCAAATGTACAGCCTGTCCTTTTATAAGTATCAGTGTGAAGTAACTTGTGCTTGCTTCTCTGCTTGAAAAGGGCACTTTTGCAAGTTGTCAAGTTTGTGTTAGGAGATTGAATTATAGCTACATACTTTTCTGTCTTGTAGAAAACTGCACATCCGTCGACGTGTTTGCGGTCCGACTCCGACATGGTCCTTGCCCGTGACTTTGAGCTGAAGAATCCCTCATAACCCTGCTCCTTTAGCTCAGGCAGGAAGAAGCTGTAGTACTGCTCCGTCTCCACTTCCTGAAATCACAACAATAACACCGCATTTCATTTAAAATCAGATTGTTGACATTACTGTGAATGGTGCAATTATATAGCGCTTTTACCCAATCACCGATGGCGGAGGAAACCATGCAAGGCACCAACCTCCTCATCATCATCAGGAGAAATTAGGGGTTCAGAGTCTTGCTCAAGGACACTTAGACACCAACTCTGGGGTAGCCTGGGATCGAACTCGGAACCTTATGGTTCCCATCCAGCTGCTCTACCGGCCACTCTACCACTCCCGCCCGATACTGTTATTTGACATGTGGATGTGGTGCTTACCTGCAAGCTGATTATGTCTGCGTTGCAGCCCATGATCTCCTGCATGATGGATTTCTTCCGGTACTCCCAGTTCAGAGCCCATGAGGGGCAGTAGCCATATAGCTGTCGTGTGGCATATTTATCACATAGCACATTGTAGCACATCACAGAAAACAACGCTGTAGGGAGACAAGAACAAGTGGTTCGTCTTAGAGTTAGTTCGTATTTTCAAAGTGCACAATGATGGATACTTAGGGCTGACACCATCCGATACTTAGTTATCGGCCCGATTTCAGCACAACAAAGGGGGGCAGTCCACTCCAGCACTTCCATTAAAAGAAATGTTAATGTAATCAAGAAATGTTAAGAAGTCTTGTGTCGTTACACAGGGTCTTCTCGTTAATTTATATCCATTATATTTAATGCTAGAGTTTAATTTAACATTTGAAAGTTGAACCTGTTGATTGGTTAATAATAAATGCGTTTTTCACAACATTCTGCCATGGACTATTATTCTGGGGAAGTACTGTATGTTTCTACGAGTAATATCACTTCATCGTAAAGATAACATTCCAGAGTACAAAATTATTTATAAAGTAAAGATAAGTATTCTGCTTGCCCAATTCGATCAGTCAGAATATAGACAAAAATACATGCTGTATGAGATTGACATCGGAATTTTTTTCTTCCAATAAGCACTGCAGCGGCCGATGCAATAACTGTAGTGAAAACGAAGTATGTTTACCCCTGTAAGCCCCATTTTCAAACATAGAATGTACATTGTACAAGCTTACAATTCGTTGTGAGACAGTAGATCTGCCATTGTCTAAAAGTAGTGTGTGTGTGTGTATATATATATATATATATATATATATATATATATATATATATATATATATATAGATAGGATGTCCCGATAAACTTTTCGTTTCCGATCTCACAATTTCTGTGTTAGCCGATACCGATGTGTCAACCAGACACATTGGTCGGATCGGTGGTTAGACTGGCATATTCACCGATACGACAAATAAGGGCAGATACCAATACTTTTCCGATACAGAATCGGAACACACACACAAAAAAGGAAAAGAACACTTGTTCCAACACTGTCTCACACACACACGTCAGGTTGGCCATTACCTGAGGGTCGTGTTCGGTCAGGTTCCTGGAGTTGGATCCATGACCGAGCAGGCGGCTGCTCTGTAGGTACTAAAGAGGGGGGGGAGGAGAGCTATCAACATGGGGACATCAAACGTGGATAATATACGACTGCATCCATGTCAAATGTAAACTGCATTTTACACTCTGCGACCAGGAATTCTCGCCTAGAGGCTATCATTTTCTGAGCCTACAGAGCTTAGAGTGAAGGCTATAATTTTCCGAACAGCAATATAATTAAAGTCACCAGTTATTGAGGGCTAATTAAATCAAGACAAATGATAAGACAACTCAATGATTCACAGTTTCCCTTGCCTATGACTATGTCAATTCGAACAGTGGTTCTCAGCCCTTTTAAGTCCCCCCAAAGAAAACTTGAACTCGGGGACCCCACCCCCACCAGATTTTGGAATTTAAGAGTTGAGGCATTACATTTATTTTAATCAGCTCCCCAGATAAATATTGTGAAAACATCCAATCTACAAGCTCACAATGCCTTGAGCAATTTTCACAATTCATTGCCTCTCTCATATTAGACAATTTCATCAATGTTTGACCCACAGGTTGAGAACCACTGAATTAGAAAACATGCTTAGAAAACATGCTTCATTTCCCATTGACATTCACAGAGGACTCACTGCGCTTAATTGCACCTGCCAGATTGTCCAACAGGTAGTTAAGCAGTCGCCGCGTGCCGTCGGGCTCCTGGTAGAGGCTCAGGATTTCTTGTGCAAGTGGGTTTCCTGAGGAGGAAGACAGCAACATGCGTTTAATGATCTCCTGCCAAACAATATAACCAAATAATAATGTAACTGATAAGATGTTAAAACACTCACCTTTCAACCCCAGTGTTTGTAACTGAAACAGTTTCCCCAATTCGAATGGCAGAACCCGCAACTGGTTGTTATTTAAAAGAAGTTCCCTGTTGAAGAATAGATATAGGAATCAAAAAGTTTCCCTATGCCTAGAGGACATAACCACCTCCTCACCTTTCACAGGCATTATCCAGCAACAAACCTCCATGACAACAATGTCAAAGGATCTATGGCATGTGCTCAGGCCATAATTCAAAGTCCCTGACAAATTGTGGATATCATGTCACATATTACACTAGACATCTGGGTCAACTGCATAAAAGCCAGTCAATTCGCTTTTCCACTGAACAATAAAGCCTTGCCCGATTAGTGTGGTGGGATGATATATGGTTCATATATTTGCAGTCGACTCACCTGAGAGACACCATGTTGCCGAGCTCTGCCGGCAGGCTCCTGATCTTATTGGACGATAGATCCAGGTACACCAGGTTGTGTAGTTTGGCAATGTCGGGTGGGATGCGTGACAGAGAGTTGTCACTGACGTGCAGGGCAGTGAGGTGGGTGAGAGACCACAGGGCTGTGCTGAGACTCCTTACGCGACCTGCCGAGGAAGATGGTAGTATGTCGACAAACATGCACAGGAGAATGAGGTGCCTGGGTGACAACTATATGCGATTCAAGTCTAGAATTGTTTTTAGGACAGTAAACAGATTGTGAGTCACATCTTTATCAACAATGAAAATAAAACACTCCCATTAATTTAACCAGTGCTGCACGATCCTTGCTCAAATGTGAACATTGATTTCCCTCCACAAGAATTGAGATCACAATTAAGTTCTCTCTCGTCTTTAGTCTGCAGTTGAACATTACTACATTCAAAATGTGGCACCTGGAGCCAACTACTGTGGCTTTAAACAGACATCAAAGTGCTTAGACCTCTCAAAGTCTCGCTCTTTAGGAAAAACATAGTAATTGGACAGCCAACTAGTGCTGCACGATTCTTCACAAAATGAGATTGTATGGGTGTCTGAATCTAGAGCTCGATCTTTTTTCGACTAATTATGCAGCACTACAACTATTTGTGTGATTCATGTCTAGAAAAACTTTTAGGACAGTAAACAGATTGCGAGTGATATGTTCATTATGCACTTCCTAATGATGGAAAAGCTTTAACAATGAAAATAAAAGCAACAGCAAGTGTCTCTTCAGCACATCCCATGGACTCACTCACCAGTGATTTCAAGCTCAGCCCAGTATGACTTCTTCCCGTTGGTTGCTTCCTCAGTAGACATAATGGTGTACATCCGCCTGGGGTCTGGCGGGTCATATTTTTCCTTGGGCATTCCTGTAACACTGTGGGAGTTAAGTTACATTGATTTTGTTTAAAAAATATATATACACCAACAATACAACAATCACACAAACAAGGACATGTGACACATCATTGTATTTGTTACATCCCATATATCTCTGTCGGGAAGATAACCACCCAACTCCAAAATATTCATTTTTCAGGAAATGAAAAATATACATTTCAGAAAATGAAAAATATACATTTTTCAGGAAATGAAGAAAATCTTGTATTTTTAAACGAAGCAATACAGCCTCAAAGTTGGCATTGTGAATTACTTACATGAGATGTTTTGAGTGGTGGAGTTTAATAGCTACTTTAGCAGACAGTTAGAGGGTCTAATGGAGTTAAGGTTTTGTCCGGAGCACTTTTTACTAGTACTTTATTGGTTCAACATGTTTTTAATCAACACACAGATGTAAATTGTATAAAATAGCAGGGATTTAAGGGGAAGAAAATCAAAAACCTCAAATATTTTTGTTTCCTCCCGACAGCAACGAATACAGAATTATGCGAATACAATTCTTGGTTTTCGATCATAGCAACAAATGGCAATACCAAAAGCCAAACAGCCCAGGTTTAAAATGTGAACACA
The DNA here is from genome assembly GCF_951216825.1 of Electrona antarctica. Lineage (NCBI taxonomy): Eukaryota > Metazoa > Chordata > Actinopteri > Myctophiformes > Myctophidae > Electrona > Electrona antarctica. Next base: position 16,439,610 of record NC_136806.1, read on the forward strand.
CAATGCCAGGACCACCTGCATGGTGTCATTGTTGTACACAGGTGAGGAAATCCCAGTGCACGCCTTAATTTCAATCACAACAATAGTCATTAAGTCACGCAGGAAAAGCAGCATTCAAAGCACAACTTTGCGAAAAGTCTACATAACGTCAAGTTCAAACATAAACGTCAACTAGGCATTGGTTTTAATGTAAGTCCAATTAACATTTAACCAGCTTTGTTGCTATGAATGGTGTCCGCTTAGTTACATAAGCGTGTGAAGGATAAGTGATATCATAACAACAACCACTACATCAAATGTATAAAGCAGGGCTGTAAACAAACTGACACCGGGGGGGAGTTTGTCAAGTGCAGATCTATTATTTGCAATACATTTTTTAATAGTTTGCCTTCTCGCTCTAGCTACTAGCTAGCTAGTTAGCCTAGCCCAGTGATGTGAACATAACATTAGTTTCACACACAGCCACCGAGCAAGGCTAGGCAGCAAACGTCAAAATGACAAAAACGTCAAAAATTACACAAACGCGAGGGGGTCGGTTGGCTGGCGTTTGAGTCACGAAATGCCACGAATTAAGAGGAAAACACAACGTTTAAAAAACAGTTGTTTATGTAATAGTAGCAACAACACGGACTGACTTGCGCATTAAGAGCTAGGAGGCCAGAGAGCAGCAGCTCGAGCGCATTGACATCACTGTGTGCGTGTGTGTGTGTGTGAGAGAATCAAACCAGTGTATGGCTAACGGCTGTTAGCCACATAGCTAACTAGCCTAGCCTACAGCTAGCCTAGAGCTAACAAATCATATGTAGTCTATGGGCAGAACTGTTAGCTTAGGCTAACTCCCTAGCCACAACAAGCTAACGCGTCTTTCTTGAAACATTTTTCGAAGCTGACCCGACTTTTCATTTACAAATAAAAAAAACACAAATAACCGTCGCTTCGGGAAAAACAAAAACGTTTTTTTTTAACATCCTAGTTTTAATATCCATCGTTACAACGGAACGGCAGCCAACAACAACAAAAAAACCCAATAACGATAACAATAATAAATAAAATAGTTTAAGATGCCCGTTTTTCTTTTACCTGCAAAAGCATAACCACCAGATCGAGGGGGGGACGACGGACGAGACGAGTGCGTGTTCTGTGTTCTCTTTTGTTTTCTAGCTACTTCAGTCTCGTTTCCGCTGCTGTATCATGGCGACTGGTCTCTCTGCCAATGATAGAGCCTCATTTATACATCTGCCGTACCGCGGTGTCGCCGTGGCCAAGAAGAACAGATCTACAAGCTATACGACGCCCAGTGTGTCTATGGCGACGGCCGCGGCGCCGCTTGTTTGCCCAGCTTGTAGCTCCGTCCTTTTTTGGCGAGCAGCAACACCCCAGTAACGCTCCGTGCCATTGGTCCGCGGGTGCAACCAGCTGTTGTTTGAAGGTTTGAAGCAAAGTAGGGGGGCAGGCTGATGCCTGCAGGCCTGCCCTGCTGGAGCCTGGAGTGGACTCACTGACAGGAGCCTAACCTTAACCCTATAGCCTCTTTCGGGATCCCCTTGGTTACATTTTCTGTGTTTGGGACGTCGATACCGATGCCCCAAATACAGAAAAGGCAACCAAGGAAGGGTCCTGAAAAGGGGCTACCCGGCTTTATCCCTAAACCTGACCCCAAAAGTTCTGAGTGCATAGTAGGCCTACACCAGAGCAGTGGTTTTCAACCCTTTTCGTATCAAGGTCCATTATTTATTCGGCATTTGATCCACGGACCACCATATCATGAGATTTAGCCTCATGCAGACCCAAAACTTTATTAAATAGAATATGTTGTTATCATTGTCATGATTTATACAGTATGAACAGCGGATATATGACGTCCCTATAGCAGATATGGAAATGAGGATAAGAACAGAATGAACAGGAACAAAGCATGCATCTCATATCATTGCGTACAGTACGTCTGTCTCTCTGATAGTGGCTGGTCATCATATCATGGTTATATGCTTACTTAGTAGACTGAGTCAAGCACATAAGGTCATCATGACAAACATTGGATAAGATTTTGTCCACAATTCCATGCTGTATTGATGTTGGCGCCATAAGAGAGATAGCAGGCAAATGTTGATCAAAATGAAGAAACTGATAAATGAAATGTTAGTTTCACTCTGTTGAAACTCTACAAAGAACAATCTTCAAAAGCTCTCTCTATGCAGCAGTGATGAGGTTTTAATCCTTGCCTTCACCCTAACCTCTCCCTTCATGCCTCTTTGACTTATCTGTACCTAACCTGTAGTAACTGAGTCTGGGAATGAGGAAATGCAGTGATTTACAAAGAGGAAAAGCACAAAGTTGGATATGAAGAATTGAGTGGACCCCTTAAAGATGATTAAAAAAAAATCTCACACCATAATAAAGTATATTGACATTTTATTTCAAGACCATCCATATGTCACAAGAAGTTAGGGTAAGTAAGACAAAAACATGATTAGATTTCACAAAACCAGCTTGCATGGTAATCTTAAAAGTGTAAAAGTGTAAAGTAATCTCATCAGTATCTTTCTACAGTATTATGCAATTGTTTTTTGGCAATACTCAACCAAAAACACTTCTCAGTGCAGTGCATTATAGGATCTAAAGAGTACGTAAGAAGTTTAAGAAACAAGCTTCATAATCTACATATCAGAATTCTAAGACTCAAGTTTGAAATTACTACTGGAACTTTGTGTCAAAACTGACAAAAATAAACCATACATCTACAATCTCTGGTAGGCTATCTCATAGTTTAAGGACTCAATGACTTTAAAAAATATATATTGGCTCTTTGGTATAAATAAACCTTGTAGGCCTATGTTCAACAGTGAGATGTTGGTTTCTGCTCGACAGACGGAATGCAGTATGCATGGCGACTGGTCAATCCAGGAATGATGGCAGCACATTCAAAGCTTTGGCAATTCATATAAAACAACCATACAGACATATTCAACTGTAAAATGGCTTTGGGAGAGAGAAAGTATAAACTATCATACAAAAATCTTACTGAATCAAAGTACTTACTAAGAAATAATCACCAATAATCAGACACACAAAAGGAATCAATCCCACACCTTCCTTGCAGTCCCAAATGAAAGATTTTGTTTCTCCAGAAACCAATGTTAACTAAACAATGATTGTGTTCATATGAGAAGCTTACATTGAATATAACCCATAGCTTATGCACTCATGTAACTTTAACCAGCAAAAAAGGGAATGAAAAGCAGATCTTTTTTTTTTCTTTCTCTCTTTTTCTTCAACGTGGAGCACATAGAGTAATTATGACGTAGGCCTGCGACATTCACCTGCATTTCAGCAGGATTTACAGCAAGGGATTGCTAAAAAACAAACAAAAAACAACAGCAAAATAACATTTAAATAATAATAATAATAAATAAGGCAGTTCCTGGTTTCTTGCAAGAGTTGGGCCCATATACATTTGCTAAAAAATAGTTTTTTTTATGTTTATGTAAGGCATCTCACTTGTCCCAGCCAGGTAAGGCCTAACACTTGTAACACATACTTAAAGGACCATACAGTCAAGTGTTATATGATGCTATTGTATGAATGAGGGGGCCCCATTTAGATAAATCGCAGTAGATAACATAATAACATTGTTATCTACACGGTCGCGTGGAGGCTCAAGCTCAGGGGCCCCTGGGCCTGGGCCCAACAGGCCCATTGGTTGCGTCCTCCCCTGCTCGGATGCATCCATTTCTCCTGCACTCTCAGGCTCTTCTGCAACTGCACTCTCAGGCTCGTCTGCAACCACACTTTTTTTAGGACTTCCCCTCTTTCCTGGGGCCCCACTATCGGTGGTGTCTTTTTTCGGCTGAGCACCCCGTTCTGAACCTGCCTCGAGGGGACCGGCGCCCTCTGGGTCGTCGGGCCGGGGGGGTTTGCATGGCCATCCGCGTGGCTTCTTCAGCTTGTCGGCTGACGGCTTAGGATGCTTCCATGGCCTTCCCAAAGGCTTGGGCTTCTTGTTGAGAGAGCCCTTTGGCCGTCCCATCTTACCAGGTGTCCTAGAACCTTCTGGCTTGGGCTTCTTGTTGAGAGAGCCCTTTGGCCGTCCCATCTTACCAGGTGTCCTAGAACCTTCTGGCTTGGGCTTCTTGTTGAGAGAGCCCTTTGGCCGTCCCATCTTACCAGGTGTCCTAGAACCTTCTGGCTTGGGCTTCTTGTTGAGAGAGCCCTTTGGCCGTCCCTTCTTACCAGGTGTCCTAGAACCTTCTGGCTTGGGCTTCTTCGGGCTACCTCGACCTCTCTTCTTTGCTTTCAGTTTTTTCAGTTTCTTTATTTTGTTGAGGGAGCCTTTGGGTCGACCTCGACCTCTCTTCTTAGGAGCACCAGCTTCTGACACCTCTGCTAACTCAGGAGCTCCAGCTTCTGACACGTCTGCCAACTTAGTAGAACCAGCTTCTGACACCTCTGCCAACTTAGTAGAACCAGCTTCTGACACCTCTGCCAACTTAGTAGAACTAGCTTCTGACACCTCTGCCAACTTAGTAGAACCAGCTTCTGACACCTCTGCCAACTTAGTAGAACCAGCTTCTGACACCTCTGCCAACTTAGTAGAAGACACGTCTGCCAACTTAGTAGAACTAGCTTCTGACACCTCTGCCAACTTAGTAGAACCAGCTTCTGACACCTCTGCTAACTTAGTAGAAGACACGTCTGCCAACTTAGTAGAACCAGCTTCTGACACCTCTGCCAACTTAGGAGAACTAGCTTCTGACACCTCTGCCAACTTAGTAGAACCAGCTTCTGACACCTCTGCCAACTTAGGAGAACCAGCTTCTGACACCTCTGCCAACTTAGTAGAAGACACGTGTGCCAACTTAGTAGAACCAGCTTCTGACACCTCTGCCAACTTAGTAGAACCAGCTTCTGACACCTCTGCCAACTTAGGAGAACCAGCTTCTGACACCTCTGCCATTTTTGGACCTGTCAAAGTAAAAGATTATAAAGGTTAGTTACAAACGTGGCTTTCAATCAAGTGAGGAATGTATTCTCAATGATAACATTATGGACTAGAACAGTGATTCTCAACCTTATCAAGAACCCCCAGCCAGGGACCCCCATTCTTTAACTCTGGAACTGTATGTCTCTGTATGGGACCATTTGGTTCCATTTGTACATTTGCATGAGTTCATGCTAATTTGGGCTTCCTGATGTTGTTTAAATCAGTGGTTCTCAAACATGTTCATGTCAAGGACCCCCAAATGAATTTGTAATTGTCTGCGTAACCCCATCTGAAAACATTTTGTGCCAGTCAGACCCCCTGGTAGTTGTAGTGGATCTGTTGTTGAGGGGATATACAGGTGAGCGTATTACATTTCCTTTCTACTGTCTTAAATGCACCAAGTCTCTGTGTGTACGTCTGTAATCCACATAACTCGAGAATCATTTTCCCCACCAACTTTAAATTCGACATACACGTTCCACCCCCCCGCAGGGAGTGCAGTGCCCGGTGTCGAGTCGGTCAGACCCGCGGTTGTCCAGAACCGCCCCAAAAAGGCCTCTGCCCAGGCTCTGGACAGGGCCCCTGCCCAGTGTTCTGACGTCATTCTGACGTCTGCATAGACTCCATATTTGGGCATGCCTGACAAAGAACTTAGGGCATAAAAGGGGCATTAATTTCCAACTTGCATCGTTCCAAGTAGGCCAGTGCGCAACGGGCACCGCTCTAGTAATAATAATAATCTATTTACCAAGTGTGTATGTACGTACTGTAATCCACGTAACTCGAGAACCGTTCGCCCAGATATCTCCATATATGGAGCTGGCCTGTTCTGACATCACAATGACTGTTCTGACATCTGCATAGACTCCATATTTGGGCATGCCTTTCCAACTTGCATCGTTCAAAGTAGGCCAGTGCCCAACGGGCACCGCTCTAATACCTTCTTCCATAAACTCAAGGTTCAAGGTGATTATTGTCACACCTGGAAACATTGCATACAGTGGAATTATTGTACTCAAAGCTTTCTTTTGTTTGTAAAGCACATTTGTGATTCAATTTATTATTATCATCATAATTATAACATTTCATACAGTAGTAACAAACAAATGTAAAAATACAGTAACGTAAAATAAACAAAACAATCTCAGCAGCGTACGCACTGGCGTCTGTGTCTAATTATTTCATAATAAGTGGTCCATTAGTGGTCCTCAGCTAATGATGGAGTTTGCGACCAGATGGACCCGTATAGATCTTTAACTCTTGAGTGTGTAAGGGTCCATTTGGTAAAGTTTCATTTAACTACAGAGGTGTGTGTGTGTGTGTGTGTGTGTGTGTGTGTGTGTGTGTGTGTGTGTGTGTGTGTGTGTGTGTGTGTGTGTGTGTATATATAATACACTCAGACAACACAATATTCTAAGTTTTGGGTCTGACAGGCTAATATTTACTCGTTTGCTCTTTCTTGTCTGAACCAAAAAATAGGTTTTACTCTTATGTACCTGAACGCAAGATGTGACAATAAATACAACCTTGAATCTGAATTACTTCATTTATAGAAGTCTACACAATAGAGAATGTAGAAGAATTGACGTTGCCTGTTATCTCTCCTATGGTGACAGGACAAATCCCGTCCGTGATGCTAATTGGCCCAGTCAAAATGTTTATCCACTCTATGCGCCTTGGGCTCAAATGCTGAATAAATAATGGAGCTTGATATGAACAGGGTTGAAAACCACTGATCTAGAGACAAGAGGAGATGCCACGTAAGGGAGGTCCCTGGCAGGGTCAAGCAGCTGTTCCCGTGTCATCACCCGAGGGTCAGACTGAAGGCCTATTCATAGAGGTGACCACCGAAAACTACAATACGACGCCATGTGGTCACCGCACACATGACACATCTCTGTTTTTACTAAGCACCGTTTCGGTGGTCACCTCTTCACCAAAAACTGCACTATGAATAGGCCTTAACTCGTGACGTCATGAGCCATATTACATCCCATTTTTTGGCAAAATTACAAAATTAAAAAGCCTTGGTCAACACTGACAGAAATCCAGCAGGTAATCCTTTAGGTAGGTGAGGAACTCTTCGATGTGAAGGGGCAGAGCTTGGCCCATGTCAGCCTGAGACCTGGACAGGAAAGCCTCCACCGCTTCCTGAACCGCAGTCCTGGACACGGCATCGTATGACCCCTGGAAAGGGGTGCAGGCGTTGCCCATTCGCTCGATGATCGGGCAGCGTAGGTTGCCTGGGGGGTGATAAATGGGCAGAAGTTAGAGCATGTGTGGATACTAGAGCTGATATATATGCAGTATCTACGCCAACGGTCTTCACCTTTCATCACTTGGTTGTAGTTGAGCAGCAACATCCAGAGTAGTTGGACCAGCTCATCCCATCTCTGCCACCTCTCTTCTTCACCCTGGAGATCACAGAAGAAAACACACATACCATATTATATTTGCATAAAAAATAATCTTCTCAAACATCCAATTATATGTACATCCATGTATCCATATACATATTTCAGTGACAGTGAAAAATAATCTCTTCTTTGTGATTATGTCAGGGATTAATTCTCACGGATAACCTGTGAATGGGTAATGTTCTATGCGACTTATGTCCAGCGGTGAAAGTGGGCCGTTCCGGTAAAAGATTCACGCCGTGCCGGCGGCTGCCGCTAAGAAAAGGGGGGCAGCAGCTGTCAAAATCGCATGTAAAAATAACCACAAACGCATGTCCAAGAAGCAGAGAAAGGAAGCAGCAGAGAACGGATGGGGACTACTACTGGCAGTGGAAATGGAGTGCAGGAAGCCTCAAGCTCAATGCCAAGAAAACAAAGGTAACTAGAAAAAGTGCCCTTCTGGGCACAGGTCTCCACCAGGAGGATAGGACTGTGTGAGATGTTTGGCAAAATGTTTAGGAGTATAATATAAACATGTTTTTTTGTTTTAGTTTTTTGCAACAATTTTCTTCATTTTGTTGAGGAAATGCAGAGCCAGATCACTCATAGCATCTTTGAGGATAGAATTCTGGATGAGCAGGACATGTGCAGCATTTTGAACGAAACGGGCCACTCCTGAAAACTTTGGAAGGCAATCTTAGCCAATCAGTGTAGAATCGGAGAAATCCAACAGACTCGTCTTGATCACATGACTACAGAGATCATGTGGACCGATTTGCGTGAGATTTGGATGAAATCTGTGCGACTAACATAAGCAATGTGTTTTGCAGAAATTGGCCTCATGGTGGCGCTATGACCGGCAGATGTGGAGCGATGCAGGGACAATGTTTTTCCATGGCCTCTAGGGATTGCGCATACATAAGTTGTATACAGATCGATGCAGTTATAGCTAAAACAGGAATTGGCCTGTTATAGCGCCACCGTGAGGCTGATTTGGGGAAAAGAATTGTGGCATGTCGTCCTCGGCCTAGTGGAAATGTGCGTGTATAATTTCACGGAAATTGCACACTGTGTTTGTGATTTGTGGCATTTTGTTCGAAACGGACCAATCGTGTGAGCTTTGGAAGCCAATCTTAGCCAATCAGGATGGAAGATGGGAAATGGTGCCGCTCCGTGTTGATCACATGACTATGGAGATAGTGTATAACGAATTGTGTGATGTATGGATAAAATGTGTACGAGTAATCTACATAAATGTTTTTTGCCTAAATCGGCATCATGGTGGCGCTATAACAGGCCGTTGAGGAATATTTGGGGCAGAGGTTCGTCGTTGGCATCCAGGGAGTGTGTGTGCAAAGTTTGGCATGGATCGGGCCAACGGTGCCAGAGATTAGCTGATAACGGACGGACGGAAGGACGGACGGACGGACGGACGGAAGGAAGGACACACACACGGACGGAGTGCAAAACATACTCTCTCCCCATGCCTTCGGCCTGGTGGAGACAATGACAGTCAACACAGAGGACAAAACCATTGCCACTGCTGATGGGACGGTGCTCGATACAGTCGATGACTTCAAATACCTTTTGCTTCAACAGAAAAGGACCTGATAGAAGGTCCGGAGAGCACTTGTCTGGAATGCCTTGCATGGGATGAGGAGTGTGTGGAAATCAGACATGGGAGAAGACCTTAAACTTCATAGCTACAGTATAGAGTCAGTACTGCTGTATGGGGCTGAGACATGGACACAGCACACCAGGAAAGAGCCCTGGATGGAGTCTATACAAGAATGTTATGAATGGCACTAGGTGACACATGGACGGACCGCATCAGAAATGTGGACCTCTATGGGGACTTACCACGGGTCACAGACAAAGTCAGAGAGAGAAGGATGAGGCTGGCAGGGCACTGGGTCAGGCACCCAGAACTTGAGGCAAGTAAATTGACTCTATGGGAACCAACTCAGGGTAAAGTCAGAAGGGGAAAGAAGCACACCACCTCAACACTGTAGAGCTCAAGAACCTGATGTTAGATAGGAAAGTGTGGAGGACAGCGATCCAGGAGTCCTGAGTTGGTGTTGGCTAGACCACACTCTTGCAGTAACTAACTAACTAATTACCTTCCATGTACCGTAACAAAATACATATTTACCTATATCCATATGTTATTCATAAACACTATATTGTATATTATCTATACTTTACTTCTATGTTACTGTCCATATATTTATTCATGAGAACATACTGTGTGCTCATATGTGTGTAATTAACCAACGTAATAGAGACAAATGACTCAAAATGGCAACCTGGCAAAACAAAAGGATTGTGAGTTCTGATAAGACAGAATGGCCTCCTACTAAGACTGTGTGTGGTCCCATGATAATATTCACCATAGCTGGAAGAGTGCAGTTCTTCATGAAGTGAAGCAGAAGGCTGAGCGACATAGGCAGACGGGTTTTCACTCGGCAGGAGTAGTCCAGCAGACGTTCCAACAGCTTACATCTCAGCAGCTTACTCTGCAGGCTCTCCAACAGGAGCATCCTACAGTACATACAGCCATAGGCACAAAGAGAGAGAGAGCTAGAGTGAAATTCTGGATCTGTAAGGGCAAGGGCACAATTGATGATATGGCATAACTTCTCTTAATTCAATGTTGACATGTATGCACGCACGCACACACACACACACACACCTGTGCACTCGAAAAGGGACGATGCTGATGAGATCTTGGAAGAGTTCCTGTGCCACCTTGGCAGAGCAGAGTGTTGGAGAACGGTCCACTTCGAGGGCCAGAGCAAGCATCTTTTGGAAGATGCACACCATCCTGCAAGTGACAAAGAATAATCATATTGTAATAATCTGGACCTCGATCACAGGTATTCAGCCATGGGAGTAGGAGGGGAGGATGGACACGCAACACTGCTTAGCATAGGCATACTGACTTCAATAGTGAGACCACAGTAAAATATAGCTATGTCGTGTTGCCCAATAGCCAGCTACCACTACTGGACAACAGAAATAAGTCATCAAACAAATAAAAGATTAGTCAAAGAAATTGTTTTAAATATATCACAAGGTAGTTACCTGATATGTTCATCTCTGCTGTCTCCATCTATCGTTGACTTCTCGATGGCAGCAAAGAGCCATTTAATGACATCTCTGGAGAAGAAACGCACATTATTCCCTACTTGTGTCACAGGCTCACAGCAGGTAAAACAAAACCTTCACGTCTCTTCATTTTGAATCTTCTGTGATTTTTCACATTTAATTTTCTCCTCCAAACTCACCTGACATGAGAGAACTTGAAATCACACGACAGGGTCGCCTTAACTATAGACTGGTTGAGACCAGAGCGACTGAGTTTGGCTTGAAAGTCATCCTCCATAGTTTGTACCACGTACTCCAGGAACATGCGCACGATGACACAGCGCTGGCTCTTGGCACCGTTCTGATGGGAGAGCAAGGAAGGAACAAACGTATCTTTATTATCTCTGGGAACCCAATTTACACTGCAAAATCCTCAGTCAATTTAACTCTGAGCAGTGTTGATTTTGACAGCAAGTTTTGATTTAGTCTGATTGAGTCTTTTGAATAAAATTGCATTTAGTTTTAGTCATATTTTTGTCATCTGAAATACCGACTAAGTCGACTAAATACCATAATATTTTAGTCAACTAAATCTACAGTTTGTTTAGTCGACTAAAATCTGATTTATACAAAAAAGAAAAAATAGCAGATCTAAAAATAGATCCAATAGATCCAAAAAATAGCAGATCTACAACCTCTGTACCCAAATGCCTATTATTGCCTGCTGTGCTATGACCCAAAAAATCTGGGTACTTTTTTGTTAAATATTAACTAATTTGTGTTGTTGTAGCCTACTTTCTTTCAGCCAACGTGCCAACTGATAAAATACAGTTCAGTGCACTAGATTATTAACAGACGGTGAAACATTTGATTATTATATACGTTGAACGAATACTGATGTCCAAATTGAGCATGCATGCCCATCCCATAGTCATGTCCTCAAATGTAATGTCACAAGTCGAACCTGATTTGCCATGACTGAAGTCAGCAGCTCCCAGTCCCACGGAACAGTGGTTGTATTGGCCATGTGGTGTCTGGAATGGGAAAAGCAGAGTTAGTCTTTGACCTCCGACGTTGTGAACTTTAACCCATTTAGAGCTGAGGACGATTCTACAAATGCCTTCTAAATCCTGACAGTTTTCTGAAAAACCCATGTTTCTATGTCAGTGGTTCTCAAACATTTTCATGTCAAGGACCCCCAAATATTATATGTAATTGGCCGCCGACCCCCATCTGAAAATATGTTGTTCCAGGGACCTCCCAGAAGCAAAAAATTGAGTTAAAAATGTTCGCTCTGAAAGAATATATATTCAAAGGTGGGCGCCACATTTTCACAATAAAAAAAAAAAGCAGATCTACAAGCTCGTAGCGCGGCACTCGGTGCCGCGCTATGAGCTTGTAGATCTGCTATTTTTCAATAGCTAAAGTAGAAGATAATGCTTTAAAACACCAAAAGGGGTTCCCGCCCAGAATGGGTTAAAGAGTAGAACAGACAGAGAGGAAGGAGATGAGGAGCATGAAAAGGAAAGGAAGCTGCTCATTCATATCTACCCTCTTCACAAAAGGAAAGGAAGCTGCTCATTCATATCTACCCTCTTCACAAAAGGAAAGGAAGCTGCTCATTCATATCTACCCTCTTCACAACAGGGAGGAAACAATCGATCGATTCTCTTTTTTTAAATCCATAATTGTAGCGATTATCCCATTTAAACCCGGAAAGCATCCGTGTAAAACTCTTATGCTGCGTTCCGTTCACACGGGCAGATGTAAAGATACAGTCTACCATTTGTTCTCATTGGAAGCCAGCGACATGAAGATGCAAAGATGCATCTGACGTTTGTAAAGGTGGTTACACACACTGGATGCGTTTTTCGGAAAACCGATGGAGAAACACCGCTAAAAATCCGAAAGTCGCGCCCGGTGTGTACGGACCTTAACTGCTGCAAAAGCTACGAAGCTACAAATTGAAGCTGAGCTGGGTTCAACTTCTAAATGCAAAGCTACAAAGCTACAACTGTATAGCTGCAATGACACGCGTCGCTACGGACGCACGCTTGATGACGCCAACGACCGTGTGAGCAACAGATTCTACAAAGCGACAAATTATGCTGTGATCTTTGCATCTTGTACATTTGCTATTTTGATTTTTGAAAAATCTTGTCTCTTCTGGGGGTCCCTGGCAAAAAATAAATAGAATTGTCAGATGGGGGTCCGTGCATATAATTTTGGGGGGCACCCCAGCTACTTGGCACCGCACTGCCTCACCTCTGTGACCTCATCAACAGACTGTAGGCCTGCACACACAGGTGATGTGGCTGCCTGGGCTCCAGCAGGATTCCCCGGAGCAGGTGTGAGGTGATGTCCCGTGGAGGGTGCACGCCGGGCAGGAGCAGGTCGGACAGGAACTGCAGGGTGCCCAGCGGGAAGTTCTCCTCGATCGTGCTGTAGACCACGCTCAGGCTCTGCCGGCACAACTCCTCGGAAGCGCCCTGCTCCTTCTCCTCCTCCTCCTCCTCAGCAGCCTACAATTCACAATTTAGGCATTTAGCGGACGCTCTTAATCCAGAGCGATTTACAGTAAGCAAGAACAACACATGGCAATACGTCAAATACATAACAAATAGTCATCAAGAATCATAGGGAAGCTAAGAACCTAGCATCTGTCTAACAGTAGCAAATCTGTACAGTAAGGCTATGAGTATAGTTATCTAAATTACATAGGTTGTGCCTTTGCATACGCCTGTAAGGTCGTCGAGGCTAGTGCAAGTGCTACGGCAAGTGCTACGGCAAGTGCCTGTACGCGAATGCAAGTGTATTACAGGGTATTTGGTTAATACCAGTGGTGGAAAGTATTTCTACATTGCAGCATTGATACTTTTACTTAAGAAAAACATTTGAGTACTTTTTCCACCACTGGTTAATAATGTGTATCAGAGAGAAGGTTTCAGAAAAGGAACATGTCACTAACCAAGCTTCGAGCACGTCCTCCCATGATCTTCCTGAGAGCGAGTGGGCAAACGAAATGTCTGTCTACAACAAGCTTTCGTTCCACACGATTTTCTCCTCCATCACGACACCCCTCTTGCATCTCCAAATGTACTGGCCTGGCAGGCCCTAGAGCAGCACCTGGCGCCCCAGTTTCACATCCCTCATTCGAGTCCTCCATCCTGGGCACCGACAAGGGAGGATCACTAAGAGCGATGCTGGTCAGACAGTCTGAGACGTTCTTCACCAGACCCAACTCAGCAGGCTCACTGTCAGGTATGTCTGCGGAGTAGGCGACACCGTTTCTCTTAACCCCGTCACAAGGAAATGATGTACTTGTGCTGGGCTTCGAGTTAGGACCAGGAGGACGCTGGGAAATGGGAAAGTCCAAACCCAGCAAAAGGAGTTGTGGGTCAGAGGGGTTTTGCACCAAGTTTGGTGTAGCTTCTGGTGGCTGGTCCATTCCCACCTGTTGGACTCCAGAATCAATGGCAGGCGTAGAGCGGATGGAGTGGCTGAGATCTCTTTGTTCACACAGAAGGGGAGACATTTCAGATGTCTTTGCTTCTAGAGATGGTAGGGGAGACATTTCAGAGGTCTGTATTTCTTGAGGTGGTAGGGGAGATATTTCAGAGTTCTGTACTGCTTGGGATGGCAGAGGAGACATCTCAGAAGTCTGTACTTCTTGAGATGGTAGGGGTGATGTTTCAGAAGTCTGTACTTGTTCTTCATACGGTAGAGGAGACATTTCAGAGGTCTGTACTTCTTGAGATAGACAGGGAGACATTTCAGAAGTCTGTGCTTCTTGAGATAGACAGGGAGACATTTCGGAGGTCTTTGCTTCTAGAGATGGTAGGGGAGACATCTCAGAGGTCTGTGCTTCTTGAGACAGACAGGGAGACATCTCAGAAGTCTGTACTTCTTGAGATGGTAGGGAAGATGTTTCAGAAGTCTGTACTTGTTCTTGAGACAGACAGGGAGACATCTCAAAGGTCTGTATTTGTTCTTGAGATGGTAGGGGAGACGTTTCAGAAGTCTGTACTTGTTCTTCACACGGTAGGGGAGACATCTCAGAGGTCTGTACTTCTTCTTGAGATAAGCAGGGAGACATCTTAGAGGTCTGTACTTGTTCTTGAGATGGTAGGGGAGACGTTTCAGAAGTCTGTACTTGTTTTTCATACAGTAGAGGAGACATTTCAGAGGTCTGTGCTTCTTGAGACAGACAGAGAGACATCTCAGATGTCTGTGCTTCTGGTAGGAGAGACATCTCAGAAGTCTGTACTTCTTGAGATGGTAGGGGAGATGTTTCAGAAGTCTGTACTTGTTCTTGAGACAGACAGGGAGACGTTTCAAATGTCTGTACTTTATCTTGAGATGGTAGGGGAGACGTGTCAGAAGTCTGTACTTCTTCTTGAGGTGGTAGAGGAGACATTTTAGAGGTCTGTACTGCTTGAGATGGTAGAGGACACATCTCAGAACTCTGCGCTAGTTCTTGAGACAGACAGGGAGACATCTCAGAGGTCTGTACTTCTTGAGATGGTAGGGGAGACATCTCAGAGGTCTGTACTTCTTGAGATGGTAGGGGAGACATCTCAGAGGTCTGTACTTCTTGAGATGGTAGGAAATACATCTCAGAGGTCTGTACTTCTTCTAGAGATGGTAGGAGAGACATCTCAAAGTTCTGTACGTCTTCTAGAGATGGTAGGAGAGACATCTCAAAGGTATGTACTTCTTCTAGAGATGATAGGGGAGACATCTCAAAGGTCTGTACTTCTTGAGATGGTAGGAGAGACATCTCAAAGGTATGTACTTCTTCTAGAGATGATAGGGGAGACATCTCAGAAGTGTGTACTTCTTCTTGAGATAAATAGGGAGACATCTCAGAGGTCTGTAGTTCTTGAGGTGGTAGGAGAGAAATCTCAGAGTTATGTGCTTGTTCTTGAAACAGACAGGGAAACATCTCAGATGTCTGTACTTCTAGAGATGGTAGGGGAGATGTCTCAGAGGTCTGTACTTCTTCTTGTGGTGGTAGGGGAGACATTTCAGAAATCTGTATTTCTCGAGGTGGTAGGGGAGATGTCTCAGAGGTCTGTACTTGTTCGTGGGATGTAAGGGGAGACATCTCAATGGTCTGTGCTTCTTTAGACAGACAGGGAGACATATCAGAAGTCTGTACTTCTTGAGATGGTAGGGGAGACATTTCAGACGTCTGTAGTTCTTCTAGAGATTGTAGGGGAGACATGTCAGAAGTCTGTACTTCTTCTTGAGATGGTACGGGAGACATCTCAGAGGTCTGTACTTCTTGAGATGGTAGGGGAGACATCTCAGAGGTCTGTACTTCTTCTTGAGATAAATATGGAGACATCTCAGAGGTCTGTACTTCTTGAGATGGTAGGGGAGACATCTCAGAGGTCTGTACTTCTTCTTGAGATAAATAGGGAGACATCTCAGAGGTCTGTACTTCTTGAGATGGTAGGGGAGACATCTCAGAGGTCTGTACTTCTTCTTGAGATAAATAGGGAGACATCTCAGAGGTCTGTACTTCTTGAGATGGTAGGGGAGACATCTCAGAGGTCTGTACTTCTTCTTGAGATAAGCAGGGAGACATTTCAGAGGT
This sequence comes from Electrona antarctica, assembly GCF_951216825.1. Taxonomy (NCBI): domain Eukaryota; kingdom Metazoa; phylum Chordata; class Actinopteri; order Myctophiformes; family Myctophidae; genus Electrona; species Electrona antarctica. Next base: position 16,455,676 of record NC_136806.1, read on the forward strand.
CTGTACTTCTTGAGAAAGACAGGGAGACGTCTCAGAAGTCTGTACTTCTTCTAGCGATGGTAGGAGAGACATCTCAGAAGTCTGTACTTCTTGAGACAGACAGGGAGACGTTTCAGAGGTCTTTTCTTCTAGAGATGGTAGGGGAGACATTTCAGAGGTCTGTATGTATTGAGGTGGTAGGGGAGATATTTCAAAGGTCTGTACTGCTTGAGATGGCAGAGGAGACATCTCAGAGGTCTGTACTTCTGGTATGAGAGACATCTCAGAAGTCTGTACTTCTTGAGATGGTAGGGGAGATGTTTCAGAGGTCTGTACTTCTAAAGATGGTAGAAGAGACGCCTCAGAGGTCTGTACTTCTTGAGGTGGTAGGGGAGAGATCTCAGAGGTCTGTATTTCTAGAAATGGTAGGGGAGACATCTCAGAGGTCTTTGCTTTTTCTTGAGATGATAGACGAGAGGTCTTTGCGTTTTCTTGAGATGATAGAGGAGATACTTCAGAGGTCTGTACTTCTTCTTGAGACAGACAGGGAGATGTCTCCAAAGTCTGTACTTGTTCTTCACATGGTAGGAGAGACATCTCAGAAGTCTGTACTTCTTGAGGTGGTAGGGGAGACATTTCAGAGGTCTGTACTTGTTCTAGAGATGGCAGGAGAGACATCTCCGAGGTCTGTACTTCTTGAGGGACTTGTATTTCAGAGGGGACGAGTGTGGTCGAACTGAAGCCACTAGCCTCTACCTCATGGCAACCGTGATCCCTTGAGAATACGGAACAGTGGGGGCTTTGCAAAGTGACGTCATCTACTGGTGACTGTGTGCTTCCTGACTCCTCAATATTTTTGCGTGCTAATCTCCTTTTTTTCATATACCGGTACCACCGGTGGTTTTTTGGTCTTTTTATCCTTGATCGACCCATTTGTGATGTTGCCATCAAGTCAATCACTTTAGCTGGAAGAGGCCCTTTAGGATATGTGACTTGTATTTCAGAGCGGACGAGTGTGGTCGAACTGAAGCCACTAGCCTCTGCCTCATGGCAACTGTGATCGCTTGAGAATACGGAACAGTGGGGGCTTTGCAAAGTGACGTCATCTACTGGTGACTGTGTGCTTCCTGGCTCCTCAATATTGTCTACGCGTCTTCTTTTCCGAGGAGTTTCAACCACCTCTATCAACTTGTATGCCATTCTCTTTTCATTTCCAATAACTTTGACAGCAACACTGGAATTCCGTGTTTGGCGGATTAGATTTCTGTCTGCTATTCTCTTCTTCTCTCTACTCCTCACAAACCACCGGTGGTTTTTTCCTCGTTTTCTCCTCGTTCGACCCATTTGTGATGTTGCCATCGAGTCAATCACTTTAGCTGGAAGAGGCCCTTTAGGATCTGTGACTTGTATTTCAGAGGGGACGAGTGTGGTCGAACTGAAGCTACTAGCCTCTGATTGCCTGACTGATGTTCTTGTTTTCTTTGTCTTCTTATTGATCTTCTCTTTCTGTTCGTCTTCTTTATCTTCTAATTTAACAATTCTACCGTCTAATTGTTCAGGGTACCATGACAGCTCACTTATGAAAATAGGCGTTGATGCTTTCAGTTTTCCAATGTGGGCATTGGATAAGGCCAACCTCTTCAGTTTTAAAATTGGCGAGTGCTTGCATTTCTGTGCAACCTCGTGACCTAACAAACAAGTCAAACTATCTAGTAAAAAGACCTTCTTTGCAACAGTGTTACTCCTTGTTGCGCGTTCCATTTTAAAACATTTGATTGATCTTCTCCTCCTGTTTTCAATAACTCTATCTGCCACAGCAGAATTCTGTGTTTCACATCTTTCGTGTTCCATTTTTGGATATTTGCCTGCTAGTCTTTCTGTTAATTGTCTTTCGCGGTCTGACAAGTCAGTCAAACAGTCTAGTAAATGTTCCTGCTTTGGTTCTTCTTTGACTGTAACACTGGAATTCCATGTTTTACGTTTCTTCACTGTTAGATTGTTGTCTGCTATTCTATTTGTGTTTTCAATAACTCTATCTGCAACACTGGAATGCCGTCTTTTGCGATCCGACAACTGAGTCAAACAATCTAAATCGTACTGCTTTGGTTCTTCTTTGACTGCAACACTGGAATTCTGTGTTTGGAGTTTTGCTATTCTCTTTCTTCTACGATGGTTTTGTTTTCCCTTCCTTGATCTCCTTCCCCTGGAAGAGGCCATTTAGGATCTGTGAAGTCAGTCGAAACCAGGAGAGACAGTTAGTTAGGCTTTCAGTGCAAACCAAAACATGTTCACTGTAATGTTTCCCAAACAGTGGGTCGGGACCCATTTGTTGAGATTGGGACTCAGAAGGCATTCCAATGACTAGAAGTCACATCTGCAATTCTTATGAGTCACGACTCAAGTAAAAATCCCACTTTTACTACATTAAAGATATATATATATATATATATATATATATATTTCAAAAAAATTAAAGTAACATAATGGTATACAATTTAAAACAAACAAACAAATCTAAGACACCCCATGAATAAAAACAATAATAATTAAGAAGTAGTGAAAATAGCGAGATCTACAAGATCGCAACGCAGCGACGCACTACTGCGCTTGTAGATCTACTATTTTCACTAGTTTGGGTCCTCCTGGGGCAAACGTTTTTTTGGGTCTTTTGGGTCTCGACCTGAAGAGTTTGGGAAACCACTGCTTGCTGTAATGTACATGTAATCACTGAGCAAACTAGACACAGTACACAGTGAAACAGAGAACACAAGACACCTGAGCAAAAGCCTTGTTGTCAGTTGCTCCACCATGCCCCCCTTGGCCTATTATAGCGCCACCATGCGGCTGATTTGAAAAATCAGCCGCATGGCTGATTTGAAAAATCAGCCTCATGGTGGAGCTATAACAGGCAGAGTCATGTCTTTACCTACAACTGCACTGAGGTCAAGGAAAAAAACGTCTGGCTGCATTTTTCAAATCTGCCTTTTAGAGCGCCACTACAGGAGGCCAACTTATGTGAAACACATGTTCTGTTTCTTTGTGATGCTGTCATGCTCATTGCATGGTATCACGGCGTGGTACAAAGCTGCTACTTTTACACACACTTCAATTTGAGACTTTTTTACTTTTGTATATTATTTATTAAATACGGTCGTCCCAAAATGACTTCAAAAGATTGCTGCTATTGGTTTTTAAAAAAAGCTTCATACCCTATACATATAACATGTATATAACGATGCAATGTGACATAGCTCTGTTTAGTGTTTACACAATGTACCCCCTGTACAATGTACCCCCTGTACAATGTACCCCCTCCAAACTGATTATGTAAACGTGCGTTTTCTCATAGATTCCCCCCTAGATTCACGAGGCACCAAGTAGGCTACCCAAATCCAATGGTTACTTGCATAACAGGTTTAACCGGGCTGTGAGGCTTCTGCTCCTCCGGCAACACTAGATTGGCTGCCCCATTCGCACCTTTTACCAAGCTACAAAATCTGCTGACTCGTACTACATTCAATTCAATTCAAGGGGCTTTATTGGCATGAGAAAACATATGTTTACATTGCCAAAGCAGAAGGCACAATACAACAATACAGCAATACAATCAAAACAAAAATGATGTACATTTGAAAGTTTGAATCTTCAATAGATCAATCAACTACATATCAACGGTCCATGTGTGACCTGTTAAGTACTGTCTGTTAGGTAGGCATAGATAAGCTACTGCCAGATGCCCTGAAGCAGTCCAAAACATGACTTGCAGCAACACTGCACGCGCACGTGTGTGTGTGCGCGTTCACTTGCTATAAGTGACAAAGTCACAAGTTGACACTGATGACTGAACCAGTAGGCTAGATTATCAACACAGTAATACAGCACTGTAAGTCTTTGTCTATTGGCTGCTACTTCTATTATCACTCAATACCAAGCAACGCACAACCACAACAACAAACGTCCCTGACCTGGTGGAGACCTGTGCTCCAAGGAGCATTATTCCAAGATATCATTATGGTAAATTATGGTTATGGGTACATCACATGTATATGCAATTCTATCCTAGCCTATTTGGAAAGACAAAAGACAAGTAGAGTTCACTGACAACAAACTGGCAGCAGCTGCAGTACTTTTTAGTGGGGCTTTCCTCTTTAAAAGACGCAACCATGTAATATTGTAAATACCTAAATAGGACATCAATATTTGTAGCCTATTTATATTAATTTACACAGCAAATTGCATTTCATAGGGCAATGATGAAAATAAAATGACTTGGTTTCTTCTTCTTATCTAGGGGTTTTGAGTAGGCTAGCCTGATTGTGAAAGCCATACTATGGGCTGTCGTGAGTCTCGTGACGTAGTCTGTCTGAGACTGCCTAAGAGATACGAGAGACTCTCGTAGTATTTGATCGATTCTGACATTTTCAATCTACCGTAGGACTCTGAACATGTACAAAATATAAGGTGCTTAGTTTACCCTGATGCCCCAAATGTTAGAGAGGCCTACGGGGTGCGTGTGTATGTATTAGCCCGTACATTTCAAAAAAGAAGTGTTGATTCTGTCGGAAGTTCCCAATGGCGGGGTAGTGAGCAGAGTGCAGACGCTCAACGTAAACTGTAAACGAGGAGGGGGAAATGGCGTTCGGCCACAAACGGGACTAAAACACTACTTTATTGAAAACTACGGACTTATACATTGCACAAGCACCCCGTAGGCCTCTCTAACATTTGGGGCATCAGGGAAAGCACCTTATATTTTGCATTCGTACATATTTCGGAGCCCTAAAGATCTCAGCTCGTGTCCGTCCTCCGCCCCTCTCAGTCAGGATTGAAAAAGTCAGAATCGATAAACGAGCGTCCGTCTAAATGATTAGTCGTGACGTGTAGTTAGCCCGGCAAACAGAAATAATAAGCAAATTAATAATAATCAGCCCACTTCAGTTAAACATATAGTTACTGAAAACAAGAGGTTCCAGACGTTAACTTACCAGGCTTCAGGTGAATGGTGTAAACTCGAGTACCCCCTGCACCTCCGTCACTCCTTGAAAACTAACGGCCTCGTTATTATCTATTAAAAAGCAGTATTATCTTCTCAACCAAAATTACAGTAAATTATGCCGTCCATTTCTAAAGCCTGACCATGAGGATGTTTCTTTCTCCGAGGATCAGAAGGTATAACGTAGTCATAAGAACTTAACCGGAGTTAGTTGCGGTGTAACTAACTTCCGTGGTGTCACAACTGCTGTCGCAAGCACCTCCGGTACAAAGTCTACTGCTCTGAGTTTCGAGTTTCGACTGTTTGGTCAAAAGAAACATTAACATGAGAAAAGAAAGAATGCAAGAATGCAATGACTTCCGGGATTCTGCAGCTTGGTCTTTGTTTGTGCAATTTGCAAACGTCGTCGCTAGAGGTCACTGGTGGTGTTTAGAAGTAAGTTGTTCCAGTTGATTGATTGAAAATTGTGTGATCAGTTTGCAGTGTTGGGTACAGTTCAAGGAAAGCACAGGCCAATACAAAATCTGCTATTAAAGAGGATAAAAAACCAGAAAAAGTAATAAGACTTGTTTACATAAGGAACCTCCATTTTCAATTCATCAAAACATTTAAAGACATCTATGACTTCTATGCAAAAAATAAATCATCATCAGTTAAGAAAAAAAGGGAAATGTGTAGGCCTACAGTATAGAAATAAGGGGTGTTACTTTTTTACATGGGCCATTTTTAATTGCAAAGTAAAGAAGTAAGTGGATTCTAGGCTGAACATATTTCAGTCTCTCATATTAATCGTCCTGTTAATCGGAATAGCCTACTAACTGGGTTAAGTATTGGTGAGAGTTGTTTACAGATTAATTGCACATTCACAGTTCTTGATTAAATAATGCACATAAACTGAAATAACAACACGCAAAAAAACAAAACTCTTCATTGATCAGTGGTACATCACCACTGAACTGAAAATGTAGTTGACCTCTGACCAGTGGCGTGCACAGACATTTAGAGGGGCAGGTGCTCAAGTGGAAAAAAAGGGCACTTTGTGCAGCGCGTGGAACCGGCCGGTTGCCTTAATAGTGTGAGATTTATAGATTGTGGGGCCTAAATAATATATTAGAAGCTTTTTATCAAGAATTGATCAATGTTACCATGGTCCACATACTGTACAGTGTAACTGTACAAAATAAGAAAAAAGTGTTTTTTTTTTGTTTGTTTTTCGAAAGGGCACATTGCCAAAAGGGCAGGGGGTGCTCTAGCACCCCCTAGTGTCTATCTGTGCACGCCACTGCCTCTGACATCCATCGTGGTGCGTGGAGTCGTGGACAGGTTGTCTGTTTCTTCCAGAGTGTCATATGGGTGCTGACCTCTGCCCATTCCATGTGGGATGTGATGGTTCTATATGACAATAATGATCCATAATATCATTAATGTGACAAATGACACATGACATCCATTCAAATGCTTAAGGTCATAGTGGCCCAAAACACATTGCAGCAGGACTGGAGAAGGGTGCATTCGCAGAAAACAGCAAAAATGTGTTATTAGTATTAGTAGCCTATTATTTTATTTTTGTTATATTTTTTTAAATGTTTTGCAGAGACAAAGGACACTTCTTCACCACTTTTCAACCTATTCATGTAATTGCATGGTCCTCACTAACGTTCTTGATAAAATACCATACAGGCTCATTTTTTTACTCAGTCTGTGTCTCATATAGGAGGGCTGTGGGCAGTTCAGAAACCTGTCCACCAGTGACATCATCATTAGGCAGATTTGTTTGACAACAACAACATTAAAAAATATATATATTTGGATTTGTATTAGCGTGAGAACGATGGCTTCCATTTTCACATTGCAACTTTTCAGGAATAGAAAGCCCAGTTACTATTAGCTTGGATTCCCCATCGATGATGTCAGTGGTGGACGGGTTTCTGAACTGCCCACAGCCCTCCTATGAGACACAGACTGAGTAGGAAAAATTCTTTGTTAAATTTCATGATCATTAGGACGAATTATATGAAGATAGGTTGAAAAGTGGTGAAGTGGTCCTTTAAGTTGAATCAATTCTATCTGTAGGAGAGCAGTCAGCCAAGACGAAACCGCAAGTTAGCCTACACCAAAACTGCCTCAGTAAAAGTAGGCAAGCCATGAAAGGACATTATTTAACATACCAGCCCTTCCTGTTTTCTTCCAAGTGCAAAGGCAGCATGGATGGATGGATGGATGGATGGATGGATGGATGGATGGATGGATGCAGTGGCAAAAGCTGCTTCCCATTGATGAGCTGTGTGGTGAGTCTCGTGACAAGGCTGGGGTGGAAAGTAACTTAGTATATGTACTTAAGTAATGTACTTGAGTTCAATTTTGAGGTATTTTTTTTACTTTATTCCAAATTCCAATACTTTTACTCCACTATACATCTCAGAGGCAAATATTGTACTTTTACTCCACTACATTTATTGAAAACTTTAGTTACTACTAGCTACTTTTAGAAATGTAGAGTTTGATTATTATATCTATTATTATATATTTGAAAATAGCCGCTCTACAAGCTCACATTGCATTGCATCGCGACACATTGTGAGCTTGTAGATCTGCTTTTTTCAAAAGATTTTTATAGGCCTACATTTTAAAACTTGAAATGGGACATTCTGTCCCATGAGTACATTTCAATGCCGATACTTTTGTACTTTTACTCAAGTAAATGTAGAATTCCGGACTTTTACTTGTAACGGAGTATTTCTACATTACAGTATTGATACTTTTACTTAAGTAAAACAAGCAAGTACATTTTCCAACACTGGATGCGTGTCAGTGTATGCACCGAAAATAGCAGATCTACACTGGCAGACACGCAGCTAAGTATAGCCAAGGTTTAACATGTTTGGTAAGGGGTGGGTAAGGACACCACTAGTAGTAACATCATGGAAAACGCTGCAATACAATTGAAGACTATAGCTGCATTATGACACAACCATTCTATTATGCAACATACATTGTTACTGTATGTGCCAAATTGCATGTGATTTGATGAAAGATGATGTTAACCATGGGCTGTTTTGTCCATAAAATGGACACATTTGAGGTTTGATGAAACCTGTTGCTTTTATTAGGACTGTTTTTGATCTTCTTGGGGTTAGTGTTGTATTTTTTCTTTTTTTATTGTTGAACTTGGTTACACTGTTGAGAGGCTCTAACAAGAATTGCATTGCCTGCAATGCAGTGCATGTGACAACAATGTGACAACAATAAACAAAAAACTTTGAACCTTGAACCTGACACCTATTCAGCATTATGACGGGTGGATTAAAGCATTACAAAGAAATGAGGACAAATGGACCTGTGTGTGTGTGTGTGTGTGTGTGTGTGTGTGTGTGTGTGTGTGTGTGTGTGTGTGTGTGTGTGTGTGTGTGTGTGTGTGTGTGTGTGCGTGCGTGCGTGCGTGCGTGCGTGCGTGCGTGCGTGCGTGCGTGCGTGCGCATGTGTGCGCGCGCATGTGTGCGTGTGTGACGTGTGTGATAAATAGAATCTGAATCTAAATCATGAACATGTTTATGGGGGAGCAGTTGGGATTAATTTGTAGCTATTATTGGCATGTGTGTGTGCACGATTCTCTGCCCTGAAGTGTTATGGGTCTGAATTTTAGCAAAGAGAAAGGAGACCAATTTGATTCCATCAACGAAGCATGTTTGCTTTGGAAAAACTGTTGCCTTTTCTTGGCATAGCGCCATAGTCTATAATTAAAAGCTGGTCCGTGCTATGATTTGGAGTAGAAATAGCATTGGGTTCTGGCACAGAATTTCATGCATTTCAACTTGTAGAAGACAAGTGAATAGGTAAATGAGATGGAATGCACAGGAACACATCAACACACACAGCTAATAGGTGTGTAATTTGACTTGAACTGACTTCAACCAAGCCAGTGTCACAAAAGTGTAATCAAAAACATTTATAGCCTACTCACAACATCTAATCCAAATCTAATCAGGTTTGACCAATGTTTCCCTTTGTTTCATTTTCTTCCACTTTTTCCAGAACAAGGCCAAGGACAAATACGAACATTTGAACTTTGAAAAACCCTTCTTCACTAATAGGTGTGTAATGTGACTTCAGAAGAAATTGTCACAGAAATGTAATAAAAACATTTATAGGGCTACTCAAAACATATAATCCAAATCTAATCAGATTTGACCAATCGTTCCACTTTTTCAACATCTTTCCCTTTTCGTTTCATTTTCTTTCTACTTTTTCATGCAGGACAAATGATAGCACAAACATTTAAGCTTTTAAAAACCTTCTTCACTGCTTTGAAACCTATTTTCTGAACCAAATGCTTAGTGGCCTAAAAATGTCAAATCACCTTGCAAAACATTGAACACTGTTCAGGTGGTTAGGCACAGTTCCACTCTTGTTTCAAAACTCTAAACACATTCTCATTCACTGAAAACATTTTTGCTCTGTGATGCACTGATGTTGCAAATATTTTGTTTGTCAGTGTCTGTCTACTGTCTATGTCCTGGTTTGGGGCAATTTTAACTTTAACCATAAAAAGGTATAGTGCATTTATATAGCGCCTTCATCCAAGGCGCTTTACATAGACACATTCACCCATTCACCCATTCACCCATTCACACACAGATGGCGGGGGAAACCATGCAAGGCACCAACCTGCTCATCGGGAGCAATTAGGGGTTCAGAGTCTTGCTCAAGGACACTTCGACACTATAACTCAACCATGGTGTCCAGATGGACCAGATGGACCATGCACACACCAAATAGTGTCCAGTGCCTAATCACGGTTCTAATGATTGTGTTCAACTTGCAGGGTGTGGATCAGCGTTATATGGTAATGCTCTAATGTCACATCTCATTCTTACAGAATAGCAACAGTAGAATAACATTAACGTCAGAGGAGAAAAAAATATCTGACTTCAATTAGGCATAGAGGCAATGATGTAGTGTTTTTATTTTTCTTTATTTAATTTTTTTTACAAAATACGCATTGCAACACTGTCTCCAGGAATGACATTTTAGGGAGGCAAAATGCCAGACGAGTACAGGTGAGACAAAGACAGAAATTTGTATTCCTATATGAGTGAGGGTCGCGACTCGCGTTACGGAACGGACAAGCCCCTGAATGGCCAAGCAACTCGCTGCCCACTATTGTTTTCTGTTTTGGTGTTTTTCTTCTCTCCCTCTCTCTTGTCAGTCAGTGTTTTCCAAGGGGAAACAAGGTTCATTTGGGGAGGCAGCCACATCCCTTGCTGTAGGGTTCAAGTGCATGGTTAATTGAGCCACAAAATGACACTACTAAACACTGTGTGCATCATGCATGTAGGAGCGTACGTGCCGTGCATGCATGTGTGCGTGCATGTGTGCATATGTGGGTGCATGCCTGCGTGTTTAGCTTCAGTTTGTCTGCAATGATATCAAATCAGAACACCACACGGTCACCAAACTTCATATATTATATCTCTAACACAGTATTTGACATAATTTGAGGCAATTTGGTTGACAAAGATCAAGGTCGGCTATGCACACCTCTAGTGTACACATGATGCTATCCTCTCACTGACATCACTGCACCACTGCAAAAGTAATGGTTTTCAAAGGGCTGAACATTGCAAATCTGCTGCCATGCGTAAGGATTAGTTACTATTCACTTCACGATTCTGTGTGGAATTGCAACCAAAAAACGGGAATTGAATTGATTGAGTGAAAAAAATGTATGAACAGATTGCAGAATGGGTACAGTCCAAGGAAGGTACAGGTCAATACAAAAACCACTAAGACTTAGGTTCAGGGTGCTCCATTTTCAATTCATCAAACAGATGAATGAGAACAGTGTATCTAAAATAAAATAAATCCTTTCTCTAACTTTCTTTTCTGAATCCGTACAACACGGCTCTGTGAGAATAGACTGGAACACCACGTGCAGTCTGACAATCAACAAGAGCCTGAAGCAAAGTTGGGCCCCGCTTAGGGAACTATTGATCTCACAATGCAAAAACTTTAAAATGAGCATTCATTGATCGTTTCTGAAACAGTGTACATTTGTTTTCTAGCTGTATGGGCTATAGTTCACAGGAACGTGGAAGACAACAGCTCTGAGCTCTGCTTTCAATATATTCCATCTGTCATGCCTTTAGCTGAAACCCCAGAGGGATTTGTCTGTGCGGGCTATAGGGGACAGCAGCACGCTCAGGCCTGTGATATCAATATAGGACCTATTGGATGAAAAGGTGGTACAGTAGTAGGTCCTCATGAGTCATGACCCTGGAAGCTATAGTTGCAACTTGCAGGGTAACAAAGGCCTCTTACAACAGTACAGTCTGTATCCACAGACTGTGGGAGCTGGAAATGATTATTCTACCCCGGGTGGAATTGTATGAGACTTGGTATGTCCTTTGACCTGTACCGCTATAGACAAGCCCTGTATACATTAAGTCACATTATTAAGTGCAGCACGACACCACAGCATTGATTGCCTAGCTGGCCTACAGCCAGGGCTCCGCTCCGTGCAGGCAGGGGTGTGCAACTTTGACCAGAGGGCCACTATATTTCCACACTCACTCCAGAGGGCCAAATTGCATATTACTGTTGTAGCAAAAATAGCCGTTCTACAAGCTCAAAACGCGCCGCACTGAGACGCCTTGCCATATTTGAATTGAAATCCTGAATAATGTTTTGCTATTATTGAATTGGAATCCTGAAAAGTAACATTTTTATTTAATTTCAAATGCATTTAGTTATAGTTACCGGTATGTTAACTTTATGAACTAAATACAAATACGTTGGACATAAAAAAAAGACAATAACATTTTAATACTAGTGATTAGCTGACATCAATAATTATTATCCTGAGGGCCGCAATAAGTGATGGTGGGGGCCGGCAGTTGCCCATATCCATATATGGTCTATAGCTATATGAGGATTTACAACGAGGGAGGCACACGATGCACCTGTACTTTTCCGCACGGCGCCACAGACTCTGATATTCGAGCATAGAGGTTTCATAATATCACCAGTGTTTCCTTCTTAGTAACACTGTAGGGTGCGGTTCGCCGGTAATACTGTTTACCTTGTTGACACCGACTCCTTTTTGTTTTCTTGCATAAGCTTGGGCGTGACATGGGGTGGACAACTATATAGCTCTTGTTTTATACGTGCCTGTGTGGTATACTGTGACACTTTGTGTTTTTTGTTCGGCATAGTATACTATCTATTGTATACAAAAATGAATCTGCCATCCTGACTGAATCTGTAATCCTGACTGGGGGGGGATAGGGTCATTCCACACGGGAGGTGACCACAGTGTTTTGCATTGGATGTGGGCAGAACCTGGAAGGCAGTGAAGCAAGCACAGGAGTGGTGGAGACATGAACATTTAGATGTTTAGAATACCAGGCGTGCAGCGGCAAACCAGCTAGGAGGGAGTTGCAGTGGCTTTGATAAGGAGCGGAGAACACTCCTTGGTGAGCTTGTTAAGTGCAAACCTTCAGGACAGAGTCGTTGCTTTAATGTGTGCCTTGGCTGACAGCTGACTCTTTGCCAGGTTCTGGTACACGGTGCTGTTGATGGAAAGTGAAAGATCCTTGTAGGGGTACAGGACTTTCCATGGAAAAAAGAGATGCTCAGTTTTGTCTACATTGAGCTTGAGGTGATGGGAAAACAACAAGAGATGTCAGCCAGGCATGAAACAATGCACTCTTCAACCTATGTGGCAAAAACAGTTACAGTACAAGTGTAATCAGCAACAGCAATCTGGGAACCCAAAAAAAGGGAAAACCTTTCCTTTGAATTTACCTCTAGGTAAAAAAACATCACAGGAAATGGCCCGTTTGCTCCGACTTAGGCTCTCTTTTTCTGGTGTTGCACGACTGTTGACGTCCGTCTCGAGAGACTAGCATGACAGTGATAGGAGTGCTTGTGAGACATTCGATCAAGGCAATGGTGCAAAGGGGAGGGGGCTAGACCCATGTGAAGGCCCATACATGCATGGTCTATGTAAGACCCGTGGGCATACAACAGTGCAGAGGGGAGACATATTTGTTGCGTTATGTCAGTCAAATTTGCCATCCATCCGCCTGCGGACTGAGCTCAACCCTGCGTGCATTCAGCGTATACAGTATACTATATACGTTTGTCAAAATTACCCATGGCGACCTTTGTCAACGGTAGGGACAGTGGTCCCTCTTTCTTCAAGAAAGAGTATAGTTGGAAGTGACATGCATCGACGTGGGTTGATTAGAACAACATTAACACGGAAATAGCACAAGACGCTCGTATACATAGCGACACTGAACGCCAACATGACAACGAGATCCGAAGAACAACTTTGCGAACTAGTCCATGGATCATATCAATGGCTCTATGGTTGTACAAACCCCAACCACAAGAACAAAAATAAAGTCCAGAACAGCCAGGAGGAGATCGCCTGGCAAAAAGAAGGAAGCATATCGCCTGGCAAAAAGTTAAATCACTCGCATTTATAACAGTAACAGAGTAAATGCATAGTTGGTTCAGATTCAGGGTCTCTCCCCTTAAAAAGAGTGGCTTTAATAGTCACTTTGCTTTATTCAAAAGCATTATTAATGTCCATTTGGTTGCATTGTGGGGGAGCTCGCAACTGCCCTATAGGCGGAGGGTATAGTGACGCATTCGGTAGGATTTGGGCTTATATGGGCGCCATCTTCCTGCCTACAGGTAGGCTAGTAGGCTGCCTGGTAGGCTACTTGGTTGCCTTGGATTGCCGGGGATCGACTATACGTCATATAAGTCTTCAGTGTGATGATGTTGTTCTTCTTGCTTGCCGTTTATTATTTTGCTCTGTGAGTTTTGGAAGTAAAAATAAGTTGTGTTAAGCTGTGTCATGGTCTGCTGATTGACAAACACAATAACATTTGGAAATATCCTTACGGAACATGGGAGAGAGGGGGAAAAACACCACGAGAGTGACGAGTGATCAGGCAAACATGTGTTCTCTCTGCAGTAAATATAGCAGTCTTATGTTGCACCGTGACCATGACGTAGATCATAAGATCTGCCTGTAGGCTATGTGTTGTTAGACACCTAGCCGAGCTAGTCTCACCGCGAGTAGAATAGTAAGAGAGTAGCGACACTCTTTGATCTGGCCGCAAAGCGGGTGCCTATGGGCTATAGTTCCAAACATTGGAACTATCCCATGAGGTCATGAGCACTTCCACATTCCATTGTAATTTGTAACAATGGGAGTCAACGCTAATACTCTCTTACTAGATTACTCTGGTCTCACCTAGCCTTGCATTGACTGCCGGTTGGAAATATTACATCATTAAATAAAGGCCTTCAACCGCATTCCCAAACACATACTGTAGGCTCTTATCTGTGCTCAAACGAGCATGACATGACGTCCTGGTGGTCCGGTTTATGGTCAACTTTGCTTGTCAGACTCGATCTGACCATTATTATTTTGACTGCAGCTGCTTAAATCAAAACAAGGCTGTTACTGTGAAATTGGATTATGTGACTGACCACTTATCTTAGTGTGGACGGGAAGTGAAATTGAATGTTGTTGAAGGTTATGTTATTTTGTCATCTGACACCCAAACCATACAGTGTTTATTTACTTATTTCATATCTGTAGTAGTGCTTCATTATTTATCTAGCCACAATGAGAGCCTACTAGCCTACCGGTAGGCAGGAAAATAGCAACCAGAAAAACCCGTTCTGAGCGAGACTCCTCCCTGTGACACACACTATAGCGGATGATGAATAGGTATGTAGTGCCTCTTGGCCTTAATTAAACCTAAGAAAATGTATCTATGCTAGGAGGAATACAAATAAGTACGATCATGCCTAACCCCAGTGAAACCCTGTGTGCGGACACCTTGTATGGGCCTTGAGACTCCAGTCAAGCTCGGATGGGCCACGCTCCATTGGCTCCATTAGCTCCCGATCTTCCAGAGAATAGATTTCAAGGTGCTACTCATAGTATACTTAAAGCACTCAACAGCCAAGGCCCTGCATACGTAACCACCATACACTCCATCCAGAACACTGAGATCCATTCCTCCACAGCAGGTTTATGTGACACAAAAGGAAAACAAGAAACCATAAAAGAAAATAGGAGAGGCCGCATTCTCTTTTTATGCACCAAAATTATGGAACACAATTCCTTAGGAAATCAGAGAGGCCAACTCCACCCACATGTTTAAACAAAAACTAAAAACACACCTCTTTAGATCGGCCTTCTCCATCCTCCCATAGCGTGCACTGAGGGTTCCCCAGCATTTCATTTTCTCAATAAATGACTGTCATTAAATGACTAATGTAATTTCCATGATTTCTAATTTCTAACCCTATATGCTTGCTTGACCTTTTATTCTTATTTTCATTTTATGTCCATGATTTTATGCAGCCTATAGTCTGTGTCTTGCATTGTGTTTGATATGTTAACTTATCACCTAACTGTAAGGAACTTCAGTTCAGTTCAGTTCACTTGATTTCTGTCCTGCCTGTGAAGCACCTTGAACTGCAACTCCGTATGAAAGGTGCTATACAAATAAAGTTTATTATTATTGTTAGATAAATTCTGATATGTTGTTTACACGTCACGTCAAGTTGGCCACTCCATCATATTCTGTTGGTCAACACAGATAGAACTTTGGGCCCAGACCATGTTCCATATAGGTCATATTTTGTCATCTTGCCCTTTTATCATCATTTTACTCATAGCCTACTGTTTACACAGGGTTGTTCATCTTATCCTTTATATTATTTTATCATATTTATATTATGGATTTCCTGACACCACATTCAGATTTAATATCTTATATCTTGTTGACTCCTTATTCGGTCTCCATACTGTCTGTCCCCAGTCAAGTTAACTCGCAATAATGAGAGGTCTACTACATGTACTTGACCTTGATGCCTAGTGAGAAAAGAGATAGCTGCTATAGTGGGAGTCAGGGAGTGTTTCTCTCTGTCGAAAGTTCACAGTGCAGGGAAAGTTATCAACAGGCTGCCATAGCAACGCCGGCCTGTGCGCCTTCCCGGCTTGAGGCGACATCAATGATACCAGTTTCATCATCCATGTGCTGGTCCAATGAGCGCTCGACAACCAGCGCCACCGTGGGATATTGCGGAAATGAACTATCTCAAACCAATAAACTTTTTATCAACAACTGACGTCAGATGCACTATTAATGCCAGTAACATACAAGAGTTAGGTTCAGTTCGGATCCATATTGGAACAATTGAATACTAAATTATATTGATGTATTGTATTATTATTATTATCTGAACCATGTAGCACATTCTCTATGTACATTTTATTACCTACTAAAAATTACAGTTAAAACCTTAAACTTCCTCTCAGAACTTTATTTCATCTGCGTCCAAATTATTTTTTAAGGTCTTTCTGTTTTTTATGGTACAGTGACCGTCAGTCAGATTTAAAGGGCTACTCACTCATTTTTAAGGTAAAGGCTTTTGGGTCTCCCTGCTGGGTTATTGAAGGTATATATTTACAGTCTTTTAAAACTATTACAATATTCATATAAGTATGGATTTTATTTCCATCAATTGGTCTTCGATCCTTGATTATTTCTATCCATTAATTGATCCTTGGGTCGCCGGAATCTTTATCCATTAATTATTATTATGGTGTAGGTTTGATCAGTCAGGTAGAAGATCAGAAAGGGCAGAAAGTCCAGACCAGGACAGGTATAGTCATTCTGGTGGATGAAACCTCATTTTGCAGATAGAGAGAAGGAAGAGGGTTAATCGATTGGTAAAGCCGGCGACAAAAGCTTCAGCAGAAAAGGATGAGACCTGGACGCAGGTTGAGGAGTTAGGAGAAGGTGGAGAAAATGTTCCTACAAGCATGGGTCTTAGAGTTCAAGAAAGATGACTTGCGGACGGCCGTATCTTTCTGGGTCCGTTTGGTAATATAGATATAGGTCAGTGGTTCTCAACCATTTTCATATCAAGGCCCATTATTTATACAGCGTTTGAGCCACAGACCACCATTTGATGACATTTAGTCTCTCAGAACCAAAACTAAAGAATCATTAAGGTACCATTAGGAGAAATAAATAGGCAGCCTAAAATGAAACCAAATGGACCCGTGAGGGTCCATTTGGTTTAATTGTACGCTCTCAAAGCAGTGGCGAAAACCCTTTTCGCAGTATCGTATCCAAAACGTCAAGGTATATCTGACGAGCTACAGTTGAATCTTAGGTCCGGAAAATAACATTTTTAGTCAGTTGGAAAAAAAACATTACTGGCTGACTTCATAAGTTATGTAAGTGGTTTTTCACCCCGGCCTAAAATGTTTACTTTCCAGACTGTATAGCTCGTCAGATATACCTTTACTTTTTGGATATGATAATGCGAAAAGCGTTTTCGCCACTGCTTTGGGACTGCTCGCCCCATTGCCCTATGCACGGATACCTTCATAAGCTCTTCTCGGAGCTAGCAACGGAGGGTGAGGTTCAAGTGGGCTTATGCTCCCCCCTGAGCGCTCATCTTAAACATGCAATTTAGGAGCCATCAGCGTGAAGCTGAAAACAGAATGTTCCCTGTGGGACTATGGTAATAACAAAAGAAAAGAAAAGAATTCAGAGTGAGAATGCAGAGAGGACTGAATGAAAGAGGAGTGTTCACTTAGCCCTGAGGGATAACTGCGGAGACGGGGATGCCGGCGTGGAGGAGATAGGGCAGTGATGGTCAAAGACAGATGAAATTGTGTAAGGAAATGAAGAGCTAGGTTACGAGGGAGGACAGGGAATCAGGGGATGGAAGATAAGAGAGGAGAGTATAGAAGATGAGAGAGGAGGGGTTTAGAGACCTTAGCTCCTGCTGAGTGCATGGTGACAGATTGAGGTTGAGAGGGTTTAGTTGGATGAGAGGAGACACAGGAGAGACATGTAGAAGAAGGTCACAACGTGAGTCAGGACGATTCCTACATAAGACAGAAAGCATGCAGAAAGCAAGCAAAAAAGCTACCACAAAGAACTGAACTTTTCCTACTATAGACCTACTTGTCAATATTGTGAGACAGTTGCATCTTCTAGATCAGGGGTTCTCAACCCGTGGGTCGCGACGTTGTTCTAGATGGCATATTCTTTAAGACTCCAAAAAGAGTTGGGTGAAAAAAGATGGGAAATGGTTAGACTGTATATATTATCTCTCTATTGTATCTCAAATCCTGCAAACATGTTTCTGTTATTGGGTCCCAACGTCCCATGACCTCTTTTGTTTGTCCGTTTGTCTTTTGCCTTATCTTTAACCCTTTTCTTGCACCATTTGTTTGTATGTCTTACACAATGTTTTTAAATTTCATAAAAAAGGAGTTAAAAAACAAACTAAACAAAAAAAGTGGCTATTATAGACATGAAGGGCACAAGACATCCTGACAAAAAAAACTGTAAAAAACGGCCCCTCTCCACTCCATGAATGCAGCTTTTACTACAGAAATGCAAATGCACCCCTCTCCAAGGGTGTTGGGTGAAATCACCCCTCAGCTATATCTCTGAGATACAGAGCGTGACTCGCAGTCCCGCCCCTTTCATGACGACGCCAGGCCCAGGCCCAATGCATTTTTCCCATAGACATTTCAAAAAGTATTTATTTAAAGACCTTTTAAGCGTCGTACAAAGCCAACTCGAGTTGTGACAACAAACACATTGCATTGGGCCGAACAAATTATTAAAAAATGCTTTTTTATTGTTATTTTTCTTCTTTGTAATTATTTGTTTGGTCCAAAATATTGTGTTTGTTGTCATGATTTATCACAACTCGAGTTGGCTTTGTACGACGCTTAAAAGGTCTTTAAATAAATACTTTTTAAAATATAAATGCACTGGGAATTATTTCCTGGGCCGTCATGAAGTGCCTTTTTAGGGAATTTCAGCTAAGCCTCTATAACATGTTCTGCGTGTCCCTGGCAGGGAGAGCAAATACATCAGGGGGGGAAGGAGAAAAAGAGAGGTTGGATGAGTACAGAAGAGAAAAACAATCTACCAAGTAACAAGGGCCCTCAGATCTATTTAAAGCATCCACTATTACTAACATCCTGCTATTGCTTAATTGTTCTATTTGCTCATGTCCTGCATATAGGCATATGCTACTGAATGTTACTGCATATGCATATATTGTATTGGTTGGTATTTCCATTCATATAGCTTTACATGGTTAGGCCACTGCATCAACTTTAGTGTATTTTCATTCTGGGGTTGATCATGTGGGGTTGGAGCAGCTAGTTTTAGGAAATGTGTCTTTGTCTGTATGGACGTATTTGTGTTGATTGTTGTGTATTGTATTCTCTGCACATTTGAGTTAAGGACCCGCTCATCGGAAATGAGCGGGTTTATCTTTCTAATAAAAAAGGTGCTATATATAAATGCTAAGAGAGAAGTCACATGTCTGTGGGGTTGGTTGACGTCACCCAGTAGAATGAGAGGCGTGCCATCGTCCCAGAAGGATCTGATAAGAGATATTCGGCTCTTCAAGAAAATCCCCAAGTGGACCTGAGTGACGGTATAGAGCATAAGGATGGAAATCTACAAGGTGCATGTGAGCCAGAATGAAATTCAAATGATGGAAGGTGAAGGTGAAAGATGAGAAAGATTAAGAACACAGAAATTCCACGTGGAATAAGTAAGTCAATCTGTACCACCATGCACCACATTAGGCTTTTAATTCTTTATATAGAAACCTCCTTGTTTCTTTGAGCTATATCTTACGCCTTATCCCTAAACCTATTTTTTTACTATTTTGAAAAACATTTTAAAATAGTTCAAATAGCCGATCTACAAGCTCACACCGTGTCGATGTAGATAGTTTAACTACGGTATTTTAAAATGTTTTTCAAGATAGTAAAATATGACAAATAAGTTTAGGGGTAAAGGGTAAGGCGCGCCCAAGATAGGGCCATTGGTATAGAGCAGGGGTGCCCACACATTTATGACGTGAGATCTACTTTCAAAATGACGAGCTCAACAAGATCTACCCACTGAAAAAAATAATTGTACCATTGCTGAAAATAGTTTAAATATATAATGTACCTGCGGGGGCTTTGGAATAGGGAAATTATGACAGGCAGTTTCTGCTGTGAAAATATGACCCCCCCAGTATTTAAACTTAAACGCCCAATGCATTCTCAATGGCAATAGCACAAACTTTGGCTTGCTACTAGTCCTACATACTTTCACCTAGAAACCCCATTCAAACCTATTTAGGTTCATCTTACGGTGGACATGAAAATAAATCTTTGAAATGTTTCATATTTTTAGAAATATAGTGCTTTCAAATTTGAGAAATTCACAATGGGGCTCAATGGCAGATATTGGCACGTCAAAAAATCACTTTCACCTAGAAACTCCATTCACACATTTTATAATTCAGCTTACTGTGGAGACACATGCTGGAACTTTTTACTTTGAAATGATTTGTAGTTTCTGAGTTATTTAACTTAAACGCCCAATCCATTCTCAATGGCAATAGCACAAACTTTGGCATGCTACTAGTCCTACATTGAGCGTCGCAGTCCCGCCCCCTCGAGAGACCCGAAAAAGAAATCCCCGTTCATTTTCCTCATAGACTTTTCAGAAAGTATTTATTTAAAGACATTTACGCCACGGACAAAGCCAACACTTGTCGTGACAATCATGAAAACAAACAAAAATTTTCGGGCTGAACAAATAATTAGAAAGAAGAAGAAAACGGCAGGTTACAACACTTTTTGTTGTTTTTCTTCTTTGTAATTATTTGTTTGGTCCAAAAGTTTGTTGTCATGATTTGTCACAACAAGAGTTGGCTTTGTAGACGCTTATATGGTCTTTAAATAAATACGTTTTGAAATGTCTATGGGAAAAATGCATTGGGAACTATTTCCTGGGCCTGGCGTCGTCATGAAAGGGGGCGGGACTGCGACGCTCTATACTCCTGTTGAAATACATTTTTGAAAACAGGAAACTCGCTGTATTTTCCTATTTAATGTTTATTCGGAATATATTTTTCCACAATTGTATCTTTTCATTTGAATTGCAGGAGATGCAGCAGCCTATTATACCATTTGAAATGAAAAGTAGTACTGACCGGGAGACGCTCATTGTATCGAGGGACTGCCTCAGAATTTGAGATCCATCCATCCGTCCATCTTCAAGCGTTAATCCGTAGTCGGGTCGCAGGGGAACAGCTCCACCAGAGAGCTCCAGACTTCCCTCTCCAGGGGAACAGCTCCACCAGAGAGCTCCAGACTTCCCTCTCCAGAGCAACATTAGTAACTTCATTCAACGTTATTGTCTCCACCAGGCCGAAGGCATGGGGAGAGAGTATGTTTTGCACTCCGTCCGTCCGTCCGTCCGTCCGTCCGTCCGTGTGTGTGTGTGTCCGTCCTTCCGTCTGTGAACAGCTAATCTCCGGCACCGTTAACCCGGTCGATGCCAAATTTTGCATACAAACTCCCTGGATGCCAACGATGAACCTCTGCCCCAAAATTTCCAGAACGGCCTGTTATAGCGCCACCAGGAGGCCGCTTTGTGCAAAACAAGTTTTTGCACAGTACACCTACAGATTTTGTCCAAACATCACGCAAATTGGTACACAGTCTCTCTAGAGCCATTCAACGAAACGGGTCTTTCGGATTTCTCAGACTCCATCTTGATTGGCTAAGATTGGCTTCCAAAGTTCGCAGGAGTGCTCAGTTTCAAACAAAATGCTGCAAATCATGAACACATCGTGTGATTTCCATGAAATTGTGCACGCACATTCCCACTAGGCCGAGGAAGAAATGCCACATGAACATTTTCAACTCAGCCTCATGGTGGCGCTATAACTGGCCGAAA
Source organism: Electrona antarctica (assembly GCF_951216825.1). NCBI lineage: Eukaryota > Metazoa > Chordata > Actinopteri > Myctophiformes > Myctophidae > Electrona > Electrona antarctica. The sequence continues at coordinate 16,477,477 of NC_136806.1, forward strand.
AGTGTTTTTACCTCTAACTGCACGGATCTGTGGATAACTTTGTATGCCAACTCCCTAGAGGCCAAGGAAAAACCTTTGCCTGGAATTTTTCACACCTGCTCTTTATAGCACCACCAGGAGGCCGACATATGTAAAACACATTTTCTAATATTACTCCTTCAGATTTTATCCAAATTTCACGCAAATCGGTATACATGCTCTTCATAGTCATGTGATCAAGACGGGTTTGTTTGATTTCTCATAATCCACCCTCAGTGGCTACGATTGGCTTCTAAACTTTTCAGGAGTAGCCCGCTTTGTACCCGTTTTGTACAACTACTCAACGCAGCGTCCAATTGTGGTGAAACTGTGCGTGCATATTCCCACTAGGCTTTGGAAGAAATGCCACTTGACAGTTTTCAAATCAGCCTCATGGTGGCGCTACAACAGGCCAAGCCGCGTCACACACACACACGTTTATATTGCTTCTAAACATTTTGCCAAACATCACACACACACTCCTATCCTCCTGGTGGAGACCTGTGCCCAGAAGGGCACTTTTTCTAGTTTTGGAGATATACCTGTCCTGTAATCCCTCCATCTCATCCTTGGTCTTCCCAGGGGTCTCCTTCCAGTGGGACGTGTATCGAGGACCTCCCTAGGGAGACACTCGAGAGGCATATAACCACATGCCCGAACCACCAAAGCCGTCAAGAAGCAGACTGAACTTCTCTCCCTATCTCTAAGGGAGATGCCAGCCACCTGTCTGAGAAAACTCATTTCGTCCGCGTGTAACCGCAACCTCACACTTCATGACCCATAGGTGAGAGTAGGAACAAAGATTGCTCGGTAGACAGAGAGCTTTGCCTTCTGGCTCAGCTCTCTTTTCGTCACAACAGTGCGAAACGAATTTGAGATAACTATGTTTATCCTGATGATTGGTGACCCTTCACAGACCCAGCCAAACAAGCCCAGTAGACCATGACACTGATATTTGGGGGGGGGACAGAGGCTCAAAGACAACAGAAAAACGAGGGTACACTGACATCATGCAGTATTCGCCACCCTGATGTTGCCACACTGCTGCCATCAAACACACTTATGTCCATAACAAGGGAAAAACATAATTTCATGATGAAGTCACAGATCTGATGTTTTCACGACGGTAATGCAGTATTCAGTCATTTTATATAAATTATTTCACATTAGGTCAGTTGATTCTTTGAGAAGGAAAGTTTGGAAAGATGCGAAGGAATAGAACAGACCACCAGTATGTACCTCCTGTCACATCGCCTTCTGTTACTTATTGTGCAACGCAATTTGCATATGGATGAACAACCTATTCAGGCGGAGGGATGTGAAAATACTAAATATTTTGCATTTCCTTGAACACAAAATCACAAATTGTTTGTATTTGTGCAAAAATAGTTGAGAGTGAAATAAAATCAGCCCATCCAATTTAGCATTACTCTGGTAGGTGTCACCGTGTGTCATTGTGCTTATTTGCATTCTATCCACATTTCCCATTTTCCTACAATTCCGTGACACACACATAGATGGATTCAAATGTGTTATGTTGTTCAACTTGAACCGAAACAAAAACAACAACTCTGACTCAGAATGTTACATATCCATTGTATTTCACACTGAATCTACAGCTGAAACAAGGCAAATAAAATAATGGTATGTTCTCTTGAGAGAAACAGAAATATATTGAAAACTTGAGAGCAAATTGTTCACATAATTATGTGAAGTGGTCACATTACTTATCTTATCTATAAATGCACCACGTCTCTCTCTGTCTGTACGTCTGTAATTCACGTAACTCGAGAACCGTTCGCCCCACCGACTTCAAACTCGACACACACGTTCCACACCCCCACAGAGAGTGCAGTGCTGCGTGTCGAGTTGGTCGGACCTACGGTTGTCCAGAACCGCCCCAAAAGGCCTCTGCCCAGGCTCTGGACAAGGCCCCTGCTCCATATATGGAGCTGGCCTGTTCTGACATCACACATAATGTTCCAACATCTGCATAGAATCCATATTTGGGCATGCCTGACAAATAACTCCATATATGGGCATAAAAGGGACACACATAATAACTGGGTGTGGCATCATGCATTTCCAACTTGCATCGTTCCATGTAGGCCAGTGCCCAACGGGCACCCCTCTAGTTAATTGTAATCAATGGAGATCTTGCCGGCCCAGTTTAGGGATCTGCTTAGCTTTATACAATGTATGCATATATTACATGGAAATCACATGATACAATACAAAAATATGACGCATTTCAATACAAAAGCATTTTTTTCCCCTTCTCACAATGTACCATGGTTTTAGTTTTTTTCGTCTCAAGTCCAGAGCTCTCTGTCCTGTCAGTTCAGTTATTATTTGTTTAAAGGCCACCTCTCCAGAGATGGCCCACTATGGCACATCTTGTTCTCCAGAGTTTGTTCACCGCTGTGCAAACAACGTACAGTCCAGTAAAAGTCTTGCTCCATGGCAGACATTCTTTCCTCAAACTAAAGACCCCACACATAGCAGCATTGTAGTTTACATTCATTTCAAAACCAATTTAACCAATTCCCCCCGCACAAAACTAGACCTCTGGCAATCTACCAGTCATCCTCATCACAATTTATAATTGTGCATTTAACAGTTCAGTTAACAAAACAGCGCCATCACCACTGCCCTTATTGCTAGTCTCCTCACAGAGACCAGCCACATGACATCGCTCTTTTTTCCAGAGATATTTTTGGGAAGTTGTATTTATACAACGCAGTTTCGGGAGAAGAGACCTCCTTCCGCTTGACCTTAACCACTCCTACCTCAATATCACTCCACTCCGCATTCATCTCATTCTGTTTCAATAAACTGTTAATCTTTCTTGAGCGAAGGTGTGGTCTCTTACTAGTGAAACTACTAATATTTGTGAGTGGTGCAAACCACTCCAATAACCAACTTTGTCTGTACCCGTGTCTGTACCTGTGTACCTGTACGTGTGTGTACCTGTACGTGGGACCCAAAAAGATGAGCATGGTTACTATGGTCACTGACATTACGTCAGACCACAGCTGATCAGGCTATATAAGACCTTGCACCACTCAGTTCACACGGGTGTGATTATTTTATACATACCCGCTTTTGCTTTTCATCAAGATTTTTGTAGGGGAAAATGCCACCATATACTGTAGGTCCTCACATATCTTATCATAAATACATTGACTGGACATTTCAGTTCAGTCAATATTCAAGTGGGCAGAGTTAGTCAATAAATCACCATACATTACTTTAAAATAAGATACTGAGCTCCTTGCCCGGCCCTTCTTTTTGGTCCAGCTCAATGCCTCCCCTATGCCCTATCCACATAGCCCTTTGTTTAAAACCCATTTTGGGCGGGAACCCCTTTTGGTGTTAGCATTATGTTATGCTTTAGCTATTGAAAAATAGCAGATCTACAAGCTCATAGCGCGCCACCGAGTGGCGCGCTACAAGCTTGTAGGTCTGCTATTTTTTTTAAATCGAAGAACGACTGACATAGAAACATAGCTTTTTACTGGGAGATGTCGAGATGCTCAAGGAATTTAATAAGGATGAGAGGAGATCGATACTCTTAATAATGACAGCAGCAAAAAAATGTATATTAACCAACTGGAAAGCATCTCAACCGCCCACACTCAAACAATGGTGGAGAGAATTGTTATCATACAGCACATCAGAAAAAATTATGTACAACGTTAAAGGGAAACCAATGGAATTTGACAGAATATGGGGGAACATTATTAATAATATAAGAAATATTGAGGGGAGACTACCATAACTGACTATGATGAACTTGTAGATTGATGAACTGATAAACTCACTAAGAAAATAATAAAATAGGATCCTCTTGGCAGAGGGTGTCGATCTCCTCACTGAAGTCTATCAAAGTCTATCCTGAAGCTGTCTTTCTCTTTATTCTTAATCTCCTTTGGCTGGTGTGTATATTTATATATGTACTCGTTATTTTTTGTTGTTGCAGTAATTATTGTTGCTATTATCCAATACCTTTCAAGTGAGGAAACAGTATGAAGTGTACAGAGACATGACAGAGAAAGAGGACAATGATGTATTTGTATTTATGCTGGGGGGGGGAAATGAAATGGTTTGTTCTTTAAAATGTTAAAAACCAAATAAAAATATATTAAAAAAAAAAGAAAAAGAAACATAGCTTTTTCAGAAAACTGTCAGGATGTAGAAGACATTTTTTAGAATCTGATCTCAGGTCAAAATGGGTTAAAACCAGATGCTATATTTTTACAAAATGAAATGCATTTTTAATTTGAGTCCAAGTCCACAGCCCCAAGGCCTCCATTATTTTTATATAATAGGTTTCTTTTTTAGGGCTCTGCTTAGCCAAGGCCAGACAGTACCTATGGGCAGTGGTGGGAAAAACAATACTCAAAATGTTTTACTTAAGTAAAAGTATCAATACTGCAATATAGAAATACTCAATATAGAAATACACACACACTGTTACAAATAAAAGTCCGGAATTAAAAAAATGTTTTCAAATGTATAAAAATGTTTTGAAAATAGCAGCTCTATGCCGATCTAATGCATCGCATTAGAACGCATTGTGTATAGGGCTGAACTTTATATAGGGTTGAAGACGTCAATGTATGGTTTGCAATGACATTGATAATCAAAATCTACAAAGTAGTAGTAGAAGTAGTAAATGCAGTGCAGTAAAAGTATATTATTTAATCTGAGATGTAGTGAATAGAAGTAAAAGTATTGGAAATTGGAAATACTCAAGTAGAAATGCCTCTAAATTGTATTTTTTTTTACCAGTACCATAAAAAACGGTCCTAAAAGTTTTCTGAAAACCCCATGTTTATGTCAATGGTGCTCAACGTCAAGGACTCCCAGAATTATCTCTATTTGGCCACGCCCCCCCAGAAGCAAAGATTTGAGTTAAAAAAAAAACGTTAACGAAAGATTTGCGCCACATTTTCATGATTTTTCAAAAATAGCAGATCTACAAGCTCGTAGCACGGCACTAATTTTCAATAGCTAAAGTTTAACATAATGCTTAAAACACCAAAAGGGCAGTACTTACATAAATGAAATGTTACCTTCCAACCCCGGCCTACATGGGTCTGTGTGTGTGTTGATGGATGGAACTGCAGAGGTCATTACCATGGAAACCGGTGGCAGCAAGAACAGCATCTCAACAAGACACAACAGGGTTGGGAGGACTGGCATAGTGGTGTCTCATTATTATACTATACTGTAGTGTACATAGTGGTGTCTCATTATTATACTATACTGTAAATGGTGCATTTATATAGCCCTTTTATCCAAGGCGCTTTACAGAGATTGTGCATTACATTCACCCATTCACACACACATTCATACACCGATGGCAACGGAAACCATGCAAGGCACCAACTAGCACATCGGGAGCAATTAGGGGTTCAGTGTCTTGCTCAAGGACACTTCGACAGTAACTCTGGGGGAGCCCGGGTTTGAACTGGCAACCTTGCGGTTGCCATCCAGGCACTCTACCCCCTGAACCACCGCCGTATATACTATACTGTATACTGTATACTGTATACTGTATACTGTATACTATACTGTAGTGTACATCGATGACAGGGAGAGAGAGAGAGGACTGGCATAGTGGTGTCTCATTATTATACTATACTGTAGTGTACATCGATGACAGGGAGAGAGAGAGAGAGAGAGCGATAGAAAGAGAAAGGATATAGTACTTTATTATCAGTTCACACAATAAAGAACTATATCCTTTCTATCGCTCTCTCTCTCTCCTTGTCATCGATGTCAGGGTTAGGAGTGTGAGAGTGGCAGAGAGAGCGAAAAAGTGAAAGAGATACTGATGTGTTATATATCCACCCCATTCGACCGTTATCTCTGTATTGAATAGGCGAAATCATCCGTTATCAGCACCTTCGAATAGGGCCAATATGGCCATACTGGCATACTCACTGTTTCAGTATGTCATTATCACCTATTGTCATTATCACTGATGTCCTGACGGAGGCGCGCCGTGTCTGGTGGCCTTGAGCCACATGAGGCACCGCCGAGCGAGGCGCTAGCCGAGCGAGTCGCCGTGCCGAGCGTTGCGACGGCCACCAGACCCGACTCAGCGCCGTCCGAGTTACGTCCCGATAGGCAGAGAATAGTATATATTAGTAGCCCCTAGTTTCCATGCGCATCTAGAGTATATCGTGTATCATCCGACGTCTTCCTTCCTTCCTTATTTCAATGTCCTCTCTCTAGGTCTTCCTCAGACGAGCCCTCCATCGTCGCTTCCAGTCATCCCGGTTCTCCATACATCTGGCCAGCTCGTTGGTGCTTTGCACTCCCGCGTCGTTCCTGAGTACATCCACATAATTGTTAATGTGGGACGTCCTCCTGACCGGTGCCCGTGTGTTGGTTCCCACAGCACTAGTTTGCTGGCTGGCAGCTCCTGGTGTCTTTGGCACTGTCCTGCTAGTCTCATTCTCCTGGCTGCTATTTTCTGGCTCACCTTTGGCATCCCATCATACAGATTCTTGTTGGCAACATGTGCACGCTTGCTGATGTTAAGTACTGCACGCATTGTGCTTAAAGGATACTGTAATTTCTCCTACTTAATACTTAAAGTCTGTCTTGCAAAAATAAATACTTCATAGCCTACTATAGGCTCACAGAAGTCGTAGAAATCCATTGTTGTCCAGAAGTATTAAAACAAGTCCCAGAGCTAAATGGTAAGTTGGACCATTGGCTCAGGTGATAGAGTGCCCATCTCGGAGCCTAGAGCTACTCTAGAGTTCGATAGCTGCCCGGCTATATGGCCTCATGTCAAAGTGCCCTTCAGCAAGACATTGTTTACTGCTCCTGATAAGCAGGATGATGCCTTGCATGGTTGCCTGACTTGCCTCTAATGCCAGTGGTATGAATAGTGTGTCTGAATGATGGGTGAATGTAACGCACATCGTAAAGCACGTTGGATTAAGGCACTTTAGAACAGACCATTTACTGTACTTGTAAGTATAGGTGAAGTGCAATTTCCGGTGTTGGAATTTTCCTAGGCTATGTTACAATAATTATCAGTGTTTTAAAAGCTTATAGTCCTCCTGGCCAAAACGAGCTTCAATTCCATCCCTATATGAGTAGCACATTTATGCCCTTTTTGGGTAGGATACCAGGGCAGTGTTGGCTGTAAACACAATGTTGAAGGAATGGACTCGCCTGTAAGTGAGCGTGCGTGCTTCAGTGTGTGCATATGTGCGTGCGTGACATTGAGAGGAAGAGAGAGAAATAAAGTGTCTGCATGTGAGAGAGAAAAAGAGATAGTGTGTGGCTGTGTGCGCGCGTGTACATGTGTGCCTGCCTAGACGTGCGTGTGACTCATGAATCAATTCCATACAGGTGATTGAGGTGAAATTGATTGAACCAGTGTAGGGAGGACTTGAATAGGACTATGTGGGGGTTTATGTTATGTACAGATGATTTTCTTTGACACATTCTTCGCAGAAAATAAGCCAAGTCCATGGAAAGGAAGAATATGTTTGTCATTTAGTACAAATGTGAAAAGGGTCAATTTGAACTGCATATACCGCATGTTGGTACATAGGCTAATAGAGGAGAGCAATATATAAGGAGGCAAAATGAAGGTCAAGGCAAATTGAGGTCAGTGATCAGCTAATCTCCGGCACTGTTGGCTTGATTGCAGTGAAACCACACACACACACACACACACACACACACACACACACACACACACACACACACACACACACACACACACACACACACACACACACACACACACACACACACACACACACACACACACACACACACACACACACACACACACACACACACACACACACACACACACACACACACACACACACACACACACACACACACGATGCCAGAGCAGAAACTCTGCCCCAAATCTTTGGCTGTCTTTTGCAAAACACATTTTTTTGACAGTAGCTCCTACTGATTTTGTCCAACCATCACGCAAAATGGTACACAGTATCTCTCGAGTCATTAATCAAAATGTGTCTTTGCTATTTTTCCAAAGTTCTTCCAAAGTTCGCAGGAGCTGTGCTCCGTTTTGAACACAATGCATGAACACAGCACTCACATTCTCACCATGCTGCATACTGTGAAATATCAAATCAATCAGTCACATGGTCACGCTATAACTGCCAATTTGTGTTTTTACCTACTTTGTGTATGTGTACTCCCTAGAGGCCAAGGAAAAACCTTTGCCCTACATTTCTCACATCTGCCTTTTATAGCGCCACCCTTCATATTACTCCCTTCAGATTTTATCCAAATTTCACGCACATCAGTACACATGATCTCTGCAGACATATTCCATCCCGATTCGTTAAGATTGACTAAAGTTTGCACGAATGACGAATGTTTTGAACAAAATGCCACAAATCATCCGAGTGCGATGAAACTTTGCACGCACATTCGCCGAGGAACAAATAACATAACCTTAACATTGCCCCATTATAGCACTACCAGGAGCCCGATTTTTACAAAAACAAAATATACACACATTACTCCTTCAAATGTTGTCCAAACATCATGCAAATTGGTACACCATAATCAATTGATCAAGACGGATCCATCAGATTTTTCATATTCTATCCTGATCGAGGACTTCAAGTACCTCGGGGCCTGGACTGCCTCAACTGAACAGGATCTGAAGGTTCGGAGAGCACTTGCCTGGAAAGCCTTGCACGGGATGAGGAGTGTGTGGAAATCAGACATGGGAGAAGACCTTAAGAGGCGGCTGTTCATAGCTACTGTGGAGTCAGTACTGCTGTATGGGGCCGAGACATGGACCCTCACAGTACAACAGGAAAAAGCTCTGGATGGAGTCTACACAAGAATGCTACGAATGGCACTAGGTGTCACATGGACGGACCGCATCAGAAATGTGGATCTCTATGGGGACCTACCACGCGTCACGGACAAAGTCAGAGAGAGAAGGATGAGGCTGGCAGGGCACTGCGTCAGGCACCCAGAACTTGAGGCAAGTAAATTGACCCTATGGGAGCCAACCCAGGGCAAAGCCAGGAGGGGAAAGAAGCGTACCACCTATGTAGACGTGCTGCGGCGCGACAGCTTGGCTGACAACATTGCAGAGCTCAAGAACCTGATGTTGGATAGGAATTTGTGGAGGGCAGCGATCCAGGAATCCCGAGTTGGTGTTGGCTAGACCTCAATCTCGCAGCAACTAACTAACTAACTATCCTGATTGGTGAATTCCGCACATCGCTTGCCCAGAACGAAAATAACATCGCTTGGATGCAACTGGGACGTATCCTCAGTGATGTATCCCAAGGTCATCTGGGTTTCGGGTCTCTCGAACATCATACCACTCACTCGGGTGACCCAGCCGGGGTGATCAAGTCCCGACTTACGTCCCAGTAGCTACCCTCGATCAGACCACTAGGGAAAGACAGGGCCGCACAATCCGTTGGGACCACTCCGGAACTACTATGCCGGGACTGAGAGGTACAATTCTGGTATGTGGAGGGACTAGGCTCTGTGGGTTGCCACAATAACCTATACCTGAGTCTGGGAGAGACCTGTCCTCCGAGGAGCACTTTTTCTATAGTTTCTGTTGTAATCTCTAAGTACTGGACCCTCGTCTCGTTCTGACAGACAGGTAGTGTGTGCAGGCTGGGTGGTGTGTGACAATCCAGTTGAAGTATTCCTTTGGTACGGCGACTGCGGTGACGGGCCCGGGAGAACAATAACGCGACACGAGACAGTATCACGCTAAAGGTTCACAAAGTTTATTACACAAACAGGAACATATATAGTGCTGGATCATAATGACGTGACAATAAGATATGAGACAGAAATAACGTGCCTACTGCAGCAAGGCTGACCTTGCTGCCGCTGAGATGTCTCTCGTAGCCTATCTATAAAGTATGCTACAGTACAGGCAGTACACAATACATATCAAGTACACTGTATCTCAAGTTGGAGTACACAGACATGGGCAACTCATGATTATAACATAACAGTTTCTACTAGACAAGGGTCTAAATATATTAAACAGGTTATGAACCAAAGAAGAATCCCCCAATATGATACAGTTTTCATATTTCTGCTGCTCAAGGTCCATAACAGTCACGTATAGCGTGCAGCCAAAAGTGTTAATCTGGAAATCACTGAAAGACCAAGACATTGGAATTAAATTAATAACAGTATTGAACTCTTGCAAGGTTAAAATGGCAAATAAACAGGGAGAAGAAATGTGTATTTTTCTGTGAAACTTTTAATTTGATGCAGTAATAGAACAATGCTTGTCATTGCAAACAGGCATGTATGACCTTTTATGGAATGTGTTTGATACTCCCTAGAGGCCAAGGAAAAACCTTTGCCCTACATTTCTCACATCTGCCTTTTATAGCGCCACCCTTCATATTACTCCCTTCAGATTTTATCCAAATTTCACGCACATCAGTACACATGATCTCTGCAGACATATTCCATCCCGATTCGTTAAGATTGACTAAAGTTTGCACGAATGACGAATGTTTTGAACAAAATGCCACAAATCATCCGAGTGCGATGAAACTTTGCACGCACATTCGCCGAGGAACAAATAACATAACCTTAACATTGCCCCATTATAGCACTACCAGGAGCCCGATTTTTACAAAAACAAAATATACACACATTACTCCTTCAAATGTTGTCCAAACATCATGCAAATTGGTACACCATAATCAATTGATCAAGACGGATCCATCAGATTTTTCATATTCTATCCTGATCGAGGACTTCAAGTACCTCGGGGCCTGGACTGCCTCAACTGAACAGGATCTGAAGGTTCGGAGAGCACTTGCCTGGAAAGCCTTGCACGGGATGAGGAGTGTGTGGAAATCAGACATGGGAGAAGACCTTAAGAGGCGGCTGTTCATAGCTACTGTGGAGTCAGTACTGCTGTATGGGGCCGAGACATGGACCCTCACAGTACAACAGGAAAAAGCTCTGGATGGAGTCTACACAAGAATGCTACGAATGGCACTAGGTGTCACATGGACGGACCGCATCAGAAATGTGGATCTCTATGGGGACCTACCACGCGTCACGGACAAAGTCAGAGAGAGAAGGATGAGGCTGGCAGGGCACTGCGTCAGGCACCCAGAACTTGAGGCAAGTAAATTGACCCTATGGGAGCCAACCCAGGGCAAAGCCAGGAGGGGAAAGAAGCGTACCACCTATGTAGACGTGCTGCGGCGCGACAGCTTGGCTGACAACATTGCAGAGCTCAAGAACCTGATGTTGGATAGGAATTTGTGGAGGGCAGCGATCCAGGAATCCCGAGTTGGTGTTGGCTAGACCTCAATCTCGCAGCAACTAACTAACTAACTATCCTGATTGGTGAATTCCGCACATCGCTTGCCCAGAACGAAAATAACATCGCTTGGATGCAACTGGGACGTATCCTCAGTGATGTATCCCAAGGTCATCTGGGTTTCGGGTCTCTCGAACATCATACCACTCACTCGGGTGACCCAGCCGGGGTGATCAAGTCCCGACTTACGTCCCAGTAGCTACCCTCGATCAGACCACTAGGGAAAGACAGGGCCGCACAATCCGTTGGGACCACTCCGGAACTACTATGCCGGGACTGAGAGGTACAATTCTGGTATGTGGAGGGACTAGGCTCTGTGGGTTGCCACAATAACCTATACCTGAGTCTGGGAGAGACTAGTTTCTGTTGTAATCTCTAAGTACTGGACCCTCGTCTCGTTCTGACAGACAGGTAGTGTGTGCAGGCTGGGTGGTGTGTGACAATCCAGTTGAAGTATTCCTTTGGTACGGCGACTGCGGTGACGGGCCCGGGAGAACAATAACGCGACACGAGACAGTATCACGCTAAAGGTTCACAAAGTTTATTACACAAACAGGAACATATATAGTGCTGGATCATAATGACGTGACAATAAGATATGAGACAGAAATAACGTGCCTACTGCAGCAAGGCTGACCTTGCTGCCGCTGAGATGTCTCTCGTAGCCTATCTATAAAGTATGCTACAGTACAGGCAGTACACAATACATATCAAGTACACTGTATCTCAAGTTGGAGTACACAGACATGGGCAACTCATGATTATAACATAACAGTTTCTACTAGACAAGGGTCTAAATATATTAAACAGGTTATGAACCAAAGAAGAATCCCCCAATATGATACAGTTTTCATATTTCTGCTGCTCAAGGTCCATAACAGTCACGTATAGCGTGCAGCCAAAAGTGTTAATCTGGAAATCACTGAAAGACCAAGACATTGGAATTAAATTAATAACAGTATTGAACTCTTGCAAGGTTAAAATGGCAAATAAACAGGGAGAAGAAATGTGTATTTTTCTGTGAAACTTTTAATTTGATGCAGTAACAGAACAATGCTTGTCATTGCAAACAGGCATGTATGACCTTTTATGGAATGTGTTTGATAAAATAACACTGTTTATTTTCTTTTGTTTACTGAAAATAGCAGAGAAAGTGCCTTTCAGCGATTGTGAGCACAAGGATGAATGAATCATGTGGAAACGTCAAGCTGATAAAACTAGCAGAAATAGTTTTGGTTTCCCGTCCGCTCATTTATACAATTATGTACAGTTTGTACACAGTATGAAGGAGAGCAGCTATTATCCATGCCAAGACAAACACTTACTCCCTGATAATTAAAAGAGATGTTGTGCAATGTGCACGATAATAATAAGGTAGAATCGGACCGCAGGCTGATGCAAAAACAACAGGGAAAATGACCAATGTCATGTGAAATGAATGATCTAATGAACACTTGGCCCGGCAACGAGTTGCGGACAGATGCCTAGAATACTATCGGTTCACTGTGAATGGGCTCAGGCCTTGGTTGTGTATACCCAGAGGACATGTGACACATACTGCGAAGATGAGACTTTGTCAAATGTGAACGCAAAGTAATTTACATCTAACAAGTCTGGTCACAGGCAGAAAGGCCCTCCTGTGGATTACACTCACCTCTATACTGATAACACCTATACGCCAGTGGTTTTCAACCCTTTTCACATCAGGGTGTATTTATTTATTGGGCATTTGAGCCACGCGGACCACCATTTTGTCCACAATTCCATGCTGTATTGATGTGGAACCATTAATAGGAGAGATAACCAGCAAACGTTGATAAAAAGAACAATTCTTTGACATCCTCTAATTCTGTAGATTTATTGTAAATTAAGTAATGCATACGTTTAACAATAATTTAACTCTTGAGAGCGTAAAATGAAACCTAATTTTACACACTCAAGAGTTGATGATCTTATAAAGGGTCCATTTGCTAACCAACTCTCCACCATTTAACTGCTGGCCACCTGGAACCCCCTCAAGGAGCACTGGTGGTCCCTGGACCACTGGTTGAAAACCACTGGCCAAACTCTATATGATAACAGCATTGAAATGCAGCTAAGAATCAGAACCCATGACAATATGTTGCACACACACTGGACAATAACAAAGGCCAGACTGTTTGCTGGCCGGGCCTCGTGAATTGTCAAGATTATTTCCTTCATTAACTCCTGTGCTCATAGTCAGACGTCTGAGGAGGGGGTGAAGTAAGGCCAAGCAATCATGACAGAGTAATTACCTAAATCACACAATATCCGCTGTCTGGATAATATGGGACTCTCTTAACAAGACAAAAAAATATTTTCTCCCTCAATATTGACTGAAGGTAGATAAGCCAAAGCCATTTACAAAACACTGTTTGGGGAGTTTTATTCTCTGTGGACTTGGTGGTGAATGTCAAATTATTAAATGAAGCTTCCTCTGCTAAAAGTGTGCATAGCAACCAGTGGTGGAAAGTAACTAAGGACTTAAGTACTGTACTTAAGTACAATTTTGAGGTATTTGTTACTTTTACTCCACTACAATAATTTGAAAACTTTAGTTACATAGTTACTTTGTAGATTATTACAAAACATGCATTAACCACTTCAGCCCTATATACATTTTGGCTATTTGAAAATAGCAGATCTGCAAGCTCACAATGCATCGCAAATGCTTCTATTATATTTTATACTACCGGTATAGAGGTTGGACATTACTAGCAGTCTGGTGAAGGCTGCCTGCCGCTGCGCCGCACCAACATGTCACTGTGCTCATACTCTAAGGGCAGTATTATGCGTGTCTTAAGTACCAGGTCTTATTACTTAACTTAAGACCTGGAGGCGTGATCAATGCCATTTGGCTATTCTGAGTGGCCAAACAGCATTGACCACGCCTCCAGGTCTTAAGTTAAGTCATAAGACCTGGTACTTAAGACACGCATAATACTGCCCAAATGGCTCATACACCCTATCTATTATACATTTGAAAAGGTGTCCCCAAGACAGGAACAAGGAACAAAAGGCACCAGCTACTACGTCACTGACACGCTGGGTGCCGAAGCCGAAGCAGGAGCAACACACACTGCAACAACACACTAACACGTCACAGACTTACCCTCCGCGTCGTTCGTTCCCTATCTCCTCATGTCGCGCCGCACGGCCACACTCAACAACACCCGCGTAAACATTGTCATCGCACTGCCACTAAAGCCGGCTCCCGTCCACACTCGCAAACAATATCAATATCAATAATAAACACAAACACGCCACAAGCACCGACACCCCCGCCTAATTTGTTGCCACGTCTATGAACACAAGCACAGAAAAAATGCCATTCAACACGCTACTTACAACTCGCTTACAATTCGCAGACCTGGCAACACTGCATCCCGTGATTCCACTCTTTTCATTGGCTGCGCCGCCAACATTGTCAAACGTTGTTGCCACGTCTATGTAAACAAGGCCGCAAACCCTGACTTCCTACAGCCTACAGCCTATACTTTCACACACTACCACTCGCTTACAATACGTGGACCTGGCAACACTACATCACCCCTTCCCAATGGCTCAAAACCCCACCACGTGACCCACGTGTGTTTCGTGTTACCTTTCACACTTCCGGAAACACTACCGGAAGTTACACGGCACACACACACACACACACACACACACGCACACACACGCACACACACACGTGCGCGCGCGCACACACACACACACACACACACACACACACACACACACACACACACACACACACACACACACACACACACACAGTGTACAGCCTGCCGGAAACCAAAAGTAGAAGAAGAAGAAGAACAACAACACAGGTTCTACACTGATTCTAACTTCGATGGAGAGCGCCGCGATTACATACACAGTTACAATCATGCAAACACGACCGCGTCGACACCTGGCGTGGTACAATCGGGACGAACCGAGGCGCATATATGGATCACAACAACAACACTACACGCACACGCTGCAACAACGCGCTGCAACACAAAACGTAAGTCACGTATGTAACTATGGTTCTATGAATCATGGATGACTGCTTAACACTGGATGATTGGCGTCCAGTGTTAGGATGAAATAGAACAGCTGTGTACAACGCAGTGTCACTGCAGACACGTGTGTGTGTGTGTGGTGTGTGCGTGCGTGCGCGGGGGGGGGGGAATTTGGATCGCCTCGCGATGCAGCTGAAATGGCACGCACACACACACACACGCCACAAAACGCTAATAATAATAATAATAATACAAAATCATAACACTACACTAATCATAACAACAGTACAGAACAGTACAGTACACATGAGTACAGTACAGAAAGAAAGCTCACATCAGAATATTACTCCATGTCATAATAATAATAATAAACAATAATAACACAACACTAATAACTATAATATCAACAGTACAGAGAACAGTACAGTACATCAGAATATTAATCCATGTAATAATAATAATAACAATAAATAAGAACACAACACTAATAACAGTACAGAGAACAGTACAGTACACATGAGTACAGTACAGTACAGTATACTGTTCCTGCGCCTTGCCATGCTCTCTTTCAATCATAATAATAATAATAAATAACAACACTACACTAATAACAACAATAATATCAACAATACAGCGAACACTACAGTACACATGAGTACAGTACAGTACAGAAAGAAAGCTCACATCAAAATATTAATCCATGTAATAATAATAATAAATAATAACACAACACTACTAACTATAATATCAACAGTACAGAGAACAGTACAGTACAGTACATCAGAATATTAATCCATGTAATAATAATAATAATAAAAAATAACACTAATACAACAGTACAGAGAACAGTACAGTACAGTACACATGAGTACAGTACAGTACAAAGACTTACAGTACAGTACAGTACAGTACACATGAGTACAGTACAAAGACTTACAGTACAGTACAGTACAGTATACTGTTCCTGCGCCTTGCCATGCTCGCTTTCATACGCACATACACAAAACCAAACAGGGCCACTCAGCCAGCTTGGCAACTTTGCGCTTTCCAAGCAAATGCATAAATGGAAACATCATGGCTTGCCATTGCCTTCTTCCCATTTGCGACGCATCGCATGGCGTTAGGATGAGCGGGCCAAAGGCCCGCGAAATTCTAGTTAATTACATGTGTTGTTTGTGTCAGGATGCAGAGAGAGTTGACCCATATGCAGAGTCACAGCAAACAAGGGCAGATTTCAAGGTATGGTAAGTGTTGTAATCTCTAAGTACTGGACCCTCGTCTGGTTCTGACAGACAGGTAGTGTGTGCAGGCTGGGTGGTGTGTGACAATCCTGTTGAAGTATTCCTTTGGTACGGCGGCTGCGGCGGCGGCGGGCCCGGGAGAACAATAACGCGACACGAGACAGTATCACGCTAAAGGTTCACAAAGTTTATTACACAAACAGGAACATATAGTGCTGGATCATAATGACGTGACAATAAGATATGAGACAGAATAACGTGCCTACTGCAGCAAGGCTGACCTTGCTGCCGCTGAGATGTCTCTCGTAGCCTATCTATAAAGTATGCTACAGTACAGGCAGTACACAATACATATCAAGTACACTGTATCTCAAGTTCATAGACTAAGATGTACTGTGCATGATGGGCTAATATTATAACAGTAAGGTGAAGAAATGTTGCAAAATCTTACACTGAAGTTGTATGCAGGACAAATCAGGAACGCAGGAAAAATGACAAAGTAGTCAAACACTACTACTCGAAACCAGGAACATGCATCGGAGACAGCAAACTATATGAACTGACAATGAATGTTTGCAATGAGTCCAGTTTTATAGGGGGCAGGTGTTCACAGGTGGGCTGACGAGGGAGTTGGAGACAGGTGAGTAAATGGGACTGCAGAGTGGAATGGAAAGTGGGAGTGGCCAGGACTGACACGGCGTCTGTGGAGAGACAGACCTTGACATGTTTCTTGTCAATCTCTTTTCCCCACAATACTGATGCTGGGGTTTTAATCCATTTTGACCTGAGATCAGATTCTAAAAATGTCTTCTACATCCTGACAGTTTTCTGAAAAAGCTATGTTTCTATGTCAGTGGTTCTTCGATTAAAGCAAAATAGCAGACCTACAAGCTCATAGCGCGCCACTGTAGATCTGCTATTTTTCAATAGCTAAACACCAAAAGGGGTTCCCGCCCAAAATGGGTTCCAATGATATATTTTACTTTTAGTTACTAACTTATAGTTACTAACGTTTTACCTGCACATCTTTTAGTTACTATCGTAGTTACTTAACGCTTACCTGCACACCTAAACATGCCGCCAATAATTGATCTGAATGACCTATATTGTATACAGTACGATTTCTGACACATTTGACCTTCAAGGCCTTCGTTAACTGGTTGCAGTTAGGTTCCAGGGCATTTTTTGTGCATATATGCAAAGATAAGATGGTTGTTTGGGACAAGGCAAAGGTCAGCAGTCATAACAGACCAGCCAGACATGCAGGCAAGAGCAACAACAACAGCAGCAGCAGACGAGGAAACAGGAGGGATTCTTCAACAACCTCAAGTGTGAAACTGTATCCTTCTGTTGAGCAATTCTGTTGTTCAGTTTATGTCCAGTTATGAGGCAATACAATACACAGAGATCAAGTTGAGCCTAAAATGTGACATATTTATCTTCCAAATACAATGGGAAGATTTCCCTGATGAATATAAACAGCAAATAAATATTAATAAAACAAAATACGAGCCTGACATTTTGTGAATTATACGTTTTAATTCGCTCCACAGCAGATCGTCTGGTCGAACGCTTCAGTCATTAGGTGTCTGTATCGGAGATAACTCTGAAGTTCTTATCTTTTTTTTTTGTGCACTATATCAAACTGTGCCTGCCTGGTCTCGCTTCTAATTGGACAACGTACAGCCTCTGTGAACACTCTTTTAAATAATGGTTGATGCTCTAAAGGTCCACTTTTTATACCATCACTTCTCTTTCTTTCTTTCTTTCACCCTCTATTTCTCTATGTCTCTTGCTCCTCTACCTCTTTTCATCAATTTACAATTTACAATTTAGGTATTTAGCAGACGCTCTTAATCCAGAGCGATTTACATTAAGCAAGAACAAAAAGCATGGGAATACATCACATATATAAAAAGCATTTATCATGAAACATGCGTAAGTTAAGAACGTAACAGTGGAATATCTATATAATGAAACTATACATATAAACTATACATATATGCTATACTAATGTATAGTGTAATATATGTGTACATATGTACTATGACGTGCTATGACTACATACAATGCAATTATAGTGCTGTCTACATAACATTCTAAAAGTCTGTATCAAATGCTATCTAAGTCTACAAAGATGCTATCTAAGGGGGTAGGGTAAGTGCTATGGGCCATGATGGAGTCTGAAAAGGTGGGTTTTCAGACTGCAGCGGAAGATTGAGAGTGATGCTGCAGTTCTGACTGCAACAGGAAGTGCATTCCACAGTTTTGGAGCCAGAAGGGAGAAGAGTTTGGGACGTGTGGAGCGTTGTCCCGGCGTTTTTAGTGAGGGTACTTCCAGCTTCCCTGCGTTGGCTGATCTGAGTGCGCGGGAGGGTTTGTAGGGTTCAATCATACTTGCAAGATATGGGGGAGCCATATCTTTGGTTGCTTTGAATGCCAGCATCAGAGTTTTGTATTCTGTGCGGGCAGCGACCGGGAGCCAGTGGAGTGAACGGAGCAGGGGGGAGACATGTGAGAATTTTGGCTGGTTGAAGACCAAGCGAGCTGCGGCATTTTGGATCAGTTGGAGAGGCTTAAGTGCACATGCCGGTAGGCCAGTAAGGAGGGAGTTACAATAGTCGAGTTTTGACAAGACTGTTGTCTGGATTAGGAGCTGGGCTGATTCCTGGGTGAGGAACGGTCTAATTCGTCGTATGTTAGAGAGTGTGAACCTACAGGATCAAGTGACAGCTGTGATGTGAGTTTTGAACGAGAGCTGACTGTCCAGGACAACACCAAGGTTCCTGGCTGTTGGGACAGACGTTACCAGGGCATTGTCTACAGAAATAGTTAGCTCCTGCATAGGGCAGGACTTAGCTGGGAAGAAGAGAAGCTCAGTCCACAAGTAACATGAGCGTCTTCGCCATATTTGGTGGCTAGAAATGTGTGAAAAGAGATTGCACAGACGTTTGCAAGCCGTTTGGCTTCTTTTTTTCTCAAGCTGTTGGAAGCCTAGCTTTTACGGCCTATGGACATGCCCCAGGCTGCCAGAGACAAAGCAAGTAGATTGCACCTATAGGTATGTGATGGTATCAAGTAACAGCTAGTATTTAATTGCTTTAGTTATAAAAGATTCCTCTAAGCTAGAGTGAATGGAGCCGGATATACTATAACTGATTTGGAGCCTTTATTGACAACATAACAACAGCATCTAGTTTATTAGCACTTTAGCAGAGATGTGTGCAATGATTTCAGGACCATCAGTACAGAGATTAGACATGATGAAAGGTTTATTCGGGAAAGTTAGGACATTCTCAGTGACGGTTTGAAAGTGTTTGGACATGTCCTTTGTTATGAGATCAACTATTCAGTCGTGGTGCGCATAAAGCCCTTTATAGGCATATCATGCAATTCAGAATGCTTCCCTTGCTCCGGTCTTTCACTCATAGGCAAAGTCGCAAAACACAAATTACCCCCTCCCCCTCTCCCCCCCACCACACACACGCACGCACGCACACACACACACACACACACACACCCACCCACACACACACACACACACACACACACACACACACACACACACACACACACACACACACACACACACACACGCATGCATGCACGCACGCGCACACGCACGCACACAGACACACACACACACACACACACACACACACACACACACTGCAGTAATCACAAAGGATCAAATGTAATGTCTTGAAAGAAGGCATGGTTATAAATCACTTGGAAGTTATCCGACCAACTCACACGGCACCTCTGGGCATTGATTCCTGGGACATTATACAACCTACAGTACCTTATATAGCCTAGTTACTGGAGAAAAGTGCCTCATCAGAGCCAGGTGGGAGGGCGAGTGGATTTAGTCAAGCCCGTCAGTATATTCTGCCATTAGATTACAAAAGATCCGTGGGGAGCAGGGTTAACAGAGGGGGAGAGAGATCCGTGGGGAGCAGGGTTAACAGAGGGGGAGAGAGATCCGTGGGGAGCAGGGTTAACAGAGGGGGAGAGAGATCCGTGGGGAGCAGGGCTAACAGAGGGGGAGAGAGATCCGTGGGGAGCAGGGCTAACAGAGGGGGAGAGAGATCCGTGGGGAGCAGGGCTAACAGAGGGGGAGAGAGATCCGTGGGGAGCAGGGCTAACAGAGGGGGAGAGAGATCCGTGGGGAGCAGGGCTAACAGAGGGGGAGAGAGATCCGTGGGGAGCAGGGCTAACAGAGGGGGAGAGAGATCCGTGGGGAGCAGGGCTAACAGAGGGGGAGAGAGATTTCTCACGTTTTGTCCGTGCATTTTTGAGGGGCGCTAGCCCCTCCTATGCCAAGCTTTGTCTGTTTGTGTGTACCAGAGCCATAGAGTAAGACAGAGTTACGTTACATTGAGGGGGCAGAAAGCAGCCCGGTCACGTGGTTCATGTAACTCGTTTGTCATTATAAAGCCCATAGTCCAATGCATTGCGTAAACTTCCAGTTCAGGCCTTAGTCACTATTCGCCAATAGAACAGCCGCCATTGGACTGGCCCCATGAAGTTGTCGTGGTGTGTACCCCATAGCGATGGGGTACTCCGAACCAGTGCTGATCGGAGCGATATGCGGCCGCTAGAGGCGGGATCAACGCGAGACTGATGACGTGCTGAAGTTGTGCCACAGCGCACATGTAAACACAACCTAACAAGACTACGACTCGAAATCATTATGGAGATATCAGATTTTTGTCGCTGCTTCAGGTTCATGGTTTCTGCTTGAGAGAGACCATGCAGATGCAGGTAGGAGGAGGGAACCTGAACTCAATACTGCCGGAGTCAGGTTAGGCTTTTCAAGCCACCTGTAAAAATTATACCTGTGTGAACTGAGCGGTGTGTGTGTGTGTGTGTGTGTGTGTGTGTGTGTGTGTGTGTGTGTGTGTGTGTGTATGCGTGTGCGTGTGCGTGTGTGTGTGGTGACCCGAATGCCACCCCAATTAGCTGACTGCGCAGTGCTCAGGGTGAATGGCCCGGGCTGTTCAACAGGGCTACGGACATTCCGTACCTTCGTAAAATAGACACATACACACATACAGTGGTTCATTGGAGTGGTGTGCACCACTCCAAAAAACAACAACAACATTGTTATCTGAATGAAAGCAGCAGTGTATACCAACCATCACTCACTGATGCTGGGCTGCTGACTTAAATGTTTGATCCATCCGTGTCTCTGCTACACACAGGCCTATGTCTCATCCACACCCTGCGATGTCATTCACATTTCTGCTATTTCTGCACACGCAGATGCGACACACCAACGGTCCGACATGCAGAAATCACCCGTCGCTCACGACAATGGCGCTGGTCCGACATGGGGTTAGGTTAGGGTTTTGGCTACAGGGTGTCGGTCTAATGACAGTCGGACCAATAGTATGTCGGAACTAAAGCCTGTACCCACATAAGCCTATGTCTCATCCACACCCTGCAATGTCATTCACATTTCTCACCTCACCCACCTCACTCTGACCTTTGGGAGCCAATCAGTCTGGGAAATCTCTCACTCTCTTGTTGACGGTTTCCCCGACTCGAGAACCTTTTTTTTCCTGGAGCCACGCTTACGTAATCCCTGCTTGAGACCCAGCACATCACGACGACCTGTTGACAATATCTGTGTGTGTGTGTGTGTGTGTGTGTGTGTGTGCGTGTGTGCGTGCGCGTGTGTGCGTGTGTGTGCGTGCGTGTGCGCACGTGTGCGCACGTGTGCGCGCGCATGTGTGTGTGTGAGTGTGTGTGTATGTGTATGTGTATGTGTATGTGTATGTGTATGTGTATGTGTATGTGTATGTGTATGTGTATGTGTATGTGAGAGAGAGAGAGAGACAGACATTATTTGGGGGTTTTTGTAAGCTGTGATAAATATGTGTCTTTGATCGAGTCTGCATTGGTACAGTTGGCAGATGGTTAGAAAGTGCAGCTCAGTTTCCGCCTCGTCTGTCTGTCTGTCTGTCTGTCTGTCTGTCTGTCTGTCTGTCTGTCTGTCTGTCTGTCTGTCTGTCTGTCTGTCTGTCTGTCTGTCTTTGTTTTGTGAGCTGCTGTGATAGGAAAAGGACATCCAATGGAATGCAACCAAGAGATATCCTTTTCCTGACAATCATACAGTATGTGTATTCCTGCGAGAGGAAGAGTACAAAAACACCTTTCATTTCATAAATATCCTGAAGAAGGGCATTTTTTAGAGAATAGGTTGATAGATAATTATAGAACTGCTTCGATACTGCCTAATGTCTGTGGGTAGCAATTATTACCACATCATGGTCAGACAGCTGGTTCCGCAGGCTTAATTTATTTCACTGTTCACCTCTAATGAAAGATGATTCCATGAGACTATATACAGATTGTTCTTGGGTTCCATAGCTTCATTGTGTTGCCACTGCGTGATCACATAACTATGTCCCCTACTCCCCTGGGTCAACGAACCAACGGGTGGTCCTCCCACATCTCGTTAGGGCTGACAAGTTAACGATTAATTGTCATACAAGTAATTGTTTTGTATAGAGCGTCGCAGTCCCGCCCCCTTTCATGACGACGCCAGGCCCAGGAAATAGTTCCCAATGCATTTTTCCCATAGACATTTCAAAACGTATTTATTTAAAGACCTTATAAGCGTCGTACGAAGCCAACTCTTGTCGTGACAAATCATGACAACAAACACAATATTTTGGACCAAACAAATAATTACAAAGAAGAAAAACAACAAAAGAAGTGTTGTAACGTGCCGTTTTCTTCTTCTTTCTCTTTATTTGTTCAGCCTGAAAAATTGTGTTTGTTGTCATGATTTGTCACGACAAGAGTTGGCTTTGTCCGCGGCGTAAACGTCTTTAAATAAATACTTTCTGAAAAGTCTATGAGGAAAATGAACGGGGATTTATTTTCCGGGTCTCTCAAGGGGGCGGGACTGCGACGCTCTATAGGGCCATGACCATATAAGGAGTTCCCAATGTAGCTATGCCCAAATATGCCTTCCGCCGGAAGTGCGGAAGGCACACTATACGCCACGCTGCCACTCAAGTGACTACTGGCAAATCACAGCACGTCTTTTCCGGGACTTGTCAGACCCGAACGTCCGCTCTGTGACGCATGCGGAAGCTTTTGTAAAGCACTATATAGTCTCACGTTGCTAGACTGTTGCAGGGCCGGCCCTCCCATCAGGCAGAACAGGCAGTTGCCTAGGGCATCATGAGGGGAGGGGCATCCACCAAGCAAAAAAACAAAAACAGTGCTTTAGAACACAAGGGGGCCATGGCCCTTTTTCAAGGGGGCATCACGAAAAATCCTGCCTAGGGCACCAAATTGCTCAGGGCCGGCAAGTCTCGCAATAGTTTTCTGGCTACGCCATGCAGACTATAGTGAAGCACCAACACGGAAGCTTGCCCTCACTTGAGTACACACGCCCCAGAGCCGAAGGAGACGTCTTTCTATGTCTATGGGTACAACGACTACTCAGACTCAGACATATTGGTTGGATCGGTGGTGTGATGTATTTGTGAGGGCCCTAACTTCTAGTATAGTGGAAATACCTGCTCTAAAATCTTGTAGATCTACTATTGCCGCTATTATGGGGGAAATGTTTGAAAATGTATGAATGTTTCATTTTGAATATGTATCATTTTGTCAGATTGATATATTTGTATTCATTTTTGAGGGGCGCTAGCCAATACCAGCTCCGTGGCCTTGTGGTTATTGTGTCCACCCTGACACTGGGAGGTCGGGTCACTTCACACAAGTGTGATTTTTCAATACATGTTTAGGTTGCTCCCTAATGGATGGTGAGATGTACATTGTGAAAATCAAAGTGGGAGATAGTGTAATGTTGGGTTAAACGTGTGTTATTCTTAGGTCTGTATATGGGTGGTGTTGTGTTCTTAGGTCTGTATATGGGTGGTGTTGTGTTCTTAGGTCTGTATATGGGTGGTGTTGTGTTCTTAGGTCTGTATATGGGTGGTTGTGTTATTCTAGGTCTGTATATGGGTGGTGTTGTGTTCTTAGGTCTGTATATGGGTGTTGTGTTCTTAGGTCTGTATATGGGTGGTGTTGTGTTCTTAGGTCTGTATATGGGTGGTGTTGTGTTATTCTAGGTCTGTATATGGGTGGTGTTGTGTTCTTAGGTCTGTATATGGGTGGTGTTGTGTTCTTAGGTCTGTATATGGGTGGTGTTGTGTTCTTAGGTCTGTATATGGGTGGTGTTGTGTTCTTAGGTCTGTATATGGGTGGTGTTGTGTTCTTAGGTCTGTATATGGGTGGTGTTGTGTTCTTAGGTCTGTATATGGGTGGTGTTGTGTTATTCTAGGTCTGTATATGAGTGGTGTTGTGTTCTTAGGTCTGTATATGGGTGGTGTTGTGTTCTTAGGTCTGTATATGGGTGGTGTTGTGTTCTTAGGTCTGTATATGGGTGGTGTTGTGTTCTTAGGTCTGTATATGGGTGGTGTTGTGTTATTCTAGGTCTGTATATGGGTGGTGTTGTGTTCTTAGGTCTGTATATGGGTGGTGTTGTGTTCTTAGGTCTGTATATGGGTGGTGTTGTGTTCTTAGGTCTGTATATGGGTGGTGTTGTGTTCTTAGGTCTGTATATGGGTGGTGTTGTGTTATTCTTAGGTCTGTATATGGGTGATGTTGTGTTATTCTTAGGTCTGTATATGGGTGGTGTTGTGTTCTTAGGTCTGTATGGGTGGTGTTGTGTTCTTAGGTCTGTATATGGGTGGTGGTGTGGGAAAGCCTTTAGCTAGAGGAAGGTAGACATCCCAAAACACAAGGATGTAACGCCCAGTCGCCACTGAGGTGTGTGCTTACAGCACCACAACAGGAAGCTGCTTCCAAATCTCCAGGATACGGGGCATTGTGCTTAGAATAGGTGTGTGTGTGTGGGCACGCGCACGTGTGCCTGTGTGCCTATGTGCGTGCGTGTGTGTGTGTGCGTGCGTGCGTGAGTGCGTGGCCACAAAGGAGAACAAAAACTGTGACACCGACACTTTCAAAAATGTTCCTGTTATGTTATGCAACTATGAATCTCAAATTTTATCTTTTTATCTCCTTATAGTTGTTGATCCACCTCAATTCCACTTTAAGCCCTTCTTCTTTTCACAGACTTTTTTCAAGTGAGAACTAATTGCCCATGATGTCATAATCCTGTGTACAGACGGATAGGCTACTTTGTGATCATGCATACAGTCTTACCTACCATTGTTTTGAACCACGCTATTAACACTTTTAACAACAACAAAATACCTTTGTATTTTGCCCTGCCCCCCTTCCTTTTTGGGAAAGGGGGCAGGGCAGAATACAAAGGTATTTTGTTTTTGTTTCTGTTTTGTATTGTTCTTTCTTGCGGCTGTATCCTTTTGAATTACTTTTCAATAAAGTAATCAATCAATCAATCAATCAATGAACTCTAGCATCGCTATTCTGGGGGAGGAGGGCATTCCCCTAATACGGTCACAACTTGTAGATCTGCTATATTCGGCAAAGATATTCGGTATAGCTATTACGGTAAATAGCTAATCTCACGTTGCCAGAATGTTGCCTCTCGCAATTTTCAAATGCTTCCGTCATACAGTCTGGAGCAACGGAAGCTCTGACCATGAGCAAGCGATAAAGCGGAAGTGAAGCCTCCTCCCCACTTCATTCCACGTCTTTACAGTCGCGCAAATTTATCCTAATTTAAATCGAAATCATCGGAATCAACGGAAATGGCAGTGTCCTTGCTCGGATTGTGGGAGGTGTAGTTCCAGACTCTATATAGCATTCGGAGATTGTGGAAAAGTTGTCTGGCTACGCGAGACTATTTCAAACATAGCTGACCCCGGTCAACTAAGTATTAGTTTGAATAAGTACAGTTTCTAAACTCTATTAGGTCTGTAAATGGTTAACAAACCTAATAGAGTTTTCTGTGTCCTATTAGTAAAAAGTAAATTGCCGGTCCGTTTGTTGAAGGCATGGACACTGAGGTCAGTCTGGCCTGCATCCTGTGTTCTTTTATATCTGTTGTGCATCTAGTCTGGAGCCTCAGGGAAAGGTCTGTAGGCCACAGATTAATTGGACCGTCGTCCTTATGTTAGCTCTTCTCAATTACTTTGAGCTCACGGAGGCGAGAGCCAGATGAGAGAGAATAGGCTAGGAAGAATGCCTCCCTCCTCCACCTCTTCCGCCCTCCCCTCCTTCTCTGAATCATCCAGCGGACTCCCCGCTGAGATGTTTGCACGGAGACCCATGCACTCCACACAGAGCAGTGATACTCAACCTTTTTGTGTGGCGCTAGCCCCTTCAAGGCATGGCTTTCCGAAATTAGTCTGTCATATCATAGGCCAGCCAAGTCTATGGACTTTTAATGTTTGTTTCGAACCTAATTATAAATTCCCTGTCGCCAGCAAAGTCTGGATTTTAATGTTTGCTTCGAGCAGCCAGTTATGATGTAATTGTTTAGTCTATGGACTTTAATGTTTGTTTAGGGCAGTACATGACAACATAAGACGTCGTCTGTCTGATATAAATGCATCTTGTAATAATGTATTTCGAGTGTGAGTGATCTTGTCATTTCAAGGACCCCCCAGTTTGATATATGCATTCATTTGATCTCTGGGATCCTGTTGCTAATTTACGGGTCAATTTGGTTTCATTTGTACACTCTCTGAGTTACAGACCCATGAGGAAGGCTCCATGGGGCTTAGTGAGGCGGGCTCTGGGCTCACACACATACACAGATGTTTACTGTCACCAAAAAAGCCCGACCTTGTACTGCATAAGGTGCTGTTTACTTTGGAAACTGAGCCTTCTGGGGTTTCCTTGAAATCCAGAAAGAGTTTTCGTTTCACATTCACATCCATTCTATATCCCATAAGCAGCTCAGCAGGAATTTCACAATGACCCCAAAGTGGCCAGCATCCTTTGCGTGCGTGCGTGCGTGCGTTTGTCCGTTTGTGTGTGTGTGTGGGTGTACACTGCACTGTGTTATGTAACTAAACCTCTATAGTCTGTGAGCTTCTCAGCAACAGGTATTATCGCCATTCGTCACATCCATATTATGTAGTATATCAGTCTAAGAAATTCCAGGAATGTGTTGCATGACTATGAATAAATACACACTGAAAACATAACCCAAGATACTTAGGAGATCAGCCAGATAATCGGAGTGGCTGGGGCGGTATATTGCAGTCGCTGTACCACACTGTTGTGACGATAAGAGAGCTGAGAAGGCAAAGCTCTCTGTCTACCGAGCAATCTTCGATCCTATTCTCACGTATGGTCATGAAGTGTGGGTCATGACCGAAAGAATAAGGTTGCGGATGTATACAAGCGGCCAAAATGAGTTTTCTCAGACGGGTGGCTGGCATCTCCCTTAGAGGTAGGGTGAGAAGTTCAGTGACGCGAGAGAGACTCGGAGTAGAGTTTCTGCTTCTTCGTCTGGAAAGGAGCCAGCTTAGTTGGTTCGGGCATCTGGCTCTCGAGCGTCTCCCTAGGGAGGTCCTCGATGCACGTCCCATTGGAAGGAGACCCCCGGGCAGACCAAGGATCAGATCGAGGTATCATATCTCCAAAATGGTCCGGGAACAAACCCCAGAATGAAGTTACTAATGTTGCTTTGGAGAGGGAAGTCTGGAGCTCTCTGATGGAGAGAGAGCCGCCGCGTCCCGACTACGGATAAGCGGTTGAAGATGGATGGATGGATGTAAACATGCCATAAGGTCTACATCAGCAAAATGTGTGAACTCTTGGATAATGCACTGGTACAGTTTAAAGAACTCTTGGATAATGCACTGGTACAGTTTAAAGAATACAATCGAAGAGAAGTTTGCCACAGTTTTGTTTAAAAAGGCTCTTTAGACTTGATTGATCACATCGATCAGCTGATGTTATATACCAGGGGTGGGCAACTGGCGGCCCGGGGGTCACATGCGGCCCCCACCTTTACTTAATGTGGCCCTCAGGCTAATGTCAGAATACTGATATAATATTGGTTTCAGCTGTTACAATTCCACAACATGCAAACATGACCCACTTTAATTACTTCAGTCTAAATTAGTAGCTCATTGCTCAACACAAATACTTGTGTATACTGTATAACACAAGTATTATAAAAAATGTACATTTTCAGGATTCCAATTCAAATAGCAACAAATAATTCAAGATTTCAATTAGAATATAGCAAAAATAGCCGATCTATAAGCTCAAAACGCGGCGCGCTGCGACGCGTTTTGAGCTTATAGATCGGCTATTTTTGCTACGACAGTATGGCCCTCTAGGGAGTGAGTGTGGAAATATAGTGGCCCTCTCCATCGTCAAAGTTGCCCACCCCTGTTATATACCGTAAGTGCGACGATGGCAGCGACCCATTTGGTTCCATTTGTACACTCTCACATTAAATTAAAACTCAGCCTGCCTAAAGAAATATAGGTCTACACCAATCAATCAACAAATAAACAAACAAACAAACAAACAAACAAACAAATAAATAAATAAATAAATAAATAAATAAATAAATAAATAAATAAATAGTTCTTCAATGATTGATTGAAGAATCAATCATTCAAGATTCAATACTTTATGAAATATTTATGAAATATAGTGAGCAATGTCATCTTTGCACATTATTTTACACATTGCAATCTTATAATACAAATAGTTCCTATAAACAGCGTCCTTGTTTGAGCCATAAAATGCTAGTTGAATTTGAGGAAACCATGGACACAGACTGGAACAGGACAGAAACGGGAGGCTGAGTGAAGAAGATAATCCACTGAACAGACAGACAGCAAGATGTGTCTGTTATCCACTGAACAGACAGACAGCAAGATGTGTCTGTTATCCACTGAACAGACAGACAGCAAGATGTGTCTGTTATCCACTGAACAGACAGACAGCAAGATGTGTCTGTTATCCACTGAACAGACAGACAGCAAGATGTGTCTGTTATCCACTGAACAGACAGACAGCAAGATGTGTCTGTTATCCACTGAACAGACAGACAGCAAGATGTGTCTGTTATCCACTGAACAGACAGACAGCAAGATGTGTCTGTTATCCACTGAACAGACAGCAAGATGTGTCTGTTATCCACTGAACAGACAGCAAGATGTGTCTGTTATCCACTGAACAGACAGCAAGATGTGTCTGTTACAGCTGATGTCTTTCTGTCCCTCTGCCCCCCCCCCCCATCTCTTTCACACACACACACACACACACACACGCGCACGCACGCACGCACGCACACACACACACCACACACACACACACACACACACACACATAATTCCCCCCTCTCTCCCATGCACCCTCCCTCTCTCTCTCACACACACACACACGCGCACGCACGCGCACACGCGTACACACACACACACACACAATCCCGCCCCCCCCTCTCTCCCATGCACCCTCCCTCCCTCTCTCTTCACACACACACACACACTCACGCGCACGCACACACACGCGCGCGCGCGCGCGCACACACACACACACACACACACACACACACACACACACACAATGCCCCCCTTCTCTCTCTCTCTCTCTCTCTCTCTCTCTCTCAAGTTTAGTCTGGGTTGGTTCTCACAATGATGTCACTCTCTCTCACTTCACTCCTGCATGCGCATACACATGATACATACAGTCCTCCAGCAGTGTAGAGAAGTGTGCGTTTCCGAAGCGCGCATGTTTACAACTAAAATGAATAATACGCACGGCGGAGGGATAGAGGAGGACTACCCGTACCCGGGCTAAAGGACCATATCGATGCCCCGGACCCGCCACCCTCTCCGGAGACAGAGAGAGACAGAGAGACAGAGAGACAGAGAAAAACAAAGTCTGGGTCCGAGTCCACTTCAATTCGGCATAGAGTAGCGCAAACGTCGATTTCTGATCGTCTGCACCTTTGTTAAATTGACGCACACACGCACACCCGTACACACACACACACACACACACACACACACACACACACACACACACACACACACACACACACTCACTCCTCTCTCTCTCTGTCGCTCTAATTAATTAGTCTCGTGTCCAGCAGCTGCGCACAGTTTCTGCCGGCGGATCCTGCCGGGAGCTGCCTATGCCATAGAAAGCATACACTTGGCTATATCGTGAACTCTGGGATGTCCAAACAAACTTATTGCTGGATATGTTCGGAATTACCTCGGCGCGTCGTCGGCCACTTGGAGACGACCCGTTCTCAAGGGCAAACTTACGGAGGTAATATGTTACAAGTTACAACATTACGCGTATAATAATAACAACAACAACAACGACATGTCCACTGACCACACGCCTCGGCGCACGGCTTCTTCTTTCCGAGGGTTAACTGTTAACGATGACGCGACGGGACTTCCCCAGCAGCAGACGCAGACCCACGGCTTGGGAAGGACGTGGGCGACAGGACGGTAATTGGTATTATTATGACATGTGAGGACAGTGTAGTAGGATACGTTCACAATGGACCCTCCAACGCAGCTAAACAACCCGTCGATGGAACTAAACGTCTCCAAAGAGGAGAGCAGCAACAGCAGCAACGCCACGGCGCTCGGCGCGCCGCTCCTCCTGCACTCCCCGCCGCACGGCGAGGCTGCCGCGGCGCTCATCGTGCTGGTGGTGGCCGTCATCATCTCCCTGACCATCGTGGGCAACGTGCTGGTGATCGTGGCCGTGCTGACCAGCCGGGCGCTCCGCGCGCCCCAGAACCTGTTCCTGGTGTCGCTGGCCTCCGCCGACATCCTCGTGGCGGCGCTGGTCATCCCCTTCTCGCTGGCCAACGAGGTGATGGGCTACTGGTACTTCGGCAGCACGTGGTGCGCCTTCTACCTGGCGCTGGACGTGCTGTTCTGCACGTCCAGCATCGTGCACCTGTGCGCCATCAGCCTGGACCGCTACTGGTCCGTGACCAAGGCGGTCAGCTACAACCTCAAGGTATCCCTTTTTACCTTATTTATGATGATGATTTCCTGTTTTGTGGCTGTATAGAAGTGTACATTTGTATGTCTCTAAATGTTATGATGAATTGAACATGGTGGACCCTCTTGTAAACAAGCGTATAGTGTTTTATTTATTGGTCGTCTACTCACAGTTGACAGTTTTTGTACTGAGTTGTGCTTGAAATGTACTGTAATTCTGCAAACTGTACTTCAATCAATCAATCAATCAATATATACTACAACTACATGTCATTTTTGAGGGGCGCCAGCCCCTCCCTCCTATATACAGCTTTTGTCCCTACACGTCTCATATTTGCCATTGACAATGAAAGGAGAAATTAGGTCATATGTGCCTCAAATATGACTACATTTGTGGCAACACAAACATGAAATGCCATTGACAATGAAGGGAAAATGTGTCGTATATGTAGACGAGCAAATCGGCTAACCAATCACATAAATTCAGTTCATGAGATGATGTATAAGGGCGCCCCTCACTTCACACGGGTGTGATTTTTCTTGTGGAAAAGACTGAGACCCCCCTTGGTCAGGGGTTCATTTGAGGGACAGAAGTATATCGCTTGTGTGCACGCCGGGACAAGTGGGTTAGCAAATATTGCCTATCTGGCATCTCACATTTTGTTTAAAAATGATAATTTTTGTCACGGGTGGTATGGCTGACTTGGTACTGTAGCCTAGGGGGATATTTCTAATGTCATTTTAACAGGCTTACAAACACATCTTGCAGGAAAAGAGACAATGAGAGAGCTTTACAACAGAAAGCCAATTATTAGGGGACAATTAGGGCATTTGAACACTGATGCCTGCCAGTCACAATGTGGGACACGGTCTCAATCTGCAGGACGCCTGAAAAGTATTGGAAATGAGAGGGACTGTCCCACGCAAAGGGGGACATCTGGTCACCCTCTGGATCCCCAAATGGACACTTATTTGCCCACTGGACGGACGCCCATTGGAAAAAGATATTCCAGGGACACCCCCCATAAGGGAAGATTTTTACGTCTCTGGCAGTGATTCTCAAACTAATTTTAATTTCAAGGACCCCCAGTTTGACAGGCATTAGGCTACGGACCCCCATTTCTATCTCTGGGTCTGGGACCCACACTTTATATTGTAAAATCAATGTTAATTTAACACTTTAACACTCTGAGAGTGCACAAATGGAACCAAATGGACCCGTTAGGTAACTCTCAGAGTTACAGACCCATAAGGGTCCATTTGGTTCCTAACTTACTATCATTAAGCTGTAGAACTCCCTGGAACTCCCTCGAGGACCCCTGGGGGTCCCCGGACCCCACTTTGAGAACCACTGCCCATGGTTGTACGGCTGTACAGCCTGTAAATAAGATAAGAGAGACTCTACGGCTGTGCCGTATGTAAATTAGCTAAGAGAGAGACTGTGTGTGTGTGTGTGTGTGTGTGTGTGTGTGTGTGTGTGTGTGTGTGTGTGTGTGTGTGCGCGCGCGTGTGCGTGTGTGTGGAATGAGCTTCAAAATGTTCTTTCTTGCCTTGATCTCCCCTCTCTCTTCTTCCCATTCTTCGTTTTCTTGGGGGAAAAAAATAACACAATGGGAACTACCGGTATGCACAAAAACCAATTTCACCCACTTTGCACTTGTCAAACTGTGATGTGACTATAGGGACGGCTCTGGGGGGGCTTTAGCCCCCTCTGGTGGAGGCTTAGCCCCCCCCCTCCCCAGAAACCAGACTTCTATGTAAACCAAACTTCATTAGCCCCCACTCTAAATAACCAGTCCCCCCCCAGTCACATTGGGTCGCTGGGTGTGACAATAAAGATGATTGTCAGTGGCGTGCACAGATAGACACTAGGGGGTGCTAGAGCACCCCCTGCCCTTTTGGCAATGTGCCCTTTTGAAAAGAAAAAGAAAAAGAAAAACATTTTTTTCTCTCTTTTTTTTTTGATTTTTCAAAAATAGCAGACCTACAAGCTCATAGCGCGCCACTCGGTGGCGCGCTATGAGCTTGTAGATCTGCTATTTTTCAATAGCTAAAGCATAACATAATGCTAACACCAAAAGGGGTTCCCGCCCAAAATGGATTAAGGCAACCGGCCGGTTCCACGCGCTGCACAAGGTGCCCTTTTTTAACTTGAGCACCTGCCCCTCTAAATGTCTGTGCACGCCACTGATGATTGTGATTGTGATTCTGCAGCGCACGCCGCGGCGCATCAAGTCCATGATCGGCGTGGTGTGGCTGATCTCGGCGGTCATCTCCTTCCCGCCGCTGCTCATGACCAAACACGACGAGAGGGAATGCCTGCTCAACGACGAGACCTGGTACATCCTGAGCTCCTCCCTCTTCTCGTTCTTCGCACCGGGCCTCATCATGATCCTGGTCTACTGCAAGATCTACAAGGTAGGGATGTACAGCAGCTCTGGTCCATAGCCTTAATAAGATCTACAAGGTAGGGATGTACAGCAGCTCTGGTCCATAGCCTTAATAAGATCTACAAGGTAGGGATCTACAGCAGCTCTGGTCCATAGCCTTAATAAGATCTACAAGGTAGGGATGTACAGCAGCTCTGGTCCATAGCCTTAATAAGCATGTACAGTAGCTCTGGTCCATAGCCTTAATAAGGACTTCTACTTAAGGCTACGTTACTTACTGTCCTTCCTGTCGCCACATGGAGACTGCACAGCCTGGCGACTTCTGCAAAAATAAAAAGAACGATTTCGCTACTCACCAATACAAAGACGGTTTGCGCTCTGAGTCCCCCACGCCAGAAAAAGCAGAAAAAGCTGATATTGTCAATAGAAATTCCCATTGACATGATTTTTTTTCTGGCCAAAAAGTGCATTTGTGTGGAGTGCGTCCACTAGGGAAAGTAGGCTTACACCGCCACAAAACGGCTCTTTGTATTGGTGAGTATAGCAAAATGTTATTGTTGCAGGAGTCCACAGTGCAGTGTTCGTGCACTGGCAGGAAGTAGAGAGTAACACAGCCTAAAGGAGAAGACATTTGACCGATATCGATATCCAATATAATGAATTACTGTTATGGCCGATAACCAATGACGATATGATCTCATTCTGTATTAAAAAATTATAATTATTTTGTCCATTCTGAAAAAAGGCTTATAAGCACCGTTATTGAAATGTTGGCCCATATCCCAACATAAACAGCTTGAATGTAAATATTTGTATTTCAAAATGAATCCCTACTACAAGGTGGCCAAGCAGCGCTCCTCCACCGTGTTCGTGGCCAAGAACGGCCTGGAGAGGCAGCCGTCGCAGTCGGAGACGTGCTTCGTGCGGAAGGCGGTGGAGGTGGAGGAGGAGAGCCCGTGCAGCAGCCAGAGCTCCGGCAGCAACACCGCCAACCAGCGGAGGCACCGCGACGAGGAGGAGCTGGACGACATCGACCTGGAGGAGAGCTGCTGCCCACCGGACAGCAAGAAGCTCAGGAGCCACCGCTTCGGCACCAAGCGGAGGAAGGTGGAGGGCTCCACCTGCTGCCCTCCAGGGGGGCCGCCGCTGCCCAACTGCCGCCTGTCCTGGGCCTCGGCGCGTGCCTCGCACCTCTTCGCCGACACCCGGCCGCAGCCGAGCCCGGCGATGGGTCGCCTGCACCTGCCGATGACGGCGGCCAACAAGAGCAAGGTGGCCCAGATGCGCGAGAAGCGCTTCACGTTCGTGCTGGCGGTGGTCATGGGGGTGTTCGTGGTGTGCTGGTTCCCCTTCTTCTTCACGTACAGTCTGCACGCGGTCTGCAGGGAGAGCTGCTACATCCCCGGAGCCCTGTTCGACGTCTTCTTCTGGATCGGATACTGTAACAGCTCCGTGAACCCTATCATATACACCATCTTCAACAGGGATTTCAGGAAGGCTTTCAAGAAGATCATATGCAGGACGCGTAAACGCACGTAAGCCAAACGCATGGACGAAGCGAAATGGCCTTATTATATAGAACAATTCTCTATTATTCAGGATGGAATTAAGGAATTATTATTCTGCATGCCTTACTTTAAGGCTGTAGACATAGGCCTATTATAGGCCTGCGTATGGACGCGGAAGTGAACTTATTCAATGTAATTAGTATGGTAGCCTAGAAGCCTATAAAATAATTCTCTAATGTTGTGCACAGATGTTTAAATGTTTTGTGAACTGTAGTATTAAAAAGGCAAATGTGTTTTGACGTCTTTAAAACGGTGAGCTGGTTTGGTATATGACTGTAGACCAGGGGTTCCCAAACTGTGGTGCGTGCACCCCTTGTGGTGCGCGAACGCCCTCTAGGGGGTGCTGTGGTGCGTGCACCCCTTGTGGTGCGCGAACGCCCTCTAGGGGGTGCTGTGGTGCGTGCACCCCTTGTGGTGCGCCAACGCCCTCTAGGGGGTGCTGTGGTGCGTGCACCCCTTGTGGTGCGCCAACGCCCTCTAGGGGGAGCGTGACATGAAAAGGGTAATGGCGGTTTTATGGTGTTATTTAGCACGCGTGATTTCTTTCTACGTCCGATTTTAGACAGAGACCCGCCCAGAGATGTCAGTGTTTGTGTTGATTAGCGTGTGTCCGTATTCGGTCCAATACTACAAAGGATAAAGCTGAAGGGAATAGTATAAACTAGAAAAAGTGCCCTTCTGGGCACAGGTCTCCACCAGGAGGATGTTGTGTGTGTGTGTGTGTGTGTGTGTGTGTGTGTGTGTGTGTGTGTGTGTGTGTGTGTGTGTGTGTGTGTGTGTGTGTGTGTGTGACGCGGCTTGGCCTGTTGTAGCGCCACCATGAGGCTGATTTGAAAACTGTCAAGTGGCATTTCTTCCTCAGCCTAGTGGGAATATGCATGCACAGTTTCACCGCAATCGGACGCTGCGTTGAGTAATTGTGGCAATTTGTACAAAGCGGGCTACTCCTGAAAGGTTTAGAAGCCAATCGTAGGCAATGAAGGTGGATTATGAGAAATCAAACAAACGCGTCTTGATCACATGACTATGGAGAGCATGTGTGAAATTTGGATAAAATCTGAAGGAGTAATATTAGAAAATGTGTTTTACATATGTCGGCCTCCTGGTGGCGCTATAAAGAGCAGATGTGAAAAATTCCAGGCAAAGGTTTTTCCTTGGCCTCTAGGGAGTTGGCATACAAAGTTATCCACAGATCCGTGCAGTTAGAGGTAAAAACACTTTTCGGCGAGTTATAGCGCCACCATGAGGCTGAGTTGAAAATGTTCACGTGGCATTTCTTCCTCGGCCTAGTGGGAATGTGCGTGCACAATTTCACGGAAATCACACGATGTGTCCATGATTTGCAGCATTTTGTTTGAAACTGAGCACTCCTGCAAACTTCGGAAGCCAATCTTAGCCAATCAGGATGGAGTCTGAGAAATCTGAAAGACCCGTTTCGTTGAATGGCTCTAGAGAGACTTTGTACCAATTTGCGTGATGTTTGGACAAAATCTGTAGGTGTACTGTCCAAAAACTTGTTTTGCACAAAGCGGCCTCCTGGTGGTGCTATAACAGGCCGTTCTGGAAATTCTTGGGCAGAGGTTCATCGTTGGCATCCAGGGAGTGTGTGTGCAAAATTTGACATCGACCGGGTTAACGGTGCCGGAGATTAGCTGTTCACAGACGGACGGACGGACGGACGGACGGACACACACACGGACACACACACACACACACGGACGGACGGACGTACGGAGTGCAAAACATACTCTCTCCCCATGCCTTCGGCCTGGTGGAGACAAAAAGTCCCTTTTTACAGTACAATAATGTTTCATGTTTATGTTGACATCTCTAGCGTGCTTTCTTATGGATACTGTTATTGACTTTGTCATAAAGACTCATAACATAAGTTCACCGTCATGAATCATGTCATGATTATGATTATGTCATGCGGCGACAGATAAATGTTGGTGTTTTAATATTATTATCGCTAACGTTTTAATATTATTATCGCTAAGCTTCTCCCTACTTCCTCTACTCTACTTCTGACAGCAGCAGCATAGCTAGCCAATAAGAGGGTTCGCGGCCAATCAGAGGCAGGCGGGCCGCGCGGGGCGTCACCAAGGGCGGGTCTGTCTAAAATCGGACGTAGAAAGAAATCACGCATTTAGCACAAACTGCAAAATCCGGTAAACCACTGTTGTAAGGAGATGTATAGAGCAGCTGCAGGAGTATACAGCAGCTGCATGTCTCTCAGTGCATTTGCCATAATCATATTAAAAAATGTATAATTTTCAGCCAAATACAACAAGACTTAGCATTGGTGGGTCAGGAGGAGCTAGGTCAGGAGGTAGCGGGGGGTGCACAGCCAAAACAGTTTGGGAACCGCTGCTGTAGACTATAACTAATGAGTCCCGCAAACCTATTAGAATAAAGGA
This sequence comes from Electrona antarctica, assembly GCF_951216825.1. Taxonomy (NCBI): domain Eukaryota; kingdom Metazoa; phylum Chordata; class Actinopteri; order Myctophiformes; family Myctophidae; genus Electrona; species Electrona antarctica. The sequence goes on from NC_136806.1 coordinate 16,515,398, forward strand.
ACACATCTATTGTAGCCTCATTTTGAGTTTGAAACCAAATAGATTAGGCCTATAATACAGAATAATCTGAGGGATGAGAGAGTTGGTCAGCAAGCAAATGTCTTGTTTAAGATGGCATTTCATTATCATACCTCTTACATTATTATTGATTCATGTCAACAATGCAAGAGGGCATAGCATAGCAACGCATGGCCTATACCATATGGCTCTGTCCATAGTGCTGAAATGACACGCACGTGCACACACACACACACACACACACACGGACGTCAGTAGCCTATGATCAAATCATTTGCAAATAAGTATTGCTTTCTATTCAGTTGTGTCAGTCAAGGTTTATGGATTTACAGTTTACAGATCAGCAGGTTCACAAAGTTTGTCAATATTTTATTTTATCTTACATTTTCTAGTATCTAATCTCACTATACCCTTATAGCCTAGGCCCTATAGAGTATGTGTACCCTAGGGGCCCTAGGGTACACATACCACCATTTGAGAGACATTGGATTACATCAGGGGTGCCCACACTTTTTGACTTGAGAGCTACTTTCAAAATGACCAGCTCGGCAAGATCTACCCACCAAATCAATTATTATACCATTGCTGAAAATAGTTTAAATATGTACCTGAGGGGACTTCGGAATAGTAGAGTTTGTGTTACATTCTGTACAGTATAAGACAAATGCACTTGGAATGGGAAATAGAGGGGGAGAAATTATCGTTTCTTTTCTTCAATATATTTAAATGAAATACTCTTTAGGGGCATGTCATGTGATCTACCTGCACAGCCTTTGTGATCTACTGGTAGATCGCGATCTACCTTTTGGGCACCCCTGGATTACATAATACACTCACGTTGGGTTCAGATACATTTAATCCAGTCACGTGTAGGCGGGATTATTAACACTTTTTAGTGTATATATATATAATATATATATATAAGTGTTCTCCCAAAATAGAGTAGATAAATAATAAATAGATATAGGCCTAATGTGTATTTTAGCAAAAAGGCTGATGCACACCTCAAAAGGCTAGTGACAATAGAGCACACCTCAGAAGGCTAGTGACAATAGAGCACACCTCAGAAGGCTAGTGACAATAGAGCACACCTCAGAAGGCTAGTGACAATAGAGCACACCTCAGAAGGCTAGTGACAATAGAGCACACCTCAGAAGGCTAGTGACAGTAGAGCACACCTCAGAAGGCTAGTGACAATAGAGCACACCTCAGAAGGCTAGTGACAATAGAGCACACCTCAGAAGGCTAGTGACAATAGAGCACACCTCAGAAGGCTAGTGACAATAGAGCACACCTCAGAAGGCTAGTGACAATAGAGCACACCTCAGAAGGCTAGTGACAATAGAGCACACCTCAGAAGGCTAGTGACAATAGAGCACACCTCAGAAGGCTAGTGACAATAGAGCACACCTCAGAAGGCTAGTGACAATAGAGCACACCTCAGAAGGCTGGTGACAATAGAGCATACTTAAAAAGGGTATCTTTGAAAAACAAAGAAAGAGTCCTACACACTGACACTTGCCAAAATGTTGCTCTTTATTGTCTGTCCTGATGAAGGTCTAATCAACCGAAACGTCGACCCAATGAAGAGCAACATTTTGGCAAGTGTCTGACAGTGTCAGACTCTTTCTTTGTTTTTCAAAGATACCCTTTTTAAGTATGTTAGTTAGTCTGACAGGAGCCTTATCAACAACCAAACAAAAAGCTGCTTCCTTCCTGTTCTGAAGATAAAGCCACTGTTAGACTTTAGAATTGCTGGTTCAATAACGGCTCAATGTTCCAATTATCCAATTAAGCACCAAGCCCATAATCCGCTGTTTTGTAACTCGGCATTAGCCTACTGTGGAGAAAATCATGTGCATGATATTGGCAGCTCTCTTATCTTCTCTGACAAGCTTTCTATATCAGGCAAATGTGATTAAAAACACAACATATAGAAAATAACATCTATTCTTTCCCCCAGCTGTGAAGATACATAATTGAAAATGCTATGGTTAGGAGGGTTATGAAATGGCACTGGGAGGCTAATGTACAGTATGTACACAAATGGGAGCTTTATGTACCACGCAATATTGTGGTTGCCATATGATATGTATAGGGCATACAGCATTATGTGAAACATGGAATATGGTGAGGTTTACAATAGCTCTGGTCCATAGCCTTCTACGATTCTGCCCTGCAGTATAAGGCTATGGGACTTTCGGTTTTAAATCTCAAATCGAAATCAGACCAGCCTCTCCTCTTTAGCGTATTTTAAAAGAACGTTTTTGCTACTCACCAAAATAAAGGCGGGTTGTGTCATTAGAAAGCCTACTTTCCTTAGTGGACGCACTCTGAGCCCCCCACCACACGGAAACAAAATCCCTTTTTGGCCAAAAAGTACCGTTTATACGTGTGGTGGGGGGCTCAGAGTGCGTCCACTAAGGAAAGTAGGCTTTCTATTGACACAACCCGTCTTTGTATTGGTGAGTAGGTCAAACGTTCGTGAGATTTCCACTAAAGAGGAGAGGCTGGTCTGATTTCGATTTGAGATTTAAAACCGAAAGTCCCATAGCCTTATACTGCAGGGCAGAATCGTAGAAGCAGTAGAAGGCTATGGACCAGAGCTAGGTTTACAACTTGTTTTCTCATGAGGAAGGCACGGCGGTGGGGAAAGTACAAGTTCCCCAAGAGACAACATCATAGAGGAACTATTTTGTTTCCATTCTGTATAGGCAGTGGTGGCAAAAGTACTCCATTATTGTACTTAAGTATTGGCACCAAAAGTGAAAAGTACTCATTATGCAGAATGTCCAAATTCAAGTTTTCAAATGTATAAACATCTTTTGAAAATAGCCGATCTACAAGCTCACAATGCGTCGCATCGCGACGCATTGTGAGCTTGTAGATCGGCTATTTTCAAATGGCCAAAATGTGTATATATAGGGCTGAAGTGGTTAATGTATGTTTTGTAATAATAATCTCAATCTATACAAAGTTACTGTAGTATAACTAATGTTGTGCAGGAGGATGCTAAACGCACACCAGTCTTAGTAGTGGTGCCAGCTCACGGCAGAAACATCTAAAGAGTTAAGTCTTAAAAAGACAAAAGAGTGGCTGCACACACTGATAGCCAAAGAGCCGATTATTTGTTAGGATGCAGAGTAAAAACCAACGTTTCGGCAGTACAACTGCCTGAAGAATACCCTGAAGAAGGCAGTTGTACTGCCGAAACGTTGGTTTTTACTCTGCATCCTAATAAATACTCGGCTCTTTGGCTATCAGTGTGTGCAGCCACTCTTTTGTCTTTTTAAGACTTAACTCTTTAGTATAACTAATGTTGTCAAATAATTGTAGTGGAGTAAAGGTACTGTAGAGACGATTTCCTATATGGGTACTATTGGGTAGGCAGCTGTCAAAGGGCTGGCTGTAAGTTTGTGGGAGGGAGTCTAAGGCTTGAGCCCAAGTGTATTGATTTGGGTACCTCTTTTTATACTGCTTATATTGTTATATTATATTATATTATTGATCTTCTTTCTTACTGACTGACTGGCACACTTCGTCAGTCTTTCCCTGACTGGAACACTTAGTTAGTCTCTTAGATCTGGCACTTCTGAGTTAATCTCGAACTTCTGGCTGTCTGAGCCATACTTTATAGGGTGACGTGACGTCGTAGCCTGACGTCACGCCACCGAGGTACAGGTACAATATTTGGATCTGAGATGTAGTGGAATAGAAGTATTGGAAATGGGAAAATACACTGGGGGGGGACCCTATATAAATATAGGGTCTTCAAATCTATAGAGTGGCTATTAGCGTCGCAGTCCCGCCCCCTTGCATGGCCCGGAGGAGAATTTCCCATTCAGTTTTCCCATAGACGTTTCAGAAAGCATTTTTTTTTCTTTTTTTTTCAATGTATTTTTATTGAGGCTCTGAAATTTCACAGCTGTTCGATCGCAATACAATGCATATATAGAACCACCCATTATTTTTTTAACACAACATATAAAAGCAATAAATACCACAATACGGACATTACATTACACAGACAAAAAAAACAAGACAAACGAGTACACCACAGTCTTGACATGATTGTACATTCCAGGTTACCAGAGTATTATTTTTCTTTTTTTCAGAAAGCATTTATTTAAAGACCTTTACGCCTCAGACAAAGCCAACTCGGTTCCTGACAAATCATGACAATAAACAAAATTTTTTGGGCTGAACAAATAATTATAAAGAAGAAAGACTCTGCCCTTTTTTTCTTCTTTCTAATTATTTGTTCGGCCCCCCAAAAATTGCGACACTCTAGTTGCCAAAGGTAACCATCATCACCGTGATATAGCGGCGACTGGGATATGGGGCGACTGTGGCTCAGGAGGTAGAGCATCGTCCAATGATCCATGGGTCGGCGGTTCGAATCCCGGCTCCTCCTGTCTACATGTCGAAGTGTCCTTGGGCAAGACACTGAACCCCAAATTGCTCCCGATGTGCTGGTTGGTACCTTGCATGGCTTCCGTCGCCATCGGTGTATGAATGTGTGTGTGAATGGGTGAATGTAATGCACAATCTATGTAAAGCGCCTTGGATAAAGGCACTATATAAATGCACCATTTACCATTTTATAGCCTACTGGGGATGCTATGTAATTAGAATGTTGTATTATTATTGTCCATTTATGCACAGTTATGTTATCACTGCAGTGCTTATCGTCAGAATCGTGGAGAAATTAATTTGGGATTATGTTATACTTTAGCTATTGAAAAATAGCAGATCTACAAGCTCATCTTGTAGATCTGCTATTTTTGAGAAATCGTGAAAATGTAGCGCAAATCTTTGAATATATATTCTTTGAGAGCGAACGTTTTTAACTAAAATCTTTGCTTCTGGGGGCGTCCCTGGAACAACATATTTTCAGATGGGGGTCGGCGGCCAAATACAGATAATTCTGGGGCTCCTTGACATGAAACAGTTTGAGAACCACTGACATAGAAGATAGATAGATAGATTTCTTTATTTGTGTGTCATGCACCCAAGGCGCCCAGCCCACATGGACTTATAGGACACACCACAAATCATTGCGTCAGTATTGCATTGTGTACAAGAACGTTTTTTTTTTTTCTTTTTTACACAAACAAAACATTCAGCCTTTTTTCCCACGCTTTGCATAAAAAGTCTGCTAAAGCAAAAATACCTTTCCTAAAACAAAATTCCAAACTTGAGTTTTTCAGAAACTGTCAAAACTGTCATTTAGAAGGCATTTGTAGGATCGTCTAAATGGGTTAAATTGGTATTGATTCACAAGGTGAAAGTGATGTTAATAATGTGGTGGACATTAACTTAAGACCTGGAGGTGTGGCCAATGCTGTTTGGCCAATCCAAATAGCTAAAGAGCATTGGCCACACCAAGCAATAATATGTCAAAATGTTAATGACTTTTTTTTTTTCCTTTTTTTGGTATTCAGACAGCCAGCAATGGAATAAACACTCCCCCAAAAAAATGTAGTCTCTGTGACACCTCTAGGGGCTGCAGTCGGCCTTCAAAGATGAGGAATAATGCATTGAATTTCAATGTCTACTTACTGATTGATTAGTCATTTGCCGTCAGGAAATGTTTGACCAATGACAAAGCTTCTAGGAAAATCTTTGAATGCAGACTGTGGCCCCTAGAGGTGTCACAGAGACCATTTTTTGGGGGAGCGTTTAACCCATTGCTGGCTGTCTAAATACTAAAAACAAAACAAAATAAGTCATTAAAATGTGGACATATTATTGCTTATAGCAACTTTGTCATAAGACCTGGTACTTAAGACACGCAAAATAGAGCCCTAAATCTCATCAAATGGTGGTCCGTGGCTGAAAATGCTGAATAAATATCTATTCCCTAAACACACACCACTGTGGGAATATGCCGTTTCATGGCACTGATGCAATTTGTTTCCCGAAATAAGTGTGCTGGTTTTGATTACAAATGACAATATGATGACATTGATGAGACATGGAAGTCCCTCATCAAATTATTATTATTAGGCTTTAACTATTTATCTCGTCAGATGCTTTGTTGTAGAGAGAATGAATCACAGTGTTATAATTAGCCTGACTGATCCACATGGATGCTTTTCAGCTCTGCTTGCTCACACGCTCCCTCCCTCCCTCCCCCAGCCCCTTTCGGGACACTCAGTTACCTTCTCTGTATTTTGGAGGGCGGTGCTATCCCTCCCCAATGCTTTAACATCCCTGATAACCTCCTGGCAACACATACTGTCAACTTTGTCAGCTGCAGTAGACCCAGAGAGGAAAACTGTCTGTCCCATGACACAAACATAAGTGAAACATGGTCTCTGCTGGTTCACAAGGTGACCATGTCTTTGCTTTTGTATTTTTCTTGCCATTTTCACGTCCGAGACTGTAAACAAGTATGTGTATATAGTTCCAGGAGTAGGACCGGAACCCCTTTTGGTGTTTTGACCCTTCAAAGACAGGAACCCCTTTTCGGGTTCTTGTTGCATTTTTGTAAAGTTGTTTTGTTGTTTTTGTAAAGTTTTTCAGATCCCTGGCGAAAGACGAATATGGCTTAATACATTATACTTACCCTACATAACAAAACATTGAAAAAAAACACCTTAATTATTATTGTACAATTTATTTTATAAATAATTTGTCTTTCACTCAATAGGAACAACTCCCGTCACAAGTTAATGATGTCATATGTCCATGATCCAGCCCTATATGGAGTACGTACGGAATGCATATGTGCTAACTATAAACCAACGTAATACTTCCTAAGGTTAATGAGCATCAAAACAATATTTCAAATATTTGTATTAGCAAATGCATTCCATCCATACATTACACAGGGCCACACATCATCAACATGTCCCTATTGAGTGACAGATGAACTAATTCTAAAAGAAATGCAAGATTTTAAAGTGGATTTAATTTAAATTTTGAGTTATAGAGGGCAAATTATAAGACAAATAATTTGTCCAGGGATCCTTTTAAGCAGGATTGTGGCAGCTCTGGAACCATTATCCCCTCTTATACGGTTTTGTTGAGAGTACCAGTCCAGACCAAAGGAAGACAACCAGGAGCGTTTGCTGGCTATTTAAGGGAAAGCTTCATGTGGGCTATTTGAAGGGGAAGAGGAAGAGGTACAAAGCAGGGGGACAGAGCTGGGGGTATAAGGTCAGGAGGTTGACAGGATGGACAAGGCTATTTAGAGTCACAACGTGATTATACATGTTTCAAGATGGGAGCTGTCAAGCGCAAAAGGACAGACTGGCTATTAGGAGGTGAGCCAGAGACTGTGAATGGTTGTTTGTCGTCTTCTGTCTGCATTTCCTAGTCTGTCACGTGCAATGGGCTGCAAGCCAAGTAATTGCTTTTTTCAATTGTCTCTAACAAGATATGGGGTTAGACGAGAGGCATACGGCCAACATTAATCCTATAGGAAACTGTGTAGACATTTTGTCATTAGTGTAAATCAGATTTCTCTTCTTGAGGGTAGACTAGGGTAAGAGCAGGGTGATACATCACACTGCAGGCCTGCCAGCTACTGTAGGTCTCGCATAGTTAATAAAACATGACATGCTACTGTATACCTGTGTGAAGGAGGAGGAGTACGTTGGACATAATGTGCCTTTGGTTCACACACTGTGTGTGTGGGGAGAGAAGAACATCTTAGGATATAGACCACTGGTTTTCAACCCTTTTTATATCAAGGTCCATTTATGGACCATCATTTTGATGGGATTTAGCCTTGCAGACCCAAAATGAAAGAATATGTATTCATTTCCATGCTGTATTGATGTTGGGTACCAAAGGGCAATTATTCTACATTCTCTAATTGTGTAGAGTAATGCAGATAATAATAATTTAACTCTTGAGAGTGTAAAATGAAACCAAATGGACCCGTTTGGTTTCATTTTACACTCTCAAGATCTATAAGGGTCCATTTGGTGAGACCAACTCTCCATCATTTAGCTGAGGACCACCTGGAACCCCCTCAAGGACTACTGGGTGGTCCCCGGACCACCTGGAACCCCCTCAAGGACTACTGGGTGGTCCCCGGACCACCTGGAACCCCCTCAAGGACTACTGGGTGGTCCCCGGACCACCTGGAACCCCCTCAAGGACTACTGGGTGGTCCCCGGATCACCTGGAACCACCTCAAGGACTACTGGGTGGTCCCCGGACCACCTGGAACCCCCTCAAGGACCACTGGTATGGTCCCCGGACCACTGGTGTAGACAAAAAATATCCTGTATATTTAAAAGGATATCCTGTATATTTTATGACAAATCAAAGAAAATGGCTAATCCCTGACAAGACAAGATATTTTAAAGTCAGACAGCGGTACCACACAGTCCCATTAATCCTATTTTGGGGCGGGAACCCCTTTTGGTGTTAGCATTATGTTATGCTTTAGCTATTGAAAAATAGCAGATCTACAAGCTCATAGCGCGCCACCGAGTGGCGCGCTACGAGCTTGTATGTCTGCTATTTTCGAAAAATCGAAGAACCACTGACATAGAAACATAGCTTTTTCAGAGAACTGTCAGGATGTAGAAGACATTCTTAGAATCTGATCTCAGGTCAACATGAGTTAATAATAGGAAATGGTGCGCAAAGAGCCCCTCTTAACCATCATTTCCTCTCTATGCAAATCAACACATCTTATTTGTGTGCGGGAGGTATTTGGACACGGCTCTGCACTCTCTGTAACCCCATTTTCTGCATGAATCTGCTGTATATTAAGGAGCAGTGGGCGGCTGCTATTCCTAGATGCAAGTATACGTAAAAAAAACTAACAAAGTCCCAAGATGAGAGATTACTTAACAGCCAGTCAGCAATTTAATACATATTATGCCAACATTTCCACATTGGAGCAACTGACTTAAAATGAAACATACCGGTATATAAATCCATTTGCTGTGGCATTGGCAGAACCAAGAGGAGGCAGAGGATCTTTTATTCAAATCCCTCCCTGGAATTAAGTGTTATAGCTGCATTCTTCTGAAAAACACTTAAACAAAGGCATGAGTCAGGAGGGGCATATTTAACATTCAACACATGCATTATTGATGTGAATGTGCGTGCTTATGTGCGCGTGTGAGTGTGCATATACAGTACATGTGTGTGTTTGTGCCGTACCCATCTTTGCTGACGTTGTTTCATTTGTTGCCCAGTCAAGGTCAACTCTGGAGTCTCATTAAGAACTGTTTTGTTGACTGGTTGCAGTGGTTGGTTGACAGCATTGGTGCTTTAATGAGCCTCATGTGGAGGTAGCATGTTCCAACACAGGCAGAGAGCAACGGAGGGCAGAAAAACACAACACGCTGTTCAGAAAACATTCAATCCTCTCTATGATACAGACAGCTAAAAAATAAATCAAAATAGTTAGCTGAAGTTATGGGCAATCCTAGCTGATTGGGTGTTACGAATAAGTACGAGGACCCAAAAGCAGACGACACCAGGCAGAACAAGTCAAGTTAGAAGGATTTATTAACAAATTAACGAAACACAGGATCTTCCATAAATGGACAAAAAAGGCAGGTAAATAACAGGACTCTCAGAATACATGTACACTATAGGCTACAGCACATATACCTACTTCACACAACAGGGAGCTACACACCAACAAAGAGCACAATGCAAACACAGGACTTAAATAGACACAGGATAACAGGGCACAGGTGAACTCAACTGACAATCAACACTGGGATAGGCTGGGGGACTCAAAGGAAACACTGACAATTAAATTACAAGGTTACTTTGGTCTCATTACATCCAACTTCACGGTGACATGGTTTAAAATGAAACATTCCACAATTCTCTGTTGTGTGTGTCGTTTTTCCAAGCTCGCAGTAGGATATTCGAGAAAGCGCTGCAGTCCCTGTGGGGTCTGTTTGCCTTATGATGAATCTCATGACCACAGGAACTGAAGCAAATAATGGAAATATTAAAATAGTAGGTGGAAAAAAAGATGGTGAGCTCTGTGAGCTCTCTCTCTCTTTCTCTCGTGCCCGCGCACACACGCACGCACGCACGCACACACACACACACACACACACACGTGCGCGTGATGTGTCTCCACTTTCGAAGCTGTGTGTGACACATTAACACATAGCTATTACACTAAGAGCGTGATGCCGGTGTGGTGGTGGTGGTGGTGGTGGTGATTCACTGATCCAAAGCAATGGGGTCATTCAGCGTACCCCGGCCGTCTCTTCTACGTCCAGCCGTGTCATGAGAGAGAGACGTGCCATATATCCAAATGATATAAAAGCTGGGAGAGGTGATGTGGTTCATCCACTCTGCTGCTCCCAGCAGATGTTTCACTATTACTAATGTTGTGGATGGAATGAAGTGGAATGAAGAAGATATGGAATGAAATGAAATGAACTGATTAATGTCATCTTGTGCAGCCTGTGCAGTTACTTTGGATGTATAGGGTTTAAGGAAGGTAATTTGTAACACCTGCAGGGAATTAAGGACATTCCGCGTAGGCGGTTCCTAGTCTAGAAATAATATGAATCAGCCATAAAACAGAATATAAATAACGTAAATGTAACTAGTCTAACATTTAGACTATTCTATTTATAAAAAATGAGTTATTTACATTATTCTGTTTTATGGCTGATTGTTTCCCATGTTAAAAGTTCAATGACTACTCCCCCCCCCCCCAGTAATTTCAGGAATTCAAAAAAATGCACAAAAAGTACATAATGACCTGCACACCGTCTGCACTTATATGCAATATGAACACTTTTATTTAAGCCACGCAGCTGTCGGAGAATGCACTCGCTCTCCCTAATTAAAGCAACGTTTCAGTCAAAGACCTTCTTCAGGCACCTGATGCCTGAAGAAGGTCTTTGACTGAAACGTAAAAATGTTCATATTTCAAGTGCAGACGGCGTGCAGGTCATTATGTACTTTTTGTGCATTTCTTTTTGAATACTTTGAGCCCTGCCTACTATATGCACCCGTCTCTGAGCTGATCAGGTGTGCATTTAAGACTTTGTTTCCTAGGAAGAAATAAAATAAAAAATCTATAAATAGAAGCGACACGTTGTGAGCTAGTAGATCTGCTAGTTTCACTAGTTTGGGGTCCTAATTACTTGCGCAAGCAGAGCGTGCAAGTACTGTGATCGACTGTGTGTGTGTGTGTGTGTGTGTGTGTGTGTGTGTGTGTGCGTGCGTGCGTGCGTGTGTGGCTGTTGGTGTCTGCCAACAGCCAATAAGGGACCACCGTTCATGGTGACGTAACTATGGTATGTTTCAAGGTTGGTATAAGGTCAATAACGGGTCTAAAGGATTTAGAATAGCAGAGAGCTCTAGGACTCAGAGCAGCAGTAGGACTCCGAGCAGCAGTCGTACCCAGACAGACAGCTCTATAGGACTCAGAGCAGCAGTCGTACCCAGACAGACAGCAGAGAGCTCTATAGGACTCAGAGCAGCAGTCGTACCCGGGCAGAGAGGTCTATAGGACTCAGAGCAGCAGTCGTATCCAGACAGCAGCAGAGAGCTTTAGGATTCAGCAGAGAGTGAGCGTGCTCTGCTTGCACACAAGTAGGCCATACATGGCCTACTTGTGTGCAAGGCGCAAGTTGGCATCTCAACAAAGTGCATTTCTATTTTGTCTCTTTTGGGTCACGGGCAAAAAGGTTTGGGAACCGCAGTGGTCTAAATGTATGACTGGACTCGGAAGCCTTTACAGACTCAGGGCTGCCAGCATTGGACTGTGAGTATCCAGGAGATTGTTTTTGACTCTCCAAGTGGGGGTCTGAGGGTCCTCTCCAAGTGGGGGTCTGAGGGTCCTCTCCAAGTGGGGGTCTGAGGGTCCTCTCCAAGTGGGGGTTTGAGGGTCCTCTCCAAGTGGGGGTCTGAGGGTCCTCTCCAAGTGGGGGTCTGAGGGTCCTCCCCAATTATTTACTAATTTCCTGTTCTGGTAAATTTTGGGAGTTTTCTACTTTTATCAGGCTTGCTTTACTATAGCATTGGAAAAATGATGGGTTTCAGCCATTAAAATGCAAAAGGTATAGGCCTCCAGCAAACTGATTTGATGAATGACTGAAGCAATGTAAGACCCATCTTTAATAATATCCATTCGTTATATTTAAGTGAACACACCTCTGTATGATTGCATGCACTGCCCAGTCCTCCCCTTAAGCATAGTAGATGTACGTTCCTGTGTTCCGGTGAATTTTGGAAGTTTGATACAAAATCCAGGAGACTCTTTGGCAGCACAATACTGAACAGGGAACTATAATGTCATGCATACTACTGTGATTTTCTGGAGCTATGGGCAGATGTTCACTGTAAAGGTCTCCACACACCAGGCGCGAATCGGATGCGAATTCGGATTTTTAGCGGCGTTTCTCCATCGGTTTTCCGAAAAACGTGGCCGGTGTGCAACCACCTTAACGCTGTGGTTCAGAGCTGCAGTTATTACTGCAGAGGGAAAACTGTGTTAACCATTTAGACCTGAGAACTGATTCTACATATAGAGATAGATAGATAGAGTTTTTATTGTATATGTAGTGTCCTACATCATAAGATGCCCAGCCCGCACGGGCTTACAAGACACTCACAAAATTGTACATACATAATGATACATATATACACAAAATACATAGACAGTTACTTATGGATACATCGTTCTCCAACGTAACTGCCATGCCTTCTCTATGAATTTTCCTAAAACAAAAACGTCATTACTGAACAACCAATTTAACATAAAATATTCAGACATCCAAAACAAATCTGGGTTCTTATTATCCTGATTTTTTTCAAATAAAGAGTTTCTTAAATCATGGTATAATGGACAGTAGAAAACAAAATGAAACTCATCCTCTACAACTCCCAGGTGACAGGTCACAGAGAACACACAGTCGCTGCTCCTCAGGAATGCCAGTATATCTGCCCACCTCAACTGCCAGAGGTAAAGCGCCAGATCTTAACTGGGAACAGAGGGACCTCTGTCCTCTTTTTAAATTAAATGCAACATAAGGTTCAGTCATGTAGTCCTCTTTCAATTGAATATAATTTCTTAATTTAGCTTTTTTCACAATGTCCACCCTCCATTGCTGCTGATGTAACAGTAACAACATACAAATGTCTTTTAAATCTTTTTCTGATAAACCTGTTTCTGTGTCAGTGGTGCTCAACCTTTTTCATGTCAAGGACCCCCAGAACTATCTGTATTTGGCCGCAGACCCCCATCTGAAAATATGCAGTTTCAGGGACCCCCCAGAGGCAAAGATTTGAGTTAAAAACGTTCGCTCTGAAAGAATATATATTCAAAGATTTGCGCCACATTTTCATGATTTTTCAAAAATAGCCGATCTACAAGCTCGTAGCGCGGCACTCGGTGCCAGGCTATATGAGCTTGTAGATAGGATATTTTTCAATAGGTAAAGTATAACATAATGCTTAAAACACTAAAAGGGGTTCCCGTCCAGAATGGGTTAAGCCATTAAATAATAATCGGTTTAAATAATTCATTTTCCGATATCCAATAGCTTAAAAAAAAAGGTCTGTAATCATCATCACATAGGCCTATACCACTGGAAAATATTGATTTACCCCGTAAAACAAATGTCCCAGATGAATTGCGGATTGACATACACCATATACCGTACTATTATGTACATTGTACAATGTACACTATGCGAATACAAACACGCTCTCCCCCGGCCAAATATGCTGCAACCTCGGAACGGCTATAGCCACCAGGTAATGCTTAACGTAAACCTCATGTAATGCCTAAACCTAACCTTATTCCTAAACGTAACCTCAGTAAAACTATCTAAACCATAACCTTATTCCTTCCTAAACTTAACCTCAGTAGTCAGTACAACTATTAAAGTAAAACGATACAAGATACAAGTCCCACGTGGGGGCGAGCGGCCCACAAAGACCCACGTGGGGGCGAGCGGCCCACAAAGACCCACGTGGGGGCGAGCGGCCCACAAAGAAATGGGGGAAAGAGTGTGTTTTGGGGGCGAGCGTTACGGTTAGTGATTATCCTAGCTTTCTTTCTAATGTTTAGCTCCCAAACAAACATTTATTTGTATTATTTTTTACGTAAGCGTGTGATCTCTCTATGTTGGAAATTCTCAAGTTAGGGCAAAGCCCTGAACTTATTCATACATAATCTTTTATTTGGGAGGAGGCATACGGATTAACTAAAACATCAGCTCTGATAAACGTACCTAATCCTACAATAAGAGGGGAGAGCCTCGGGGAGGCTGCTGGAACAGGAAAGGGAGGGAGGAGAGGGGTTTTTCAGCCCTGACCCTGCGGTGCAGTCCACTGGGACATGACTCCAGCTAAAGGAGGTGCACTGCCCTCTCACTCCAGTCTCCAGACAGCTCATTTCACTCATTTATCCTTCTTTGTATGCATGGCCAGAAGAACATCCTATGACATCAATGCGACTCCTCGTGCAATACAGCGGAACGAACGAATTAACAATGCATGAAGTGCCTAAAGAGTGTGTAATGTGTCAGCAGAAACCCCATCCCATCTCCCATCACAGGTCGTGCGCAGCATCGCACAACCCTTCCTGGCATGGTGTCAAAAAAAACCTGCCCATGAACCAAGGTCTCGAGAGTTGTTTTGCTTCTATGCTTCATATTAGTCTACTTCCCCAACTGTGAACTAACTTTAGAACATAAAATTAGGCCTCGCGGTCAGTGCTCTCATGTCACAGTGATATGGGCAACATGCCAACAGCATCCAGCGATCCCAACCGACAACAGGGCAACAGGAAATAGCAAATCAAAGAGAGAGGGCAGATTGAAGGAAATTTCAGGGGACAGAACAGCTGTGTGAAACATGGCTCTGCAGACGCAATGGGGCTGCAATTCCACTGTACGTGACATCAAAACAAAACGGGAGGAACAGGAGAAAATGAGATGACACCCTGAGGACGCTGTGATGAATGATACTGATGTATATGGAAATCACAATTAACACTAATATAGCTTAAACAACTGTTTAGTGTAGTGTGACATTACATTGTCTTTCAGCAGGGAAAACATGTCAGGACACAGTGGCTAGGAATCTCAGAATAGCCAGTGGCTTGATGACCACTAACAAATGGTTGGGTGTCGCTTGGTAGGCTTGCATGTTAGGACACCTACTGTGCCTCCTAGCACTGGGCTTCCTGGTGACCATATATGGAGACAATTTGGACAATGTTGACCACTTTAGACTTCAGGGGGGTGGGGTAACCTGAGACCACCTTTGCATTTCCCTCTGTCTTTCAGTTGTATAAAGGTCTACTGTAAATGCTTGTAACAGTGAGTGTTAGTCCGGAGGCCGAGGGGCTGAGGGAAGGATCCATGGGGCTCCTGATTGCTGTATTGAACTCTGCAAATAAAATGGGACTCCGGAACAACTTTCATCTGCTTGCCTGAATGCCTGTGCTTCTTCATCCATCTATCTGTCTGCAGAACTTCTCCGTATTTTTGCCTGAGTATTTTCTAGTCTAAGTATTTAAGGTCTGATTATGCTCTATGGGGAGAGGAAAAGCACTCTCTCCTTTGTAGTTTATATTCTTCAATACCTCAGAGAGAACCGCATATAGCCCCAAAACAAATTGTTTATTTTCATGAACTTCAACCTCTTTCTAGACCATTTTCTTTTCCTCAACCTCATTTCCTCATTGCGGCATTGGCTCTACAGGAGTCTAGTCAACTAGAACCAGGGGTCCTTGAGGGAGTTCCAGGGGGTACCCAGCTAAATGATAGTTTGGAACCAAATGGACCCTTATGGGTCTGTAACTCTGAGAGTGTACAAATGTACACTCTCAGAGTTAAATTAACATTGATTTTACAATATAAATGGGGGGTCCCGGAGATAGAAATGCCATTAAATGGGGGGTAGCCTAAATGCATGTAAAACTGGGGGTCCTTGAAATTAAATTGGTTGAGAATCACTGCTAGTGAATTGAAATGAAGTATGAAATTCATTCATACTTGAAAAAGACCAATACCGGTCCTGCCTGCTGTGATTGTGAATAAATACTTGACAAAAGTCAGTTGCGAGCCTTTGCCTTTCTTCACCATTTATAGGTTTGCCTGCTCCTCCACCTTGGCCAAATTGGATCCCTTGCAGCATTGAGATTCATAACTAACTCACCTTTCAGAACACATCACTGCACATTGTATGCTGCAGTCGGTTGGTTCTCATTGACATCTCGCAGGCTGTATCTTTTCATTTTTAAAGCCATTCTGGGTGATCTGCCATCTTACATTTCCTCCAAATTCGACTTGGATGTTTTATTTGCTGTTCCAAAATGTGACATTTATGATGTAGTATTGAAGTGTAATTTTATTTCTGCCTCTTGGCCAGTTTCCACGCAGTCTCAATGTGTTTTACTGGTTAAATGAAGGTTCAATACATTTAAAAAAATCATTGTCAATGGGAACTTTGTGTAGGACAAAAATAGCCGATTTGCTCGTCTATATATGATGTAAACTTTCCATTCATTGTGAATGGGAATTGAATGTTTGTGTAAGACGAAAATACACTACACTATAGCTGAATTTAGGAGAGGCTAGTGCCCCTCACAAATTATATGAAGGTTTCAACCAGCTTGTGCACAAAATTGGAGTGGCACGTCATCGTCATAGGTGACTGACATCGTAGGTTGGACACAATGTCTGACATCCCAATTTGGAGTTCCCATGAAATTCCTGCATGTGAATCCCGAGGTCCATATGATTTGATTTTTGAGGCGCGCTAGCCAGTCCTATGCCCAGCTTTCCGGGTTTGTGTAAACACAAACATTGGCTTGTGATTGGCTGATCACCCCATAGCGATGATTTGATTTGATTGGCTGAGCAAAATACATATTGAAGATAAAAGTGAGGGCAGAAAAGAGAAGACGGAAAACTGTACTATACAGTTTCAGATACAAATCTAAAATGTGTTATATGACTAAGTGCATGAGAAAAACCAAGACGCGTTGCAAAGGGAAAATACGGTTGGGGATTTATCTCAGTAGCTTTATCTTTCACGCTCTCTTGACAAAACACACCAATCTCTCTGCTTTATCTCACCCCATCAATAATTCTAAGAGGTTAATGTTTCAAATAAAATCATGGTCCAGCAAACAAAAGAGCAAAAACCTTTGATTAATCACATTGATATTTCAGTCGATACCGGCCCGGTGTCTCCCATGTTAATGAGACAAGTAAAAGAAAAAGGATTACTCACACGTACGTACTGACCAGAAAGCCAATAATAGAAGTTGAGCTCTTACGGAGACCACACATTAATCAGACTCATACAGAGGATTAATCGCAACGTCGGACTAGGCAACTCTATTAATCTCCAGCTGCACTAACCACAGCTTTCTGGCCCAGTGCAAAGCAAACTTTAAGCTAATTCATAGCAGCTGGCTATTGGGGTCACCGGGGAAACTCCCAGAGGAGCCAACAACACCGCAGTAATTGACTTGGCAGACCCATTTGGATTAACCAACCAAGGTGGCATTATGCAATAATGTGGCATCTGTCCAGAGGATCTGACTTGACAACACATTTAGAGGCTACTGTGTCCTCAAGCTGCAGGTGCAGGGCAGGCTACATTGGGCGTGCAATGCTGTGCATGTACATACAGTACATGTACATACAGTACATGCACGCCCATTCATGCAGTGCTTTGACTTGGGGATATATCGATCATTTTGCCTTCAAGTCAAAGCACTGCATGAATGCAAACCAAATCGATCCCCACAAATGTCCCAGGAATCCTTTATTTCAGCTCAAATCATCACCCTGAGTGATGATTTGTGATGAATGATTGATGAGTGATGAATGAGTCTTGACTCTGATTATAAGACCCCCATTTTTCGTCTTATATTCGGGACAATACGGGGTATTTTAAAATGTTTTTCAAAATAAAATAAAATAAAAGGCAAAGAAGTTTAGGGATAAGAACACGTATGGAAATAGGGACCCTATATACTGTAGTGATCTGGGTCATGTCAGAGTGCCTCTGTGATAAAACTCCACTGACCAATTAGGATTTAAAGACTTCAAAGAGTAACTGTGAGAGTTGTTTGAAACTCAAGCTTCAATGTGGAAGTGTGGTACATGTTGGATACTAATGGATGTAGGGTGGTGGTGGTGTGTGTGTGTGTGTGTGTGTGTGTGTGTGTGTGTGTGTGTGTGTGTGTGTGTGTGTGTGCGCATGCGTGCGTGGGTGCGTGCGTGCGTGCGTGTGTGTGTGTGCGCGCGTGCAGGCAGTGTGTTAAACGACATTCTTCCAGGCTATCAGATATTAATAAACTGTTCATAGTCTGAAGTTACAGGGCGATGGCCTAACAACAACAACAATAAAATAATATTTCTTATTGAAATCAATTTGTTGAATTATTCGTCCTTTTTTTGCTTCTATTTTTTTCCTCCTATTTTTGAGGGGCAACAGCCCCTCCTATGTCCAGCTTTTGAATTTTGAATTAGTTTGTCCTAACACAAACAATAAATGCCATTGACAATGGACAATGTTTTGAGTTCGAAAAAATGCAGAAGTAGAGTGTCCTTTACGGGTCCTTCAAACGCCACTGAGCAACTTCCATTGAAAGGAGTAGTGGGGGCGGGGCTGACTGCTCTCTAGCTTATATAACTCTATTGGTATAACTACTGGTTTTGGCTTTTGGCCAAAAATGCTAATAATCAGCATAAATTGATTGACCAACCCACCACTAATGAGAAAAAACGGCATGCCACACGACTGGATAAATGTCCCTGTCCGCAGATTGGTCATGACATTGTACTGAGTGCTATACTGTGGGTTCTTGATGAGACTGCTTTGCAATTAAAGCTTCTCTTCTGTGCTTTATTGACTATATGCATGCACATGTAGGCCACAACACAGTTATATCGGTGCACCGATTACCGAATCTATAGTACTGCAGCATTGCTGGCCCTGCAGCTTGTTATGCATTTCATTCAAATCAAAGCCTTTTATAACTTTTCCGCCGTTGGGTCAGCTCTTTCTCTGGCTCTTTCGGTGGCCCAGAGGCTAGGCCCAGCACGCTAGGCTACGCAGGGGCGTCGCCAACACCACCCAACTCAATACGAAGTACTTGATGCGAATATGCTTTGGCAAGGAGAGTTTCAAATGTAGTCCTACACCTGCCATGTTGGGGACCAACACAGGTGTTTCAACTTGGCGTACACCAGCGACGGCTCCAGAAAATTGTCACTGGGGGTGCTATGGGGGGGCTGGCTATTTATAGGGGGGCTAATGAATCTTGGTTTACATAGAAGTCAGTCAATTGGGCTTGTTTTGAGGGGGGGGCTAAGCCTCCATCAGAGGGAGCTAAAGCCCCCCATTGCCACCCCTGGAGCCGTCCCTGCGTACAACATTATAGTTATATTATCCCAATCAGACAAACACCTCGGCCACGAAACACCTGGCGCAGAGAATTGGAGGCATGATGCAACAAATATGTAGCCTGCCGGCGGATTACGGTCTGGAGAGGCTCAATTGTACGCCCATTTCCTACACCAGAGAACTGGTGTGGCCAATCGGGACACGGTATGCAATATGGGCGGGCTTTGGTACAGTGACATTCAATGCTTGAGACCTTTGACTGACAGTAGCTCTGACCAATTGTGTCAACAAGAAAATGTTTGAACCCGCCCCCCGGGAAACAAGATCCATACACAGCATCTCCAGACTCAAATACCACACGACAGTGTGATTTGAGTCTGGCTTATTAGCCAGGCTAACAAATATGGGCCACACAGCCACACTTGGGGACAGCCTATTACCCCAGAAGGGGTAATAGGCGTAAGTAAGTAAAGTAATCAGACAAATTGAAACAGATTGAAATTGAAACTGGGTTGGTTTAATATAATCTGGGAGGTTATTCCAGGTAGCCTGGCTTCAGACCATAGCCTCTGCCCACACATTGGAGCTTCAGTCAGATAATCAGGCTGTTCTTTGGCACTGCATGGTAATGAAATTGAAATGGTGCCATGATGCAAAACACTGTGACGTCGTTTTGATCTATTCATACACAATATTTTATCTGGGGGGGCACTGTACGGATTAACTAAAACATGCTCTGCAATCAGTAGGCCAGCCCCAGATGAGTCATAAGGGCCAGTGGTTCTCAACCTGTGGGGGGCCTAATACATGGCGGGGGGGGGGGGGGTTTGGGGGGAATCACAGGAAGGAGGGGGGGAGAAAGAAGGAAAAGAAAATGGCATCAAAAGTAATCAACAAACTATACTAAATCACGGGTCAAACATTGGCCAAATAGTCAAATAATATATAGGCAAAAATTGTGAAAATGTCCACACTAAGTCAAACTAAATTATGTAATGCCTCAACTCCTCCTGTGTGTGTGTGTGTGTGTGTGTGTGTGTGTGTGTGTGTGTGTGTGTGTGTGTGTGTGTGTGTGTGTGTGTGTGTGTGTGTGTGTGTGAACGCGTGTGTGTGTGTGTGTGTGTGTGTCTGTCTCTGTCTCTCTGTGTGTGTGTGTGTGTGTGTGTGTGTGTGTGTGTGTGTGTGTGTGTGTGTGTGTGTGTGTCCTTGGGCAAGACACTGAACCCTGATGTGCTGGTTGGTACCTTGCAGGGCTTCCGCCGCAATCGGTGTATGAATGTATGTGTGAATGGGTGAATGTAATGCACAATCTATGTAAAGCGCATTGGATAAAGGCGCTATATAAATGCACCATTTACCATTTTACAGCCATTTGTAAACAAGTAGGACACACACACACACCACCCCCCCCCCCCCCCCCCACCCCCCCCCCCCACACACACACACACACACACACACACACACACACACACTCTGGCAATTTGCTCGCACAGAATGGAAGCAAACGGGAAGGAGAATATTTAATTTGTGTGCCTGAAAGAGCAGAGCAATATTAGACAGCTGAGGACATCTGCTGATCATATTAACACTGGCACTGCTCCCATGTGTCCATTTCCATATTCTCTACCCTGCAGGAACCCAAATCACAGTCCCTGCTACCACTGTCACCCTGACAACCGAAACCAACAAACAACAATGGCAGGGCTATGGGACCGCAACTACAGATCCCATAGCCCATGACAAAACAGTGGTCCAGGCACCTTGGCTGGTAATCCAGTCTGGCAGTGTGCCGCGGGTTCGACTCCCGAACCCGACGGCCTTTACTGCATGTCTTCCCCCCCCATCTCTCTCCCCATTTCCTGTCAGCCTACTGTCTGTCCCTCCATAAAATATATAAAATAAAGGCGAAAGCCACAAAAAAAAAACATTTAAAATGTGAACAGCTAAAATGTGAACAGCTTAAACCCATTTTGACCTGAGATCAGATTCTAAAAATGTCTTCTACATCCTGACAGTTTTCTAAAAAAGCTATGTTTCTATGTCAGTGGTTCTTCGATTTTTCAAAAATAGCAGACCTAGAAGCTCGTAGCACGCCACTCGGTGGCGTGCTACGAGCTTGTAGATCTGCTATTTTTCAATAGCCAAAAGCGGTTCCCGCCCAAAATGGGTTAAATGTGTATGTGTGTGGGAAAAGTGATCTATTGGCTTTGCCATGCAGGCTGAAATTCACAAATTTGGCGACAGAATCAGTGCCTGCGGGGACATCCTTTGTGTACGCACTGTACAGTATACAATGACCAATGCCTGTGCGATTTCGGATTGAATGGTCCACCCAAAAAAATAAAAATGTGGAAAAATGTCCATGTGAATGGAGGACGGAGTGAGTATTACAGTAACTGAGTGACAGAAAATCACAAAGAAAACTAGATAAAGTGCCCCTCTGGGCACAGGTCTCCACCAGGGCAGGTCAGGTTGTGGCCTCTATGGCGCTATAATAGGCCAATGTGAAAAGGGTGCCATTTCTTCTTACACCTTTGATGGCAATTGGATGATTTGAGGCACTTTGTTCCAAAAATCTACCTGTTGGTGGCGCTATAACAGGCCAATGTGAAACGGGTGGGATATATACCTCAGCCTAGTAGGAAAGTCTGTGAAAGATTTCACGTAAATTGCAGAGGTTCATGGTTGAAGTTCATGGTTTTCGTTATAGTACTACTATAGAAGTTAGTTAATGATGGATTGTTAAGGGGGAAAACTATATCCTTTAAGCCTCTGGGGCTAATAATTTTTCTGTGTGTGTGATAGATGGATTGAGTCAGAAAGGAGGAGGAGGGGGAGTAGAGAATCGTATCATTATATAAAGAGTACAAGAGTGATGGTGAAACTGTCTTTTCCATTCCCTAGTCTCTCACATGATGTACGGGATTGCTCCCCTTCCCCCTAAACACTACATAGTAGTCTGTACATCATCTCAATGGAGCTGTAAGAAACACTCGAGGGGTGTATGGTTTCATCAACATTCATCTCCGCTCACAGGAGAAGAACCATGCAGTGACAGGAATACGGAAAGCTCGTCTCAAAACACAGTCACAGTGCATGGGTGTAGCCGGCGGAACTGCTCAGCTTGGTATTCCTAAACGTAACCTCAGTAAACGATTCCTCCTCCGCATCATCTGTGCCCATACCCGAGGCGGGGTTGGCGAAAGGGCCTTTCTGTGTGGAGTTTGCATGTTCTCCCCGTGTCCCCTAGGGTAGATACCCTCACAAAAAACATGCAGTAATCCTGGTCTCTAAACTGCCTCCCCCTGGCCAGCCGGGGTGCCTGATGGAGGGGAAAGGAACTGGTTGGAATAACGTGTTCCTTCCACGCGCTACGTCCAACCAGGGAAACTCCCCCCTGTCAGGTGTAAAGGAGCAACTTGGACACTCAGGCATGAAGGAAGCATGAGTTCAAGTCCGTTGCTCTCCCCATGTCCCCCATATATGGGGACTAGGTTGGCGGAGGGTGTGTAGAGCCCAGGATCACATTAGATAATTGACACGGGGGTGAAAAATGGGTTACACAATCGTGGGATAAAAAAATTAAGAGGGAAGAATACAAGAACCTCCCCGGCGTGAGGTCTCCCCCCCCCCAAAAAAAAATAGATAAAGTGCCTCCACCAGGGCAGGTCAGGTTGTGGCCCTCGGGGCACAGGTCTCCACCAGGGCAGGTCAGGTTGTGCCCCTCGGGGCACAGGTCTCCACCAGGGCAGGTCAGGTTGTGGCCCCTCGGGGCACAGGTCTCCACCAGGGCAGGTCAGGTTGTGGCCCTCGGGGCACAGGTCTCCACCAGGGCAGGTCAGGTTGTGGCCCCTCGGGGCACAGGTCTCCACCAGGGCAGGTCAGGTTGTGGCACAGGTCTCCACCAGGGCAGGTCAGGTTGTGGCCCCTCGGGGCACAGGTCTCCACCAGGGCAGGTCAGGTTGTGGCCCCTCGGGGCACAGGTCTCCACCAGGGCAGGTCAGGTTGTGGCCCCTCGGGGCACAGGTCTCCACCAGGGCAGGTCAGGTTGTGGCCCTCGGGGCACAAGTCTCCACCAGGGCAGGTCAGGTTGTGGCCTCCTGTTGGCGCCTGAAAAGTCTTGCAGGGACTGTCCCACGCAAAGGGGGACATCTGGTCACTCAACGTCTAAATGGGTTAATAATTTATGCCATAATAATTCAAGTGGAATTATAATGGTGACACAGCGGCTGTCACAGGACTTTATAAAGCTCAGTTTTCAGTCTCTTAAAGATGGAAATAATTCAAGTGTTCCATCACTAGACATGGATGCACGTGTCTTCTGTCACAAAGTGGATGTAGTGGCAGCTAAAGGCGGGGGCTGTAGTGTCGCGCTGCCTTCTGCTTCAGATTAAGATGTGTGAAGGGAGACAGCCGCATGGAGGGGACAGCCTGCTAGGTCCGATTAGCAGGCCAGGCAGGTGGTGGGATGCAGCACAGGCCTGGGGAAAGCAGAGAGTAATGGTGGGATGCAGCATATGGCCCCGAGGAAAGCAGTATAGAGAGATGGTGGGATGCAGCATTGCAGCCACACGGCCCGAAGAAAGCAGAGAGAAAGAGGCACAAGCGTTCCACACCACAACAGGGAGTGCAGTGCCCAGCCTTGAGTCGGTGGCATGCACTCTGGTCAGGCTCTGCCAGTGGACCTAATGAGGCCAAGTCCCCTCACTTGTGCAATTTCCAGCCTCTGCCAACCAATTGATTGCCATGGCAATCCCACACCTGCCAATTGATTACTTAACCAGTTCCCCCCAGAAGAGGGCAGGTTTAGGGCCCGGCCAATCAGAAGAGGGCAGGTTTTTGGGCCCGGCCAATAAGCAGAGGGCAGGTTTAGGGCCCGGCCTATCAGAAGAGGGCAGGTTTAGGGCCCAGCTAATCAGAAGAGGGCAGGTGTTTGGGCCTGGCCAATCAGAACAGGGCAGGTGTAGGGCCCGGCCAATCAGAAGAGGGCATGTTTAGGGCCTGGCCAATCAGAAGAGGGCGGTTTTTGGGCCCGGCCAATCAGAAGAGGGCAGGTTTTAGGGCCCGACCAATCAGAAGAGGGCAGGTTGCCCAGGCGGTGGCGTAACCGTCTGGGCACCCGACTGGTAATCCAGTCGCAGTGTGCCGCGGGTTCGACTCCCGAGCCCGACACGGCCTTTACTGCATGTCTTCCCCCATCTCTCTCCCGTTTCCTGTCAGCCTACTGTCTGTCCCTTCAAAAACCAATAAAAGGCGTAAGCCGCAAAAAAAATATCTTTAAAAAAAAAAAAAGAAGAGGGCAGGTTTAGGGCCCGGCCAATCAGAAGAGGGCGGTTTTTGGGCCCGGCCAATCAGAAGAGGGCATGTTTTTGGGCCCGGCCATGGTCTATAGATCTGACCATGGTCTATAGATCTGACCATGGTCTATAGATCTGACCATGGTCTATAGATCTGACCATGGTCTATAGATCACTCACTGAGAGTGTTTTCACTTTTCACATCGTGTCCTAGTTTGTGAATCTCTCAGTTAGAGATAAAAACAAGCTCACCCAGGTAGTCAACCAGGCAAGTAAGATCATTACCAGTATCAATGACCTTGAGCAATATAAATGACCTTCATAAGACTAGTAAATGACCTTGACCAGTATAAATGACCTTGAGAGTATAAATGACCTTGACCAGTATAAATTACCTTCATACAACTCGTAAATGACCTTCACCAGTATGAATGACCTTGACCAGTATAGATGACCTTGACCATTATAGATGACCTTGAGAGTATAAATTACCTTGACCAGTATAAATTACCTTCATACAACTCGTAAATGACCTTCACCAGTATAAATGACCTTGACCAGTATAGATGACCTTGACCAGTATAGATGACCTTGAGAGTATAAATTACCTTGACCAGTATAAATTACCTTCATACAACTCGTAAATGACCTTCACCAGTATAAATTACCTTGACCAGTATAGATGACCTTGACCAGTATAGATGACCTTCATAAGACTAGTAAATGACCTTCACCAGTATAAATTACCTTGACCAGTATAGATGACCTTGACCAGTATAGATGACCTTCATAAGACTAGTAAATTACCTTCACCAGTATAAATGAAAGGATTTTCACCTTTTTTTCAAATCCTCTGAAATCGGGAAAAAATGGCACACGATAGTATGCGGTCTGAGACCATGGACTATAGCCTTTCGCTTTTCCGTGATTTTCACTTTTTTGATGATGAAGAATGATGAAGAATCACGCACTAAAGCGCGCCGCTCAATGACGTTGACCAGTATAAATGACCTTGACCAGTATAAATTACCTTCGTAAGACTAGTAAATGACCTTCACCAGTATAAATGACCTTGACCAGTATAAATGACCATGAACAGTATAAATGACCTCCGAAATGGTGAAAAACGACATACTATAATATGCCCTCCGAGACCATTGACTCACTTTTGCCGTGATTTTCACCTTTTTTTTTATGCGTAATATATAGAACTTTCTCAAACTAAATCAGGATAAGACAGAATTCTCACTATTGACGACATGCACACGGCTGCCATCTTGCCCGCAAGGTGCTACCTAGGTGCAACTTCCCATAGACAGCCCATTCATCCAAACAGAACAGTCCTGCTATATAATTGTATTAAATAACGTCAAACTCACCAAGATTGCAGCTGTACGGAAAGCTTTGAATTATCCTCTATCTGCAATGTATTTGTTTGATACAAATCCACTATAGACATGGTTTGAGCTACTGCCTGTCAAGAAATTCCTTGCAGATGTAGCCTACCACCTGTTTAGAATGTGCACATAATGCAGGAGGCAGCAGGAGGTTGCTTTACTGATAACGAGTGCTTCCAAACTCTGACATTGATTATTGAAATATAATCATCTGCAAGGAATTATGGTAGATGATACACTTTGCAAGTAGTGAGATGAAAATTCAAGCTTTTCGTACAGCTGCAATGTTGCCGAGTTTGACGTTATTTAATACAATTAAATATGACTTTTCTGTTTGGATGAATGGGCCGTCTATGGGAAGTTGCACCTACATAAATAGACTTGGTAAGTGGTAACTACTTATAACGGTTATTGAGACTCCTATAGAGCATGTTGACATGGATAGCTTAGTTAGTAGCATCTGTGTTATAATGAATGCAGTTTTGATTGATTAATATAATGAATAGCCTATTTTATTAGACAAAAAGTACCGTCAAAACAAAATAATTCACATGCAAGTAAAGGCATGGTGTTGCAAAGCAAAAAAAAGCACTGGTAGTAATAACTAAGTACTATCCAAGCTTCTGCTGGATATAGGGTTCGAAGCCCTCCAGCGCTGTGACCTGCTGACTGCCTCACCTTTGTCCTGTTGTATGTTTACATTTAATATGAAATGCACTATTTCACTAGAGTGTAAAGACGCTGTGTTCAGATTACCACACCTGAAACCCACTTTTAATATTATTGTCTACCATACAACAGTAATACAACAACGTAATTTGTGTGATATATCAATGCAATTTTAATTGTCATAATCAATATTTATAGCACCCAGACAGCTCTGTAATTACACCCTTTACACGCACAAAAATAATAGCAAATTATAACACAACAGCTCTTCCTTTTTTTGTCTAACCCCCTCCTGTTTTCTACTTTATTGGAATAGCCAGCATTTAAAACAATCTGTTTCCCTCCCTTCTATTTGGGAGACACTTTGTTTCCCAAACTGTGGGTCTCACTCAACAGTAAAACAGTAAACAAACCAACATACAGTTTAAGTGTACACTTGAGTTATGACCCAAATTGACACTAAACACATGTTTTAAAGAGTGACATCCTGTTTGAAGTCAAATGAGGCTGGAAAAACGGAGCTTTCCCTGTGGTATTAAAGCAACACTACTGTATGTAGTTTGGGTTGTCAGTGGCCACTTTGGACACAAATGACATGGAAGCCAACTTCAGTACCCAAGAGTTTCTGCAAGCATGTCCGGCAAGGATGTGCCAATCGTGCCATCCTCCAGTCTTTGCTTTGACTGGCAATTAAATAAACTCTGTCTCTCCTATACAAAGTAATACAGTCACTTTTTCTAGTTGGGTTTGAAATTGGTTGAATATTATAACCACATTGGTAAGCATGCATGATGCTTGTTTGACTAGGACACAATCAAGATTGGACACATCACTGCTAAAAACTAAAATATCTAAAATCACAAATTACACACATAAGGACATAAGGAAGCATGCAAAGTAAAATGTGTCGTTCTTGATTGTGTTCCGTGCACGTGAATCTCATGCACGCGTGCGATGGGGCCTTTTGATTTGGTGTAGCGCCAGGGGCACTCGGAGATTCGGCACTGGAAATACACAGCCTTCTCTTGTTTTCTTACAAACTGTTTTTCTTTTTGTTTATTGTTGTGTGTGGTTTTGTTGTGTTTTTTTTTAAGTGGCATATGTTAGGGCTTTCATGGTGGGACTGCTATGGTAATAAACCTGTGAAGCCATGTTTTCTCTGCAATCTTGTTAGTCACCCTAATGAATGCAGTTGTGCCGCAACGCGTAGGCCTAGGTTTTTAGTCCTGCAGCAGTAGAGACTTCATTAAAGGCTTTTTAATCTCTCAAGAACAGATTCTGAGCTGCGCTACTGAATCTGTCAGCAGGGCCATTCAGAATGTGTAAACATTGTTCATAGTGGGAATGAAAACACCTGTTATCCACATTCTATTGTGGCCACGCCCCCAGAGGCAAATTCAAAGGAAACAAACAGCAGAGGGCGCTGTTTTTCCTTTTTTTTTGCTGATGGGTTACCAGATTGAAGGCTTTTAAGTGCCTTGGGCTCAACTTTTGCATCAATTCTGTCACCCAGTTATACCATACAGCAGGGGTTCTCAACCCATGGGTCGCGACCCCTCGGGGGGTCGCCAAATTAGTTTGGGGGGTCCCCAAAAATTTTTTTTCACGATTTTTCAAAAATAGCAGACCTACAAGCTCGTAGCGCGCTATGAGCTTGTAGATCTGCTATTTTTCAATAGCTAAATTATAACATGATGCTTAAAACACCAAAAG
The DNA here is from genome assembly GCF_951216825.1 of Electrona antarctica. Taxonomy (NCBI): domain Eukaryota; kingdom Metazoa; phylum Chordata; class Actinopteri; order Myctophiformes; family Myctophidae; genus Electrona; species Electrona antarctica. The sequence goes on from NC_136806.1 coordinate 16,543,827, forward strand.
GGGTTCCCGCCCATAATGGGTTAAGGTTATTGTAGCAGTCAATTTATATTGGGGGTCGGGAGGGGGCGGGGCGGGGGTCCCGAGACGTTGCCAAAGCATTTTCGGGGGTCCCCAGCCAAAAAGGTTGAGAACCCCTGCCATACAGCACCTTGTTGTCTGGAACGAAAATGCATGTGGTCTGTGTCTCTCTCTCTCTCTCTCTCTCTCTCTCTCTCTCTCTCTCTCTCTCTCTCTCTCGGCTAAAAGGAAAAATGGAAACCTAATCCATTTCAGCTAGTCTTTAATTACTGTAATGCTGAACTGTATACGTAGCTTCCTGCATTTAATAGTTATTTATTACAGTTTGTCATGTAGAATGTTTGGCATGTAGCCCGTTTAGATACACATATAAACACATTTAAGTTCTCTGTTTGAGTAATACGTAAATAGAGACAGTCATTAAAGATGGTTGCCTAATAGCAAGGCTGCTTGCAACCACAAGCACAGCAGGAAAACATCGAAGAACCGAGAGATCACCGACCTAAGTGCTTTCTGGCCACATGTCAACCAGCTTGGTGTTGATAGCAATCTGGGGCCCTCGATCATTTCCCCTGAGGTTTTGGGGCCCCGATGCATGTCCTCAGACTGACACATAGGACTAAACTGCTTAGCAGACCGAGGTTCATTATTTGTTCTTTGACTGTTGTTCTAAAACCCGTGTGAAGTGAGGGGCGCTTCCGGCCAATCACAATTTGCGTCTTCAACTCAAAACTGGCCATTCATTGTCAATGGCCTTCAATGTTAGTGTTTACAAAAAAACTAAAAAACTGGCCATTCATTGTCAATGGCATTCAATGTCTGTGTTTGGACAAACACTCAAAACTGGCCATTCATTGTCAATGGCCTTCAATGTTTGTGTTAGGACAATGTTTGTGTTGCCCTCAAAGCTGGACATACTGTAGGAGGGGCTAGCGCCCCTCAAAATCAACCATTAATGATAATGACTGAAATAAATGGTTATTATAATTATGAAGGGTACTTTATAAACAAGCCTCTAATCATCACTATTATATTGAGTTATGTGTGCAGTTTGTAGAGGAATCAGTGATCACAACCAGGGCAGCCTGCCAACGTTGGAGTGTCAGAATTAAGGAGATTCTGGGGGGTGTGGTCTGTGTAGCAGACCGAGCTGGTAAATGAGGTTGAGACTGATGATGTATGATGGTTCTTTATTAATCAACGTGAAAACTAAAATCAAAGTAGAGAACATATAATCAATATAAAGCAATCATATAAACAAATACATTTCCAAAAATGACCAATAAAAGTGCATATCAAAACAAACCACATAAGCAAACCACCAAACTACAACAATAAAATCCCACAACAATATGACACAAACCAATAACCATAAATGACATTATTCACCTTGTTCCCTCTTCCAGCTAGGTGCTAAAATGCCATTATCAGGTGTCCCAGAAACATGGCATCAACGCCCATATTTTCAGGAAAGCCACTAAACCAAGTAAATCAAAGAATTAAAATCCAAATTGTTCCATTTCAATTTCATATCTGTGATATTTTTCTGCACTCACTTTGATCCATTTGGATGTCCGTTTTGTCCCGTTCCTCAGATGATAGACTTCTTTCATTGATCTGTTCCAAACATGACCAAACATTTCCCCCTATTCACACTGGGCTGTCTTTCTCTGTCATTGTGTCTCTGGTGAGTGAGCGTGCTTCCTGTGAGCCTGAACAGCCTTTCAAAATAAAAGCATTTTGTCTCAGGGTCTGTTACAGTCTGGGGTAGCCATGCACCCAAGCCATGCCTTCTACACCACAACCCTTTCAAGCCACACCCCCAACACCCTCACACAACATATACAAAAATACAGGCAAGACCCATTTACTCACCTGTCTCCAACTCCCTCGTCAGCCCACCTGTGAACACTTTACCAATTGCTAACTATATAACTGGACTCTTTGCAAACACTCACTGTCAGAACATTCATCATTGTTCCTGAGCTGAACCCTGAGTTCCTGGTTCTTGGTTTTGTTCTTCTTGAAAGGTTTGCTTTTTTGACTCTATTACTACTGCCTTGTACTCTGTAGAGTTTTGCCTTTTGGACTTCATAGTTTTGTTTGTACTTTTGAAATGTTTGGCCTCTTTGTTTCCTGAGCTTACAGCTACTACTCGTTTGTTTGTTACCCTCACTGCCTTGGGTTTAAATAAATCTTTTGATTTTGAACATTACGTTTGAGGCTCTGGGTTCAGTCATCCTGACAAGAAGTGCTATAATAGCCTCCCCTTCTCCAGGAAGAGAGGTTTAGAAGAACGTTACAGAGCAGCCGAAAGTTAGCCCGGAGAATTATTGCCAAATTTGTAAAGGGGATTTGGGGATTTAACTGAGCACCCTAGGTGAGTGAGTCGGTTTGGTGCTTTCTGTGCCATCGTTATGATTAAAAGGCTGTTCCCATAAAAATGAGAAAAGCGGTTGTCATGACTACCCCGTGGGATCAGAGACCGCACCGGTCGGTCAATGCAGTATTTCAAACTCCAGTAGGATGCTGAGCATGCACCTTGCTGTGCTGCTTGAGATGAATGTGTGTGGGTTGTTCAGCTATAGGACGTCTGGCTTTTCAGCTGTCATCGGTGTCTGCGTGTCTTCTTGTGCTGCCACAATTCCTCTAACAGCCACGAGCTGTATTTTATACACAATCTGTACAGAAAATGCAATAATATAGGCAAATCCGTCCGGGTTAATGATTTTAAATGGTAAATGGTGCATTTATATAGCGCCTTTATCCAAGGCACTTTACATAGATTGTGCATTACATTCACACACACATTCATACACCGATGGCGGCAGAAACCATGCAAGGCACCAACCAGCACACCAGGAGCAATTAGGGGTTCAGTGTCTTGCTCAAGGACACTTCCACACTAACTTTGGGGGAGCCCGGGTTCGAACTGGCAACCTTGCGGTTACCATCCGGTCACTCTACCACTGAGCCAACGCCGCCCCAACCCGGACAATTATATTTTTGCAATTTTCATAATGTCGCACTTACTGATGTGATATGATATGAGGTGGGTGGGTCTTTCAGTACCTTCATGATGCAAGGTAGGTTTGTTTCCCTGCCCACATCCCTTGTTGTTTAGTGATAGTTATAGAGACAAATCCAATACAATGGGCTTTTTCTTCACATGTCCCAGAAATGGGTGGGCCAAAGGAGAATTTATTTTAGGAATATTTCTTTTTAAATAATACCCACACTTTTCACCGACGATAGGGCCTCCCCATGATATCTATTTTTCGTGAAAGGTCATGATGAAATATTGAAAAATAGTACCTCAAGTTGCCATGTATTGCTGTACTTATATATTTTATATTTTGATGAGAAACATTTTTCTCAAGATTGCAACTTGAACCTTTCTCCTGTGCTTCGAACAAATGCAAATCGTGACATCAAAGCAGGATGACTGCATGCAGAGGCTTACCAACATGCATATACTTAAGAGCAAGTCATGTAATGTATGTAGCCTATAGGTAGGTGCTGATGATCGGGAATGGTTTTGTCACGTATGGCTCTCAACCATTAAACATAAAAATAACATATATACAACATAAAGCAACATATAGCACGTTAATCAGCTCCCAACACATTCCCATAACTCATGGAATTTGTACCCACTTGAGCGAAAACATCTAAGGATCGAGTTCAGTGTAGCCAGATATACAACTCAAGGATTTTGGCCCCTGACTGTTGTCCTTCAATGGTTCATCTATCGGGCGAAAGACAGCAGGAGATCTCCCACAGGATCAAATAGACTCAGAGGGAGGGAGAGCCCTCTCTGATGTTTGACATACATGAGGTGGATTGAGGATTCACAATCCAATTTGCCCTGGGGTTCACTCCCTTCCTGTCCACATCTCCGACTCCAGACCCAGGGGGGACCCAGGGGGGACAGGGTCCAGTATGACCAGCTGGGGAGATTTGCTGAGACTGCCGCAGGAGGAGAAAATCATATGAGACCCTCAATGGTCTGAAAATCAGACCTAATGCTTGACAATTCAGTCGAGAAATTGAGTCTGATGACAGTGACCATCGGTATTGGTATGTATAAGAAAGAAGCTCCAGTGAACATAGAGATGACCCCGTTGAGATCAGCATAGTTTTAGCATCTGGAGCCACTAACAAGCTCAACTAGAAAATGTGCAATTCTTGCTTGCAAGTGGGAGGCATACTATGGTCCGACGGAGCATTGGTTCGACATGCGTCCGCACCTCGGACTAGTGCCTGCTCCCGTGCTTGCGGTTATGGTTAGGTTAGGGGTTGGAGGTATCGGATCAATGAATCGTCGGACCAAACACATGTAACCCTTGCAAGTGTGGCTAATAAAATAATTATCTCTTTTCTAATTATCGCCCTTTAGAGCGAAGTCGCTTCTCGCCCTCAAAGCATCTTACTGGTATTAGATAAACCAAATCACACTATTAATTCACTGCTTTCGGCTTGAAAATGTATGTAGCTTGTAGCTTGAATGGATGCCAAGCAAGATGCCAATAAGTGAAACGGATGGGAGCAGAACATGTTGCTCTGACTCATTAGTAGCTGAATGAGATATGCAGAGGCCAGAACAGTCACAAATCTTCAGGGATTACACGCTTTATAGAAGGGTTTATGTTAAATAACAAGATGATGGAGGCTGGCGTTTGAATCCCCAGTGGTGCCTCCAGAGCTCCATGGGCACTCATGCAAGCAATGTTCTCGGGCAGTGGTGGAAAGTAACTAAGTAGATTTACTTAAGTACTGTACTGCCCTATACAAAGCCAGAGTGCAGTAACTATGGGGAAATATTGGCTGATAATGGGTTTAAAAGTGTTTCAACTAGTCAGCCAGATGAGATATTGGCAAATAAGTGATATTACCCTGATTGTAAATTTGTTCTTTTTTTCACAATCTGTTTATTGAAATTTTTTATTTTACAAAAAGGACAAACAGTGAAAGTGATCAAGACATTATGACAACAATTAACAATAAGCAAGACAAATACTGTAGACACAAAAAATCTAATCAAAAAGACAAGACAAGACAAAAATTAAGGAAAAAACTAAAAATAATAATAGTAAAAACTGGACAATTAGTCCGAAATATCCAGGAGTCATTAAAATGTTTTAAAAAAGGGTCCCACATCTTACTGATTTCTTTTTCAGGGAGCCACCCAGAAAGTATCTGATTCTTTCCAATTTGACATAGTTAAGTATATCCTTTATCCACAAAGTGTGTGATGGGGGTGTGGGAGATTTCCACCTAAGCAATATCAAAAGTCTATAGCTAGTAGGGTAACGAAGGCTATAAAAGTTACTGTAAATATGTTTTTGAGGTAATTGTTTATCCAAATCCAAATTGTTTATCCAAAGGTAATTTCACCTTTGAGGATACACAAATAAGTCGGCGTGTCTAAAAAAAAAAGTAATTACTGCACTTTGGCTTTGTAGGGCAGTGTATTTGTACTTTACTTGAGTATTTCCAATACTTTTACTTGTACTCCACTACATCTCAGATCCAAATATTATACTTTAACTCCCGTACATTTATTTGAAAATTGTAGTTACTTTGTAGATTTAGATTATCACAAAACATACAGTACTTTTTTGTGTTATTTTCTCTCTCTCTGTCTCTCTCTCTCGCCCTCCACTTTAGTCTCTATCTCGACAAAATGGAATACTTGAATGTACAGTAATCTTGATTATGTGATGTATACATTGTATGATATTTACTTTTGTTTAATATTTTGGTGTCAGCGTGTTGGCACAGGAAATATAAGGTACTGTAAATTGTGTCTGAATTATCCCGTAAGGGATGGGCTGCAAAAGGCAGTCAGACACGTAAATAAAATCATTAATTCATTCATTCATTCATACAGTAACCATTTCAGCACCATTTGAAAATAGCCTATCTACAAGCTCACAATGCGTTGCGTCGCGACACATTGTGAGCTTGTAGATTGAGTGAGTACTTTTTCCACCATTGTTCTCAGGTGGGATACAGGGGATTGTGCTCCTACATATCGGGCTGTTCAACAGGGGAGGGAGTGGAACTGACTGAGAGGGATTGTGTGCTCATCCTCAGCATGCTTTCAGACAGAGATTGTTAATATTTGAAGTTAGTGTCAAGTATACGAACGCGTTGGCTTTGCTTCAGTAACCCCACAGGAGTCCCGGTTTATTTTATGAACAACAGACAGAATAGATAGAACAGCTTAGGATATAACATGTGAAAGTTCTGTCCTTCAACATACCTTGACAGTTAGTCGATCTCGGTTGGAGCCACTCGAGGCAGAACGTTACACAAATCCTAGAAGGTCCTGGGTTTGATTCCCGCTGGGGACACTGTGGGCGTTGGATATGTTCTCGCCTCTGCGTCATCAGTGCCTATACCCGAGGTGGGGTTGGCGAAAGGGCATTTCTTTGTGGAGTTTGTATATTCTCCCTGTGTCCCCTAGGGTAGGTCTTCCGTCATCGATGCTGGATCAGTGTTCCCATGTCTGTTTATTATAATCAGCTTATGGGCTTGTTTTTTCTGTAAAGTCACTTGTAAATATTGGTGGACCTGGTTGTGGCTTTTCTGGCTTGTTTGTCAAGTGTATATTTGGGCATGCTTCCCAATGTTTGAACCACTGGTTCTGTGTCAAGTCAAGGACCGCTGACAAATGCTGCATTTCTATAGCGCGTTTTTTTTTTTTTAAATCCAAAGCGCTTCACATAGATTGTGCATTACATCCACCCATTCACACACACATTCATGCACCGATGGCATGCAGGAACCAACCTGCACATTGGGAGAAATTAGGGCTTCAGTCTTGCTCAAGGACACTTCATCGAACTGGGAACCTCACGGTTGCTATCCGGTCGCTCTACTGACTACCGGCCACCCTACCCCTGAGCCACTGCCGCCCCGTGCTGTATGCAGAAGGGTGAAATCAGCCCTCAACGGCTTCTGTCAGAAATAGGGTGAGGGAAGCCTCGCCAGTAACTACTGGGTCGGGCTTGCTGGATGCATGGGCCAACCCCTAGGGCCTAGTACTGTATGTATGTTAGAAGCAGTTGAGGTCTGATCTTTCACCCCCGTACCATGTGCATCAGAGGAGGCCTGTGGTTGAAGTGGAAACCGAGCTACACTTCCTAACCATCTGTCCATTGTACCAAGACATCAGAGACACATACTTCCCACAGATTACAACCACACACGGAGATTTTGAAAACAAAACACTCCCATATCTGCTGGGCGAAGTACAAAAATGTGCAAACACAGCAGCAAGATTCGTGAGTTGCACTATACCTGCATCCAGTGATCTTGGTACATAGAAATTGATTTATTGAAGATTCTGACTTTCAAATGTACATCATTTTTGTTTTGATTGTATTGCTGTATTGTGCTTTCTCATGCCAATAAAGCCCTTTGAATTGAATTGGTTGTCTCTCCCCCCCCCATGGAGCGCTGTGGGGGGTCGGCAGAGACGGAGAGATCGTGTAGTTTGATGTTCAAGGGGGATTGGTATTGACAAAATAGGGGGGTGTATAAAAAGATGGGTAAATCTTTTGAAGATTCGTGTTCAGTGTTGGTGAGCTCAAGCTGTGAAAACCAGCACAGTCTCTTCTCTGGGGTATTGCATTTCAACAGTGTTGGGCCTGAGACTGAGTATGAAATCCTGTTTTTCACTCCCCAGCATGGAGGTCCGTCCACATTCTTTTGCATAATTCATAGCATAGATAATATTGGTTACAGCGTACAGGGACCTGTCACTGAAATAAGCAGGCTCCTTGTTTGGACCAACACGGGCAATATGTAACGAGAAAAAGAAAAAGAAATCCCGGGAGAGTTTTAATTTATTCCGGTGGTCGCATCGAGGAAAGTCATGTGGATAATCCTCCCTATTCATGAGAGATGTTCCGAACAATGGGATGACTGGTAGTTTCAGATGCAGTCCAAGAGGTGCACGTATCCAAAAATAATTGGGATGGGTCATGGGTGCTGGATAAAAAGGACAAGTATAATGAAAGGAAAGATTTCCACACGCCAGAGTACTATGTTTCAACTTCCGGAGGTCTTCGTCATGGTGGTAATTTGTACCTAACGAAGACTTCTGCAGGGCGAAGCGTTGTACATTAATATAGTTCTGCTCCAATTAATAAGGTTACTTTAGAAGCTTTTAAGATGGCGTGTGGATATTTTTCCTTTGTGACATCATGTAGTTTCAACTTGGAAAACATGATCTAATTCATTGTGTGATCAACAGTATCAAGATGGCTAATAATATGACTAATGACACTTAAGCTGTCTCACAATTCTGTAATTCTATAATTTGTGAGCTGGTACAGTATGTGCGGTCAGTGTCAAGTACATATCTTGATATTAACCCTGCAGGGATTATTGGTCAGGGGATCTTAGTATAATGTGATCAACAGTAGGAATAGAATTCTGTTTGTTTCTGAACAGAAAAATCAGGACCATGCTTCAGTTTTCGGACCACCCAACCTGATCAACAGTAGGAATTTAATTAAAAAAAACACCTTTTTTCTTTTGGAAAAAAAATACTTTGTTACTCCACTGCGCCTTCTACCGATATTGCCCAGAGAATTGCCTCATAGAGAATATTTTTCCTCCGGTGAAAAGAAATCCCTTTCTGGCCAAAAGGTACCGTTTATACGTGTGGTGGGGGGCTCAGAGTGCTTCCACTAAGGAAAATATAGGCTTTCTAATCACACAACCCGCCTTTGTTTTGGCGAGTAGCAAAAAGGTTATTTTTATTTACGCTAAACACAAGAGGCTGGTCTGCATTCATGCGAGCGGCGGAAGTCGAGAGTAACATAGCTCTAAATGCAACGCATTAGAGCTATGGACCAGAGCTAGGCTACGATCAAGACAACGGTGCCGGAGATTAGCTGTCCACAGACAGGACGGACACACGGACGGACACACACACACACGGACGGACGGACGGACGGAGTGCAAAACATAGTCTCTCCCCATGCCTTCGGCCTGGTGGAGACAATAATCTGATCACCAGTCAATCTCCCACACAGAGCTATATTCATTATGCTATACAGACCCTAGACTGCAGACACTGTAACAAACAGTGCAGACGTGTTGCAAATGATAACATTTTGATGGTGAGATGCCATGGCTGAGATTCGCACAGCTTCTGCTTGACTAATGAAATAAGGACTAAAGGAGTCACGACACATTAAACGGTAAAAAATACCATTTCAGCTCATCTTTAAGTCAACATCAGTCTAAAGATATTCATTATCATACAAATGCTGATAATGATGGCACTCATTTTGATAATCCTGTTTTTTCTTTCTCTGTGCTTTAAAAGCCTATAATTATGCATCAGCCAATTTGCGACAGACAGAGAGAGAGAGTGAGATAATGTGCTACTTTAAATGAATGGTTCAACTTAGTTTGCTACGTTGCAGTGGAATGAGTCAGCTGAGGAAAGCAATATTGAAGAGTTTTGGTTTTGAAGGTTTGGAGGGTGGGGGGCATCTCTGAGGATTTTGTGGAGTGCATTCCACAGGGGTTGGGGTAGCGAAAGCAAAAGAGCTCTTGTCGCCCCAGGTACGGTATTTGATCTTATCTTGGGTACCTAGAGGAGATTTGCGTCACCAGACCTGAGGGACATGCCTTTTTTTTATCAAAGTTTCTTTATTAATTTTTCAAGTCACATGAGTCAAAAATAGCATACAAATTATTTTGAACTTTTCTTACCCCTCCCTCCCCCCAGAGTTCCCGCTCTGAAAGAGCCACAACCCCGGTATCTTGTACCATTAACAATGAAATAAAAGGCACATACAAATATACATATACATATTCAAAAATAGAAGAAATTAATCAAATATTAGACACAATATGCAAACAAATAATAATAATAATAACTAACACAAATAAAATAAAATAAAAACAATTACAGTAGGGTCAGTGTAATGAGTTAAGGATTGTTGATGTCAGCCGCGTTCATCCTCTCAACATATGTTAAAAAAGGTTGGACATGACTTTTGAGGAGATCTTGTTTAGTCCCTTGTAGCTGTTTAGTAGTATTTAGATGTGTATTCTTTGTTTGACCAGGAGCCAGTGATGGTCGTGGGGGACCTTTTTATTTTTTATGCCTTTATTATTGATAGGACAGTAGGACAGGAAATGGGGAGAGAGATTGACACGCAGCAGGCCGTCGGGATCGGGACTCGAACCCTCGAAACCTCGACGCAGTGTCAGACTACAATCGGCTGACATTGAAGTCTAGGTATTAATAATAATAATAATAATAACTTGAATTTATATAGCGCCTTTCAAGAAACCCAAGGACGCTTTACAAAACAGAAAACAAAACAAACTAATTGCCAAAAGCCTGAGTAAATTATTAGCCCTACATTGTTATTTTAACCAATCTAAATTTACATAGTGAGTATGTTAATACTCATGTTTGTCAGGATTACCAAAACTGGCAGACCTAAATGCAGACACGACGCGTAGGCAAAGTTCAAGGGTTTTTATTCAACAAAAAAGGGGGAGCTTGCAGATAAGCTACTTTCAGATGAGGTGGTAGGCAGGCTGAGTTGAAGGCAAACTGGTGGGCTGGTAGGCAGGCAAGCAGCCAGGTATTCTGAACCAGAGGAAAAAGTCAAAAGCCAAAAACACAGAGCAACAAATCACTGATCAACAAAGTAGAGCATAAATGCCCTCAAAAACACTAGGAACTAGAAAAAGTGCCCTTCTGGGCACAGGTCTCCACCAGGAGGATAGGAGTGTGTGTGTGATGTTTAATATTAGAAAATGTGTTTTACACATGTCGGCTTCCTGGTGGTGCTATAAAGAGCAGATGTGAAAAATTCCAGGCAATGGTTTTCCCTTAAAGGTAAAAACACTAATCGGCCAGTTATAGCACCATGAGGCTGAGTTGAAAATGTTCCAGTGGCATTTCTTCCTCGGCCTAGTGGGAATGTGCGTGCACAATTTCACGGAAATCACACGATGTGTCCATGATTTTGTTTGAAACCGTGCACTCCTGCGAACTTTGGTAGCCAATTTTAGCCAATCAGGATGGAGTCTGAAAAATCTGAAAGACACGTTTCGTTGAATGGCTCTAGAGAGACTGTGTACCGTGATGTTTGGACAAGATCTGTAGGTGTACTGGCCAAAAAAATGTTTTGCACAAAGCGGCCTCCTGGTGGCGCTATAAGAGGCCAATGTGAAAACCTTGGGGCAGAGGTTCAGCTGTGTCATTCAGGGAGTGTGTGTACAGAGTATGGCTGTGATCAAGCCCACGGTGCCGGAGATTAACTGTCCACAGACGGATGGACGGACGTACACACACACACGGACGGACGGACGGACGGACGGACGGACAAAACATAATCTCTCCCCATGCCTTCGGCCTGGTGGAGACAATAACTGGCTAGAAGCGTTACCACACAGAGTGAAACCAACTGTGAAACGATCTGGCAGTGTGTGGCGAGAAGACAGGGCTTTTATGGTGTGGTGGTTGATGAGAAGATGGCAGGCAGGTGAGTGAGATGAGAGGACCAGAGCCAGGTCTTTTATATGGGTTTTACAGTGTGAAGGACAGCAGCAGTTGTTTGAGTCAAAGATGAGTCCTTCAGGCTGTAGGCCGTCTTATCTCGTCTCTGCAGCCAGTAATGCACGGTTTATATTTTCTGCCTTATTTATTTATTATTATTTGATTGTGTTGTTGTGTGTGGGTTTTTTAAATAATGTGTTGTTTTATCTGCTTTCACCCTGGATGTTGATTTATTTTAGCCCTATACAGTATGTCCTAGGATGGCCTTTGCTTTTGTCACAAGGCCACAAGTCTAAATAAAAAAAATCTGTTCTTAATTAATTTTGCTTGGTTAAATAAAATAAATCATTAGAAGAGATAATTGCAATGATGTCCGAATTCCAATAAAGATAGTGTCCAATCTGCACAGTCTCTGCTCCAAATAACTACTGAAAAACACACTGTCCAGAGCATTTTCTGCTATCTGTAGCCTACTTTGGGACTCAGGTTTGGTGCTCCCTTAGTAGCAGTTAATTTGTTTGTTTTCTGATTAACTAAACAGTGTATGGGTATAACGATACCTTTCCTATAGTTTAGTTTTGTATAGTGAGATTAGAGTGGGATTAATTCTGTATTTCCTATTTTCGTATTGCCTGCGTTAGACAGGTTTTCATTGAGGCTCAGATTTAGTTCATTTTGATTATTTCCCTGATTTGCCCCATATATTGTTATTTTCCTTTAGGTTGGAAACCTAACTACAATATAATTTACTACAATATCATTGACTTATGGTCGTTTAAAGAGTACTGACATTTGTAAACTGCAGTTTGTAACGGCATTGTGAACTCTGAAAAGAACCTTATCAAAGGTCACTAATAAAACGACAATTCACTTTCCAACTTTATGTCACAATCCATCATTCCCTAGCCTAGACCTAAGGATTGTAACAGTCGTTATGAGTGTGCAGCCTTTTCTTCACTTTTAGATTTATTTACCAAGGTCAGCACTCAGCAGCACCTCATCAATACTGGTGTGCGCCCTTTCTCCTGTTTGTTTACCAAATAACTTTATTTGTGTACTACCCAACACCAGGGTCAGTACTAGTGAGATCACCTCCAACCTCTGCAGACGTGAGGTGTATTTAACCCAACATTGTCACGGCTCCGGCCAGCTGTATGACAGCTGTTGTAGCCTTCTGTAATCAGTAGACATTGTGTCAGATAATGTTCTACTCTACTGGCTGGAAAGACAGAGGATTACCTTACCTGGGATAGGAACTCAAAATATGTGTCTATTGACAGTATTCAGGCCGCGGCCATCTTGCCAGCAAGAAGACAGCCCATTCATCCAAACAGAAAAGTCCTATCTAATTGGATTTTTTTATAATTTTTATCCCACGATTTTTGCAACCCATTTTTTTTCAGTGTCAATTTGGTGATTATTAAACAAAAACCCACCGTAGACATTTTTTTATCGGTATCAGTATCGGAGTTTGGAAGCACTCGTTTTTAGTAAAGCAACCTCCTGCTGCCTCCTGCATTATGTGCAAATTTAAAAGAGGTGGTACGCAGGTCTGTTGAGTGATATCCAATGAGCTCTGTCCGTAGATGCTTCTCTCTAATTAAGTAGTAATTCTGTCAAGTGTTATTCACTCTATCACTGACTAATTCTGTCAAGTGTTGTGCTTCAATCACCATGATTAGCCAGTACTACAAATGTATAATAGAAGGTCCACCCAGGAGTAAATGAGCTTCATAATACTTTGGGAATAAACACATTGGGCCATGAGTCACGAACGAACGTTGTTGTGACAATGGACAAACAGATTGATATTAGACGGAGATCCCAAATGTTTTGTTCACTGAATGTATATAATAAACCAAATCACAGAATATTAATTTGCTGTCTTTGCTGTCAGTTTGGAAATATATCTGTCCGTTAGCTTGAAATGCCAATAAGCAAGATGCCAAGAAGTGAAACAGTTGGTAACAGAACACGTTGCTCTGACTCATGACTTCTTCTCTTGGTGTGTGTGTGTGCGTGCGTGCGTGCGTGCGTGAGTGTAATGTGTGCATGCATGCGCACACATGTGTGTGCCACCATAGACTTGTGAATCTGCAGCATCCTGTTGCACGCAGTGAATGCCTCCTGAGCCTCCTCAGGAAGAACAGCCTATCCTGTCCCTTCCTGTGTAGAGTAGAGGGCCCCATGTTGTCCCTCGGATCGGGACAACATGGCCCACCTAATCCACTTACAGTCGGCCCACTTGGAGCAATGCATTTTGTCCCAGATCTGGTTTGCCAGAGCTGTGGAAACACTGTTCTGGCCGAGTGCTGGGTCAGAACAGTGTGTCCACAGCTGACCCAACGCTGGCCCAACCTGTTTCCACAGCTCTGGCAAACCAGATCTAGGCCATGAAAGCTGAAAGGGCCGTAATTCATTGCTCCAAGTGGGCCGACTGTAAGTGGATATGGACCATAACTGGGCAGGACCAATTTTTCTATGTTTGTTTTCAGTCTCGCCAGTCGCTACGAGTTGGAATAAAAGATGGATATACCAAACAAACTATTCCAAGAAGTACTTGAAAGAAACGTGTCTGATTCAAGGCTTTTATTGGGTAGGTCCTGAAATTATGATGCATCACAGGGAATTTTGGGTACTTCTTATTCTTTTCCTACCTGGCGGTGTCATCAAAGCAGTGACTAAATCGACTAAATCAGAGGTTCCCAACCACATGTGCCACTGGTACGCGAGAAGGGAATCAATCAATCACAAGTTTTCCCGTCGTATTTTCAAATCCATTTGAAAACACGACTGAGAAAAAAGAAAGGACAAACACAGGCAGCGGATTGGCAGTGGATTGGCCGTTGCACGTAGACTAGACCACGACCCTCAATCACCCACCATTGGAATGCAAATGCATGCCTTTCAGGCAGCTTTTGTATCCTACTCGTCTGGCAGGTATATCTCTTTGAAAACCTTTTGTGCTTCTGATTGTGCAGGGGGAGGGGACGACGACGACGACAAAACTGTTTGGAAAATCAGGGGTGAAAAGTTGACTCTTCTCCTCCTTTCATCTTGTTCTCAGCCGTGGAACAACAGCTGCAGCCTATTTTATCACGATCGCGCTAATGAAACAAAACGCTACACGGTGACAGTACAGGATTATCATTTCATGTCAAGTATGTATCAGAAGTTGATGTTACCATGCAGGTAAAGTAGGCTAATGCGTCACTCTGCATGTTTAACGTTTTCCACATGTCCAAAAGTCATTTATGAAACCTTTTTTTCATTGTTGATATAACCAACCAACCATTTAGGTCAATGATATGCTAACATTATGTTGTGATATAATAATATAGCAGCGGGTACATTTAAGGGCCAGTCAACTGTCATCCCTGAGAACGTGTTTTGGTACGATGGCGCGCGACGCAAACCCGCCGTCTCACCAGGTCCACTCCTCCTGCTCTCACCAGGCCCATGACCTGTGCGTTGCACCAGAGTCCCAGCACCAGACACTTAATTCAGGAGGCTCCGCTTCCGGCTTGAATGGCCCTACTAAAGGCTTTACCGTGGGCTGTTGGGCCTCCTCCTCACGGAAGACAGTCTGGGGCGCCAAAATGTAGGCCTACTCAAAATGTACTTAAATTACAAAAAGTCAAAGTACTGTACATTGTGCAGAATGTCCCATATTTCAAGTTTTCAAATGTATAAAAACCTTTTGAAAATAGCAGATCTACAAGCTAAATGGATGAAATAGGGCACATAGGGCTGAAGTGGTTAATGTATGTTTTGTAATAATAATCCAAATCTACAAAGTTACTATAGTAACTCAAGTTTTCAAATAAATGTAGTGGAGTAAAAGTACAACATTTGGATCTGAGATGTAGTGGAGTAAAGTACAAATACCTCAATTGTACTTAAGTACAGTACTTAAGTAAATGTACGTAGTTACTTTCCACCACTGCCTGCTACAGTATGTCCAGCAACAGTTCCAATCAGATAAGTTTCTAGCACTCTTATTTGTATAACCAAGACGTTGTAAACACTGTCTCTTAACAAGTCTTGTTATGGTCTGATGATACCGCTTGTTCTAGCTTTAGTTGGAACGTTCCAATCCAAATCCCAGAGCTGCAAGTTTGTCCGTTCCATTTTGATCCATTTTAAAATGTAAACTATAAACTCACGGTAATAGCTGCCGTTGGGAATTAAATTATTAATGCCCACCACCCACCTCGTCACTCCTGGCTTTCTGTATAGCGGTGCCATTTTATTCCATAAATTAGAACTCTTCTTGTGTTGACGACATCTGAATTTGGCATTTGTGTCTCCCGGGGGCCTATTGTTATTTCCTCTTGGCTGTCGTCCGATGTTCAGCCCGCGTATTTAAATGGACAGTTCACAGAGATTAGTGTGAATTCATTTACGGAACATTCCCAGCAATACAATAATGATGCAAATATGTTACTAGTTCCTTCCACTGCTCAAAAAGATCTAGAACAGAAGCCGATCTGTGTAAATACATAACCCACAAGGAATACGAGACCGCTCGCCCCCTTTCCAACTCGCCCCATGCGTACAGCCGGCGGAACAGCGCGGCCTGGTATTCCTAAAGTAATCTAAGTAAATGATGCTTAAACGGTTAAACCTAACCTTATTCCTAACCTCAACCTCAGTAAAACGATGCCTAAACCTAACCCTATTCTTAAACTTAACCCTAGTAAAACTATGCTTAACCCTAAACTTATTTCTAACCTTATTCTCAGTAAAACAAAATAAAGAATACAAGAACCGCCGCACTGGGGCGAGTTGGAAAAGGGGCGAGCGGACCTGGTACCCCCACAAGTCCTGCATCATGCGTGCCCACACTGCCCACACATTTATGCAAATTACTCTCTTCATCCCGTCTCTCTTTCTTTTTAGGCATACTCAAGTGTAGACACGCATATACGGACACAAGGGAGATCCATTGCAATGCTGACATACAATATGGTTTTAATTAGAGGAACGGTTTCAGTGGCACGTACGAAAGAACATTGTAGCATACTAAACACTACAGCGTATCCGCCTTTAAACATGTTTTAATCCCAAGAGAGAACACAGCCTCTTATGTCGATCTCTGCTATATTGAAGGTGGCAGAAGTTAGTACTGCATGTTCCATGTGATTTTCTGCAACAAGAGCATTATGATCCAACAGTGTTTTAGATCTGTGGTATACAGGGGTGTTATCCCTAAGGATATTCCCTAGCTCGCTCGCTAATGTGATGCCTTGTTAATGTTGGCCCATAAACATGCAGGCATCCTCGTCATGGGGCTAAATCATCTGCATGATCATGCAGGTGTATATTATGTGTGTACATTTAGATTAATATCCATATCATGGACTACGGTTTCACAATCTTCTTTTGAAGCCTTTTGAATGACACTATTAGTGCCCTCCCTGGCCCCCCTGGCGGCTGTTCTCACTGACTCACTCCACTCTGTTTTCTCACTTCTACGTATATAAGCTTCCATCTGTTCACTGAAGCAGATGATCGTACCTCAGGAAAAGTAGCCTCTGTTTATTTAGATCAGACAAGCTAAACAACCGTGCACACATGTCTGCTTTTTTATTCTGACGTTAAGCAGTTAGAGTGGCAGAGCTTTGTTGGTTGAAAGTGGAATAGTTGAAAGTGAAAGTGAAATAGTCTGTGGTTCGGGTGGCTCAGATCCTCCATGACTGAGTGCCCGCCATATAGAGGTACCGCTGGGAGCTCGCATCCACTGTTTGCATTATCCTCTGCAGTGCTCAGCGACGGCTCCAGAAAATTGTGACTGGGGGTGCTATGGAGGAGCTGGCTATTTAGAGGGGGGGGGCTAATGAATCTTGGTTTACATAGAAGTCAGTCAATTTGGCTTGTTTGGAGGGGGGGGGGGGGGCTTAGGGGGGGGGGGGGGGGGGGCTAAGCCTCCACCAGAGGGGGCTAAAGCCCCCCTAGCCCCCCCCTGGAGCCGTCCCTGGCAGTGCTTTACATTCTTTTTTGTTTTCATGCAGAGCAAGAATACAAAGTTCACTCAATTTGCTAAACCTTCTGGCTGCCACATAACATTGTCTGTGACTGAAAAATGCAGATAAAGATTGACCCTAGGACTTACAGTCATGCATGGCAAGACCAATCAGGAAATTGGAACATATAAATTGGCATTGTGAACATATACGTGCAAACACTCCCAAACATCAAACAATGATGTACATTGACATTAAGCATAGCGTGTAAATTCCAGCATCTAATGCGTGGAATTGTGAATATACGTGTGAAAACTGCCAAATTACAAACAATGACATAGAGACATTGACATTTAGCAAAGCATGTAAATTCCAAGCATATGCAGCATAGCGATAGTTCATGGAGCCACGTACGGAAGTCAGGAGCCTGGACCGCTGAGCCACGTCCCAGGCAGGGCTCTAGAGCCTTGACCGCTGAGCCACGTCCCAGGAGCCTGGACCGCACTGAGCCACGTCCCAGGCAGGAGCCTGGACCGCTGAGCCACGTCCCAGCCTCCCAGGCAGGGCTCTAGATACAGTAGTTTAGTGTCAGCTTACACCCGTTTATTATTTTCCCTCCATGTTTTTATCATTTTATTATTTTAAGTTCCGACACGTGTTTCTGGTCCGACGGTCATTAGACCGAAACCCAGACGTTTTTATTTCCAGGGAGAGAAAAAAAGGTCTGGGACCGAGTCCACTTCAATTCGGAATAGAGTATAGCGCAAATGTCGATCACTCTCTGCTGATTTCTGATCGTCTGCACCTTTGTTAAATTGACACACACACACACACACATACTCCTCTCTCTCTCTGTCGCTCTAATTAATTAGTCTCATGTCGTGCAGCTGCGTCTAGATTCTCCCGGCAGATCTTGCCGGGAGATGCCTATGCCATAGAAAGCATAGGTGGACCCCAGGCTATTAGACTGACAACCTACCCCTAACCTAACCATAACCGCAAGCACGGGAGCAGCGCATGTTGGAGCGGTAGTCCGACTGTTGTTCCCGCATGTCAGACTAATGCTCCGTCGGAATTGCGTCCGGATCCCTCATTGAAAACCTTGTTATGCCTCATGAAAATTACCGTGAATCGCATTTGCGTATGAGATGTACTATACACCCACTCACACACAAATAAACAGGCTTTGCTTTGCCTCTGTTGTGTAAATGTATTCTATGTTGTATTACCACCGTACCGATACATGCACACACAAACAAACTGAGAGAGAGAGAGAGCACAGTCTCACGATCGAGAAAGGCCGCCACAGGCAGACCTGGCTTCCAAGAGAGCGTGCACCCACTGCTCACAAACATGGTGAATTGAGCAACACTTTTTAATCACCTACAAACTGTACCAAGACATCAGAGACACATACGTCCCACAGATTACACACATTCAAATATAGTTTGAAAACAGCAAGATGTGTAAGTTGTTGTGTGAGTTGTTGTGACAAGAGAAGCATGTCCAGTGGAGAGCGACAATCATAGACGTATGTATTCCTGTTAGTTGATTTGATTTGATTTGTGTCAAGGCAGACAGGGAACCCAGATGCAGACAAAGACAAAGGAAGCGTATATGCTGAGTGTTTATTTACTCGAAACACAGGCTTCAAAACCCTCAAGCAAAAAGGTACAACTGAAACAAAAAAGATAAACTAAAAGTCCAAGGCTGACATAATACAGTTTAGTAGAACTTCAAGGTTGGAGCAGAGTGGAGAGGCGGTCAGGCTGGCAGGCACTGAGGAAGGAGATGAAGAATTAGAAAACAGGCCAGAACAGGAATCATTTTCAGTCTTTCGGTTGTATCTGTGCAAAGTTGAAAATGTACACTGCTATTGTACTATGTACTATGACAGTATCATGGTCAGCATCATGTCCAGTATCATGTCAGTGACATGGTCAGTATCATGTCAATATCATGTCAGTATCATGGTCAGCATCATGTCAGTATCATGTTTGTATCATGTCAGTATCATGGTCAGTATCATGTCAGTATCATGTTTGTATCATGTCAGTATCATGGTCAGTATCATGTCAGTATCATGTCAATATCATGACAGTATCATGTCAATATCATGACAGTATCACGGTGAGTATCATATCAGTATCATGGTTGTATCATGTCAGTATCAGTGACAGTGGTATAGTGATTGTCAGTATAAATCTCACATTGCAATACGTGTGAGCTTGTGGAACGGCTAGTTTTTGAGGGGCACTATAGCCCCTATGTCCAGCTTTGAGGGTTTGTGTACACACACACACAAACATTGTGTTAACACAAACATTGAATGCCATTGACAATGAATGGCCATGCATCTTTGAGTGTTTGTGTACACAAACATTGAAAACGAAAAAACACCATTGTCAATGGCAAATGTGAGACGTGACGTGGCGAAAAGCTGTATATAGGAGGGGCTAAGCGCCTCTCAAAAACAAACTGTCGATTCAGGTCAGATTCAGGTCTGGTTCTATGGCGGTTTTAGGGCACTTTCACGTGTCATTTGTTTACATATTTGGTACGCTTTACAAAGTCCAGTGTGAACACCAAACGGACCAAAATCTAAATGCAAATATTTGGTCCTTGGTCCTTGATCCGGACCTTCTAAGCAAACTTTGGTTGAAGATCTGATACAGCGGCTGATTGGCCATCAGCGCCGTTTCAACTCGATGACGTCAAACAACAAACATGGCTGCCCCCACTGCGGGTAAGTTGCGACTGTATCGATCTGGCTATTAAATCCCCTATCGCCCTATGATACATATTTTCTGTACAGAAACAACAGGTTTTAGAAACATCATCATCCGACATATTTTACTGTTTGCTTACATGCTAGTAGGGCTCGTCGACTGTGTTTGTTTGCTGGTTAGCAACAGAGTTAGCCACATTGAAAATGACGTCATCTGCTTTGCTACTATAAATGGTAAATGGTGCATTTATATAGCGCCTTTATCCAAAGCGCTTTACATAGATTGTGCATTACATTCACCCATTCACACACACATTCAGGCACCAACCAGCACATCAGGAGCAATTCTGAAACAAAAGATAAAAGAGGTTCAGTGTCTTGCTCAAGGACACTTCGACACCAACTCAGAAACTGAGTTAGTGTCGAAGAAACTGCTGCCGTGCCAGTCTGAATAATGAAGTGAAATGAGTGTCAGGCTACACTTTTTATTTCTCATCCTGTAATTTATATGAAATGACGCAGAGCACAAAAGACCAGCCTCCCTCATTACATGTCAGAAATGCTGCTGCAACCTCTTGCTTCAGAGAGAGAGAGAGAGAGTGTACGAGTGCTTGCGTGTGTGTGGGTGTGTGTCATGGGTGTGCGTGAATGCATGCGTGCGGATCTGACATTTAAAAATGGTGTGTGTGTGTGTGTGTGTGTGTGTGTGTGTGTGTGTGCATCAAACTGATCCTCAGCAGATGTTCCTTTTCGACTTATACCTCCAAGGAAAGGTAAGCAGCAACATAAAGCTAGGGGACGTGTCCTGACTCCCAGCGTCCCCTTTTCATGTGACTAGCATGCCATTAAGTGTGCAGAGTGCAGAGGCAATGCTTTTCATGTGACTAGCATGCCATTAAGTGTGCAGAGTGCAGAGGCAATGCTTAGAAATACATTCACAATCAAATTCAGGTTTTATTATTTTTCAACTTAAATTGTATTAATTTTTCATGAACAAGAATAGATACATACAGAAAGCAATAAGACAATTGGACACTACAGTATGTGTTGCCAAACATCAACTCAGGAAAAAAAAATAGTAGACAAATGCTATAATTGCTGGAGTTCACACACAGACAGGATAATAATAAAATGGAAACGATATATGAACACACACACACACACACACACACACACACACACACACACACACACACACACACACACACACACACACACACACACACACACACACACACACACACACACACACACACACACACAGTAATATTGGACAATAGAGTACTGTATATAAAGAAAATAGATAATAGATATCCCATCCATGGGGTCACTCCTTAGAAATGTAAGCATCTATGAATCATATAAACATGGGTATTTGTGTCAAGGATTCAATCAAATTCAGGTTTAAAGTAAACTTGAATCACTGTGGTGCATTCTGCCAGAGAAACATGACCTAATAAATGCGGGGGACCTCTCTGTTTGGCTGTATGTGGGCTGCGTGTCAAGGCCAGAAAGTAGCCATATAGCCTACCGGTACATCCAAACAGAAACGCCATGTTGCTGTGACACACATTCATCCACTGAAATGAGCTTTGCTGTTGAACCAGTGTCAGCGTGTGCTGCAAACTCAGGTCAAATTCAGGTTTAAAGTAAACTTAAATCACTGTGGTACATTCTGCCAGGAAAACGTAAAGGAGCATTCAGTAATTTGGGGGAAAAAAAAACAGTCCGCCCCGGTAACAAGATGTGCACATGCACACACTCTACAGTGGGGGGACGCGCAACAGGCCAACAGCACACACACCAAGGCCCGCCTCTGCTCGATCATGATTGGAGGAAGGCCCCTCTCTATCCTGATTGGATGAAGGCTGGGCCACTGAAGATACCTTTAAAAACGTGACCCAAATGAAGGTAGACTCAAACTCCAAATTCAAAAGGAAACACACTTTTTTAAACACCTGGTCTGCGTTCGAATTCATTCCCTATGCCCCATATAGTGCACTACTTTGGGGTTCCGCCATTTTGTTATAGTGTCCGAATATGTAGTGAGCATTTTTGCACCCTAATGTAGTGGACTGAAGTATCCCACAATGCACCGGGAATTGTAGGGACCATCCGATGGTCACTACAAAAACACAGCGAAGCAAATCTGCCCCATAATGCATTGCGCAAGCTCGCTCTTGAGCGCACGCGTTTGCGCGCACGTGCGCTGCTTCTGCATGCATGCGCTTATTGCGCTCCAACTCAGAAGAGGCAGAAGTTGAACCAGCGAAAGAAATCAACACAAATGTACTTTTTAAACTTTCGTTTCCCCTCTCTTTTCTTCCCTGGCGGATCTCGAAGCTACAGATCTCGAGACAAATGATCTGTGCATTTATTTGCAATTGTTTTGTTTTATGTATTTATAATAAAACAATTCATTTGCAATAGTATTACTAATCTGATTCATTGTATCACCCAGGCCCAGCGCATGACGTTAGGAGAGGAATGAGTTGCTTGCTGTAGAAGGCCTTATATTTTAATAGTTTTTGGATTAAGGTTGGTGAGGTTGTAAAGCTATTAGTCCGGGAGCTAGACCCAGCCCTCATATCAATTTTTGCTACCTTTTTTTCACTATTATTTCCTGTTAGCATATACCTTGGGCCATCTCAAAATGAAGGGACCACTCCCAACTCGGGGCCGTTTGGTTTCAGGGGCCCAAAAACCCCTTTTTTGGTATATGTCTCTGGCGAAATTGTGTAAAGGCAAATAAAAATTCACTAAAATTACATAAATACACATGGAAGTGTGAAATTTGGCATGGAGTATCCTGACACATAGGGGTAAGTATCAGAATAGGATTTTGGGGCTATCTACCATTGTATTCTTAAATATGACCTACATCATCCTCAGAAACACAAAAATATACACTGTCCGCTTAACAAATAACAACAAAGATAGTTATTTTCCAGCATATTAGGGTGAATATAACTGCCTCACTTGTATATAGAAAACTTCCCATATCCTTAAGCTTCAATTTGAGCCCAAGATGACCTCTCTATCTTGAAAATTACTCTTTCTGTGGCCAAAATGCTGCGCTATACCTCAAATCGGAGACATTTTCATTATCAGTCACTATAGCCTTCCAGAGTCCTAGAATGTAACAATAGGTTCACATGTTCTGCAACTACTGATGTCTGAAGATCAACTCCGGGGATCAGCACATCCCTGGTTTGTCAGGCTGGGTGTCGGTTACAGGCTGTCCTCCAAAATGCCTCACCACAATTGGGTATTACCCCATGATCAATGCTCCTATAACAGACTTGTCAACCATTCAAGAATGCCTTAGATGCAGCCAAGTTGCATCTTCTGAAGCTGGACAAGAGTACACCATCAGTACATTTGATCTAGGAGTTTGCATGAAAGCCTACCCTCTAATATGGAACGAACCTGAAAAATACAAAAAACACATCATCCTCATTGGCACATTCCATTGCTGTGGAGCATACTTGAAAGGAATAGGCAAAAGATACTGCCAGGGTAGTGGATGGGTCGAAGTGGCTTTAGAGGCTAAACTGATCACCACAGGCTCTGTGAATGGAGTCACTGATGGGAAGAATTGGGATAGAGCTATGAACACACACAAGTCCATGCTCGAAGCTCTCGAGAGACTCCTATACGAAAAGTATCTGGAAACTCATGAACCACTCTCTCTGGAAAGTGCAGATTTTCTGGAAAAACTTAACCTGAGTGAATCTACTCTCACTGATGTGTTATCATCAGCTGATGTATCTAATCACATTGGAGAATATCTTTCCTTCAGACAAACTGTGAGGAATGGGGAGCTGGGAGAAACTCCCCAGTTTTGGATGGGATACATGGACTGCGTTTGGCGTGTGCTGTCAATGAATAAAGCAATCAAAATTAATGATTTTGATGGGTACAAAGCTGCCATAAATGCCATGCCAGACCTCTTTTTCTGCTCAGACCAGCAGAATTATGCTAGATTCCTCACTTACTTTGGCTACTTTCTTGAACATATTGAGGAAACACATCCTGGTTCAGAGAAACTTTTGCGTGCTGGAGCAATGAGTGTAGCCAGATCGCATATCCCAGGCAACCGCTGTCACACTGACAAAACAATAGAGGAGACAGCGATGAAATGGCTTAAGTCAAAATCAGGTTCTGGGACATCTTGTGCTGGGATCTGTGGAATCACCACTAATTATGAAGCAAGCCAACGTCACATCCTGACTGCCCATGCTAAAGGAGAGTTTGTCGAGGAGATGTGGAATATGGTTAGCTGCCAAAGTAAGCATTCTGAAAACCAGCACAGAGACCTAAGGCCACGTCAAATCACTCGGTCTGAGAAGCAAGTGCAGCAAAAAAAAATGTGTTTCATCAACCCATTTCAGCTTGAGACTAATCAGCCACTGACAAGTCTGTCTTCAGGAGCAGCTATGCCAGAAGACGTGCGCTATGATGTGTTGAATGCTCTGAAAAATGGCCAAACTCAAAAAGAGCAGTTCATCAGTAATCGACTAATTGCAAAACAAATCCGTTTTTTCGAACCTATCAAGCGGAACAAATTCAAGACGATGTCTTCCACTGCACCTAAAAGGAAGCTTGTGGCATCAAACCAGAAAGTGATCCAGTATAAGGCGACAACTGGATTTATCTTTCAGATCTTCATCAAATCCCAACTACTAAGGTCACAAATCAGCATCTCTGACCTGATGTCCTACCCACTGACTCTGACTCCATATAGCATCTCAACAGTTGACGGATTCTTTGCAAAAACCAACAAAGCACAAGGGATGAACTACATGATCAAAGATGCTGAGAAAGTGGAGCTCCCTTCTCCTGGTCAATGTGGTCTCATTGTAGATGGTAATGCCACATTCTATATGAGCAATGTGCCCCAGACAATGAAGACTATATCAGAGCGCATCTTCAAAAGTCAACCTACTGCCGCAGAAACAGTATTCAGTACTGACACTTATGTTGACCGACTTCATTCACCAAAATCAGCTGAGAGGGATCGCAGAGGTTGTGGTGAGCGGTACATAGTTAATGGTCTGAATGTTCGCCGACCTGCAGATTGGAAAGGTTTCCTCACAAATGATGACAACAAGAAGTCACTCATACATCTAATTCTCGAGCACTGGAGCTCTCCAGATATGATGGAAGAGATACTCCGAAGGCCCATCATCTTCATTGAGGCTGGTCAAGCTTTCAGGATAGAAGCTCAAGCTGGAGTGATTTCCAAAGCACTTCTACCTGATCTGAATTCAACACATGAAGAAACTGATGTGAGGGTGATCATCTACATCAATCACATCCAAAGCACAATGCCTCACATCAAAACTGTCCGAGTCAGAGCCAGAGACTCTGACATTTTCTTCATTCTCCTCTATTATGCCAAATCCTTCACAGTCGATGTCATATTTGACATGGGAGATAAGCTGATTAACATCAACCAGCTGGCTGAAGATTATTCACAAGAGCATATTTCAGCTTTGCTGGCCTTGCATGCCTTCACTGGTGCTGACTGCACCTCTGCATTCAAAGGCAAAGGAAAGGTGCGACCCATCAAGCTTCTGAATCAGCATTCTAAGTTCATTCAGATCTTTGCCGCAGTGGGGAACTCTTGGGAACTTGATGGGCTTGTGCTAACTGGTGTTGAAGAGTTCACCTGTCGCCTCTATAGCTTTGGTCCTCGAGTGAAGCGTGTGGATGAGGCAAGAGAGATCAAGGTGAAGAAAATGTGTGGCTCAAGCCTCGAGCTTCGACCAGGTCTCTCCCTTGACCTTTCAACTTTTCCACCATGCAAGAGGGTCCTCTTGCAGCATGTCAAAAGAGTTAACTTCCAGGTATGCATCTGGAAGAGGGCTCATGAGAATAACCCAGAAATTCCATCACCTCTTGACCATGGGTTTCATCTGAACTCAGAAAATGGCAAAACTAGAGCCTCTATGGTTTGAAGGTGACGTCATCCCCAAAGCCCTCATTGATGTGTTGTCTGAAGAGGGGACAGACGAGGATGACCTAGAAGAAATTCATACACATATGAATGATTCTGATGATGAAGAGGAGGAGGAAGATGAATCTGATGATGAATAAACCTAAAGTAGTTGTCAATATGGAAGGGTTGTGAATTTAAGGTTTAAAATATGCAGTGGTATAACAATTATTTTGTTGTGGTTGTTTTTGTTGTTTTCTTTGATTTCTTTGATAAATTATGAAAAAAAGAAAGAAAAAGAAAAACAAGGAATCTGATGCCCCCTTGTCATACAGTATTTTTCTGTTGTGTCTCCCTTTGTCTTTAACTCGGTCACTGTTACATTTGGGTGCACATTGATTTGGGTGACTATTGATAGGCTATGTACTGAAACAAGCTATTATGTGCATATAATATAATAAATAAATATAAATATAATAAAAGGCATTTGTGTTCCTGCTGTAGTATTCATGTTTCTAACTTCAGACAGCAGTAGTTGCAGAACATGTGAACCTATTGTTACATTCTAGGACTCTGGAAGGCTATAGTGACTGATAATGAAAATGTCTCCGATTTGAGGTATAGTGCAGCATTTTGGCCACAGAAAGAGTAATCTTCAAGATAGAGAGGTCATCTTGGGCTTAAATTGAAGCTTAAGGATATGGGAAGTTTTCTATATACAAGTGAGGCAGTTATATTCACCCTAATGTGCTGGAAAATAACCATCTTTGTTGTTATTTGTTAAACGGACAGTGTATATTTTTGTGTTTCTGAGGATGATGTAGGTCATATTTAAGAATACAATGGTAGATAGCCCCAAAATCCTATTCTGATACTTACCCCTATGTGTCAGGATACTCCATGCCGAATTTCACACTTCCATGTGTATTTATGTAATTTTAGTGAATTTTTATTTGCCTTTACACAATTTCGCCAGAGACATATACCAAAAAAGGGGTTTTTGGGCCCCTGAAACCAAACGGCCCCGAGTTGGGAGTGGTCCCTTCATTTTGAGATGGCCCAAGGTATATGCTAACAGGAAATAATAGTGAAAAAAAGGTAGCAAAAATTGATATGAGGGCTGGGTCTAGCTCCCGGACTATATGTGCTAAAGTCCAATATATATGTTGTACATGCATGTGAGACACATTCATTGTGTCTCCGAACATATGTTTTATTAATATTAATTAATTCCTGCCATTAAAAAATATATGTTATCTAACATTATTTCATTGAATTGCGTTAAATACATTAAAACTTCATTATGTAGGCAGTAATTTATTGGACTGCTGTTTCTGTTAACGTCCGTATTGTGAGCAGAGCTTGTAGATCGGCTACTTTTGGTAATTCTTTACCAAAAGTACCCGATCTACAAGCTCACAACACGGACGCGTTGCTTATAGATCGGCTATTTTTGTCGTATCCCCCCCCCCCCAGGATTAGCGGGGGTTCATAATCATGCTGCTGATATTTTCATATTGTCAAGGTGGTGCACTGTTTTCATATTGCTGGATAATGGATATAATATTAATTTATTGATAATAATCATAGGCCTATGTTATTTTAAAAGAATAACCTTTTTATCATCATTTCAGCAGCAGCGTTTTGACTGTTTTTTTGTAGTCAGTTGATTCTTCATATCCAAATGAGTGAAACGCCCGGGATGATTTGTTTATTTTTCATAAAGTTCTTTATGAGGCGATCTGAAAAAACCCTATGGGGATTACAATGCAAATAAAAAGTACATGAACCCGCGGACCTATAGCGCCCTCTACCGATATTGACGTCAGAGTCGGTGCTCCCCATACAGGGAGTATTGTCCGAATTAATCACTATTTGAGTCCACTGAGTCTGGGTCCCCGTATGGGGAGTAGGGAGTAGGGAACAACCCTAGCAATTCGAACGCAGCCCTGCTGTACGCATAATAGAGGGTATGTGTGTGACATTATCATCATAAGTAATGCGTAAGTAACTTCCTGGCCTTGACAGTCCATACATCCAAACAGAAAAGTCCTATCTGATCCCAACCCCATTCAGTTGACTAAAATGTGACTAAAACTAAATGAAAATGTATTCAAAAGACTATGACCGAGTCCGACATCCCGTTAGTCCGACCTATGTAGACTGAGCTTAGGGTTAGTGACCTACGTGTTCGTTTAAGACTGAGCTTAGGGTTAGCGACCAACATGGCCGGTTAAGACTGAGCTTAGGGTTAGCGACCAATGTGGCCGGTTAAGACTGAGCTTAGAGTTTTAGGATAGTGTTAGTAATCGGTCGGACTAACGGGAGGTCGGAACAATGACATTGTTACCGACTAAAACGACATCAAAATTGGCTGTCAAAATCAACACTACTTCCAGACGTTTCTTAGGGGAGCGAGTATACATTCCATGGAAATCCAGCCAGTAGTAATGTTGTTTGGGACCAATGTGGTCGATGGGCAGACACCAGACAGACTGACAGACCAATACTGTTGTACATTTTCCATGTATTGTTACACAGTGTGCTCAAAACGAACGTATCACTGCTCCGAGCCTATCAATATTCATTCCCCATGTGGCAAAGACAATGCAATTGCGATGTCACCACATAATACCGCGCTGCCATGTCGCGGTGACACACATTCATTCATCCGGCTGAAATGAGCTCCGCTGTGGAAGCGGTGTCAGCGTGTGCTGCAAACTCATTTGGTTAACTAGCCCATTTAGGCCTGACGTCAAAATAAAAAAAAAACGTTCGCTCTGAAAGAATATATATCCAAAGATTTGTGCTGCATTTTTACGATAAAAAAATAAAATAGCAGACCTACAAGCTCGTAGCGCGCCACTCGGTGGCGCGCTATGAGCTTGTAGATCTGCTATTTTTCAATAGCTAAAGTATAACATAATGCTTAGTTAAAACACCAAAAGGGGTTCCCGCCCAGAATAGGCTAGATGGCGGCTTCCTGCTACTGAAGAGGGCATGTCACATCTCTGTAGAAATGAATCTTTAGCATATTTTCTCCCTGGTGATTTGGGCCTGGCTTTTTTTAATTAAATCGTCTGAATGCGCTGCATGTCTGAATTGTGGCTTATATGAAGAGACATGTTTTTTGTATTAAGTCTGTATGATGCTGCATTAGCAGTCAGCTCAAATCCTATATTCAGACGATCCCAATGCCACAAAGGCTGATAGAATGCAGCGCTGCCAGGAACTCATCCCATGCACCTCATTTAGTTGTTTTGTTGTAGAGCGAGACATACACTGAAGAGTTTCCAATACAACAGCTACCCCATAGAATATAAGGCTGAGATGAAATTATGATCATGCATGAGTGTCCATTGGTGGATATGATACATGCACTTGCTTGCCAATGAAGCTATACTTCAGCAAGATGTTGATGCATGTGTATCACCCATCCAGCCAAGACCCGGCTCACAACAGCCCTGCCAATCAGGCTGAGCCCTATGTGCACAACAGGTTTGGTGAGTGGGAGACTGGCCCCCTTTTTGAAACTAGCTCCTCGCCACTCGCCCTACACACTTCCACTTGGTTTGAGCATAGATATATGAATAATAGAGACGGCACTGGAGGCGAGGAGAATCCTGGTGCCGTCTCTATTATTTATATATCTATGCTCAAACCAAGTGGAAGTGTGTAGGGCGAGTGGCGAGGGCTTAGTTTCAAAAAGGGCTGGGGTTCAATCCCTGCTCTTGCGCATGACTACACATGCATGATGCATGTATGCTTATTCTCCCCTCTACCCCATTGGTAAGCTGAGCTCACATCGCATGGAGGTTTTGATAACAGATCTGTGTTGCCGACAGATTCAGCTGTGCAGCTCTGAATCTGTCTTGTCTGTCTTATGATGATGATGATGCACACCAGTTCAGATAGTTAAATCGAGCCAATCTATTTCCCTTTCTGTCTTCGATCATTTCCATTAATATCCTGAGGAAAATAATATTTGAACAAACTCCCCAAACCCAAACACATTCGATTAGTAGGAAGAGCTGCTATAATTATCGATTTAGCCTACTAATAACAACTCCTCCTCCACAGCGGTAAAACACCAGCATTCCGAAGCCCACTATTCCCGAAGCACCGCCATTCCTACACGCTCAATACTAACCCTGTCCCTAACCGTCACCCTAAACCTATACCCAACCGCACGCGGAAGAAACGTCGGTATGGTGGTGCGTCGGAATGCCAGTTTGTTCCCCTCGACAACACGCCTGTGCTAATTACACGTCTCCTCACTTTCTCCGCTCGTTCAATCTGTCCCTCAACCTTCTCAGATAGAGATATATATGCCTATATCCATGCCAGACAGAGCCATCACAAGTCTGAGGGAGCTTAATAAGATCAGCTTAGACACACTCACAACCACGACAACAAATCCCTCCTCGCTTTCCCGAATTCTTGCAATAAAGCCTGAGTGCGCACAGTGCCCCAATTCATCAATAAACATTTTTCCTCCTTACAGCAGATAACGGGTCCCTCTGCAACCATTCCTGCCTCCGGTCTATGGAAAGCTTACATAAACATGCTACTGTGACATTCTGGAATCCAGTCTGAAAGCCCTACTTGGGAGAGAAATGGTGATGGCTGATAGCAAAGGAGGACAGATGAATCACATGTCTATATCCTGCATCCAAGTGGTTTGTGGATTGGCAGAAAGCAGGCTCTCCTTTATGCTAATGTCTGGTGGAACCACTGCATACCTGTGAGATGATCATTCCTCTGAAAATGAACATGACGTCAGCCGTCAGAAACCAAATGATATATTGTAGGAATCTTCCACATAAAAACTAATTTCATGAAGCAAAAAATAAATCCCCATTGTAATAGAAATATATATATATACACAGGGCAGTATATCAAGCACAATATGTTTGACCAAACATGCTTTTTAAAGCATAGGCTACTTCCTACATGCAGCATAATAGTTGGGCCTTTTTCCGGCAGTGTATGTCTGCCTCCGATGACAATTTTAATGTATTGTCCCCAATAATAGACAGATGAGAAGAATTCAAAACCGTTTTAGTGAAACTTATAAACCTAAAATCACCAAGTGCACCTTTCGTTGTATGCCAACCAAACTATTTACAGTACTGCACCCGCTATCAGTTGAGCTTGATTCGTACTCCATCACGCGCGGAACAGTTTCCAAGAAGTAAATCTGTTCTTTTTTGGCGAGCAACAGCGTCGTGGAGCGTACAGTAAATAAAGCCTAGGTGACATGCTAACATCACTCACAGTGTGGACTCGTACGCGGCTGAGAGCTGTGGACAGTTTCATGGTTCCATCCTAACCCAATCCTAACACAAGTCAAACGGAGCCAGCTGCTGCACGGCAACGCCAACTCAAATGTGTCACACATTTCTTCTGTGACTCCCTCACATCTGCTCACGTCTTTCTTTATCTTTCTTTTAAATATTTCATGTCAGCAGTGCTGGCTTATGCAAATCCCTCTCCTCATTCCTGCCAGTGCTTCAAGGAACAACGAGGCGAGAGATTTTTATCCTTCACGATGCTGCATACCTTTCCATTTCACAAATGTCTCGATCCCAAAGGGCTGATATGTTTCCGTTATCGTTGTACCGGTGAAATACATGTTTTTGTGTGAGGCTGTTACTGTATCCGTGTCTGTCTGTAAATATATATGATTTCTCCAGAATGCGGTTGACCTTTATTTTAAAAGCACTTTGCCAAATCGTCAAATTATACACTGTCGTACTCGTATGACATTACCAGACACAGAAAACAGCACATCTACAAGCTCACAACTTGTCGCAGATATAAATCAGGCTTTAAGTGCTTCAACGTGCCTAAGCTTCTGCACTGTCTCTGCGGTTTTCACGTCAAGCTTCTCTTGCATTTACAGAAAATGAATTCAATTAAATAATTATCAAATTAAATCATCACATTTCTATCCAGAGGTTCATTTTCTAATCTGAGTGTCATGATGCGACTCAGATGTAGGACCCACAATGCAGAACAGACTGGTAAAGGCAGGAGAGGTCAAATGCAGAACAGACTGGTAAAGGCAGGAGAGGTCAAATGCAGAACAGACTGGTAAAGGCAGGAGAGGTCAAATGCAGAACAGACTGGTAAAGGCAGGAGAGGTCAAATGCAGAACAGACTGGTAAAGGCAGGAGAGGTCAAATGCAGAACAGACTGGTAAAGGCAGGAGAGGTCAAATGCAGAACAGACTGGTAAAGGCAGGAGAGGTCAAATGCAGAGGGATTTATTCACCCAAAACTCAGGAATACATACAGGACAGGAAACACTCCAGAACACCATACACTGACACCAAGCTAGACAGTAACGCCCAAAAATGTCACATCCGGTTTTAGCCTGGGGTAAGAATTTTCTATGGCTGCCAATGCAACTTGGTCCAATCCTTAATCACATACGGACAAACATCTATGCCGATGCTATCTAACTTGCGGAGGTAGCGTGCCTTGTCCACGGGAAACAGATCTTTCAACCTATGGCATTGCAAATACGTTTGATAATCGCTACTCTGCTCAATATTGTTTTGAAAATGCCGCAAATTGCATTGCAGTGAACGAGCGCAAATCACAACTTCCCCAGGGGGTGGGCGGAGTCACAGTTTGAGGCGCTGATTACGCGCCGTGGTGTCAGTGTATAACAACAACTATACTCTAGCAGGGAACGAAGGGAACTGAGGGTTTAAGTAGGCAGGGATATACCACACAGGTGGTA
This sequence comes from Electrona antarctica, assembly GCF_951216825.1. NCBI lineage: Eukaryota > Metazoa > Chordata > Actinopteri > Myctophiformes > Myctophidae > Electrona > Electrona antarctica. Next base: position 16,576,778 of record NC_136806.1, read on the forward strand.
ATCAACATAGGGATTGGCTGGGAGACTAACAGGACACAGGTGGAGAAAACTAGTAATCACAGGTAGGGTGAGACAACAGAGGTAACAAGGGTACAAGGACAACAGGAAACATTGCAAAATAAAGGTACACAATAACAGTAGCCTATCACCACAGTTCATGACACTGAGCTTTTCTGTTGTGTGTCGTGGTTGACAAAGTACACACTCAACCCCACCCAGTACAAAGTACGTGTCGAAAGTGCATTAGTTCACAAGTAGCCTATTCAAAAGTATAAATTACAAGGTATATTTTTGTTTATATCAAAGCACTGCTGTATCCCTCGTCCCCCCAAATTGTAAGATTTCCCTGAAAGTTCCTGAAAAAAAAACATAGATAATAGTGAAAATAGCCAGATATGCAAGCTCGGAGCTTGCCAATTTCAAGCTTACGGTAAGTTCATTATGCACTTTTTTCCCTTCCTAGAAATGTAGTGGAGTCAAATATTTTCTTGGAAATGTAGTGGAGACTGTGGAGTGAAAGCCATCCAAAAAGTAGGCTACCCTACCCATGTACCCATGCATGTACCTGTCAGAATACTTCCTTAATGTCAACAAAGTCCACGATCACAACACCAGAGGGAGTTCAACAAACCATGTGACGTGCAACCCAGATTCGGCTCAAAAGAGGGGTTAAATTAATTTCGCTCATATGCCTACAAAATGTGGAACGCCCTACCAACAGCCGTTAACAAAAATCCCTAGACTCCTTCAAAACTGAGGGAGGGCGAGCTCCAAAAGTGGTCTTTGGTATACCACTCCACAAAAAGTGGTATAAAAGTGGTATACCACTTTGAAAGAGGGACTTATATCCTCTTTTTCAAAGTGGTATACCACTTTTAAAAGTGGTATACCAAAGACCACTTTTGGAGCTCGCCCCTTATGGCAAAACCGCTCTCAAATAACACTTTACGGGCGGCTGCATTTCGAAACTGGTCCCAGATGCCTGATGAAGGTCTGAACGACCGAAACGTTGCTCAATAAATCTAACTAAGTGAAGACAGTCTTTTTCTCTACACTTCTCAGTTCCAGTTATCTGACGCACCTGTCCATTGTAGGTGTGCAGAAGGACTTTCTTATAGAAACTGGTCCCCCCCCCCCCCCCCCCCTCAATCAATCAATACTATATACTATTGATACTCAAAATGTTTTACTTATGTACAGTACTCAAGTAAACGTATACTTGGTTGCTGTCATGTCACTGTGTGCTGGTCTTGGTTGCTGTGATGTCACTGTGTGCTGGTGTTGGTTGCTGTGATGTCACTGTGTGCTGGTCTTGGTTGCTGTGATGTCACTGTGTGCTGGTCTTGGTTGCTGTCATGTCACTGTGTGCTGGTCTTGGTTGCTGTCATGTCACTGTGTGCTGGTCTTGGTTGCTGTGATGTCACTGTGTGCTGGTCTTGGTTGCTGTGATGTCACTGTGTGCTGGTCTTGGTTGCTGTGATGTCACTGTGTGCTGGTCTTGGTTGCTGTGATGTCACTGTGTGCTGGTCTTGGTTGCTGTGATGTCACTGTGTGCTGGTCTTGGTTGCTGTCATGTCACTGTGTGCTGGTCTTGGTTGCTGTGATGTCACTGTGTGCTGGTCTTGGTTGCTGTGATGTCACTGTGTGCTGGTCTTGGTTGCTGTGATGTCACTGTGTGCTGGTCTTGGTTGCTGTGATGTCACTGTGTGCTGGTCTTGGTTGCTGTGATGTCACTGTGTGCTGGTCTTGGTTGCTGTGATGTCACTGTGTGCTGGTCTTGGTTGCTGTCATGTCACTGTGTGCTGGTCTTGGTTGCTGTGATGTCACTGTGCTGGTCTTGGTTGCTGTGATGTCACTGTGCTGGTCTTGGTTGCTGTCATGTCACTGTGTGCTGGTCTTGGTTGCTGTGATGTCACTGTGCTGGTCTTGGTTGCTGTCATGTCACTGTGTGCTGGTCTTGGTTGCTGTGATGTCACTGTGCTGGTCTTGGTTGCTGTGATGTCACTGTGTGCTGGTCTTGGTTGCTGTGATGTCACTGTGCTGGTCTTGTCAGTGATGAAGACAGAGGTTGTGAGCCGTCTCCTCTCCATGACACACATGGGGCACGTTTCCGTTTGTGATTCATTATGTTCATGGCCCTGTCTGTCTGCATGCACGAGATCCACCATGACAACCAAATGAGACACAGACACAGACCGCAGCTGACATGCAGGCTGCAAAGTCAGTTAAGCATGCACGTGCGCAGGCAGGCAGGCATGCACGTGTGCGCGCGCACACGCATGCACGCACGCGCGCACACACACACACACACACACACACACACACACACACACACACACACACACACACACACACACACACACACACACACACACACACACACACACACACACACACACACACACACACACACACACACACACACACACACACACACACACACACAGGCACCATCAGTGATGAAAGCTGGATAGCCGAAACGTTTGTCTATTATTCACTATGCAAGAAAACTAAAGCAGTTCTTGGTGTGTCTACTGTCTAGTCCCCTCATTGGGAGACTAGTATAGACAAGGTACTATCCAGTGGTGGACAGTAGCCTACATTACTTACTGTACTTAAGTAGAATTTTGAGGTATTAGTAGGCTACTTTACTTGAGTATATCCAATCTCCATTACATCTGAAAATAGCCGATCTACAAGCTCACAATGCGTCGCATCGCAACGCATTGTGAGCTTACTTGTAACAGAATAATTCTACTTTGCAATATTGATGCTTTTACTTACAGTAAGTAAAACAATTGAGTAGTAGCTTTTTCCACCACTGATTGCTGTTTACTGAGGAGCTTCACCAGTGTTTATGTTGACGCCACAGTCGTCTCGATACATGGAGATCACTCCCCTGGGGGTTGTCATGGTAGACTAGCCTCTGACCCTCGCCAGCTCAACACTTAGCACACTATGGGAAATGAGTAGGAGTGGAACAGGAAATTAAAGTCATTCGGGAGTGTTACTGTTAGTGTTGTAGTACTCGAGTTCTTGACTCGTATCGAGTCCGGTATCGCCCCTGAATTTCACTTGGACTTGACTCGGTCTCTGACCATAAGGGACTCGGGACTCTTCCCCCAACCGAGTCCACTGGAGTCACGACTCACAAGTCACTACAATGCAACACAACAAAAATGTTGTCCGGTGTCACAAGACAACAAAGAAAGTTGTATACATTTTCCCAGTAGTGGAAAGTAGCTAATTACATTTAGTTACGTAGGCTACTGTACAAGTACTGTACAATTTTGAGGTACTTGTACTTTACTGTATTTAAAAATGTCAGTACTTACTTTCCACTACTTTTTAGAGGCGAATATTGTAGTTTTACTCCACTACAACTATTTGAAAACTTTAGTTACTAGTTACTTTGTAGATTTTGATTATTACAAAACATACATCAACCCTATATACTTTTCGGCCAGTTGAAAATAGCAGACCTACAAGCTCACAATGCGTCACGAATCACGATGCGACGCATTGTGAGCTTGTAGATGCTATTTTCAAAATATTTGTATACTGTACATGTGAAAACTTTAAATGGGTTAGTAGCCTACTTTTTCCACCACTGCATTTTCAGTGGCAACATACAGTTGGAGGCCATCGATATTGTCCTTTTCTTTTCGCTGAGGTTTGCGTGATCTGCGCAAAAGGACAGTTAACCCATTTTGGGCGGGAACCCCTTTTGGTGTTTTAAACATTATGTTATAATTTAGCTATTGAAAAATAGCAGATCTACAAGCTCATAGCGCGCCACCGAGTGGCGCGCTACGAGCTTGTAGGTCTGCTATTTTTGAAAAATCGTGAAAATATTTATTTCAGAAAACTGGAGGATTTAGAAGGATTTTTTAAAATTTTGAGGTCAGGCCTAAATGGGTCAAATGATAAGGGACAATATCGGTGGCACCCAACTGTACTTCTTAGCTTTCCGTGGATTTTGTATTCCATCACACCAAAGAAATGATTCTCCATCTCATCCATTTACACTGTTGTTTGTTGAATTCAATCACTCAATACAGTGTACCGGGCTGGCTGAATGTCATGGTGCCCCAATCACTCAATACAGTGTACCGGGCTGGCTGAATGTCATGGTGCCCCAATCACTCAATACAGTGTACCGGGCTGGCTGAATGTCAAGGTGCCCCAACTCTCCACTCAATACAGTGTACCGGGCTGGCTGAATGTCATGGTGCCCCAATCACTCAATACAGTGTACCGGGCTGGCTGAATGTCATGGTGCCCCAATCACTCAATACAGTGTACCGGGCTGGCTGAATGTCATGGTGCCCCAATCACTCAATACAGTGTACCGGGCTGGCTGAATGTCAAGGTGCCCCAACTCTCCACTCAATACAGTGTACCGGGCTGGCTGAATGTCAAGGTGCCCCAACTCTCCACTCAATACAGTGTAGCGGGCTGGCTGAATGTCAAGGTGCCCCAACTCTCAATACAGTGTACCGGGCTGGCTGAATGTCATGGTGCCCCAACTCTCTCAATACAGTGTACCGGGCTGGCTGAATGTCAAGGTGCCCCAACTCTCAATACAGTGTACCGGGCTGGCTGAATGTCAAGGTGCCCCAACTCTCAATACAGTGTACCGGGCTGGCTGAATGTCATGGTGCCCCAACTCTCAATACAGTGTACCGGGCTGGCTGAATGTCATGGTGCCCCAACTCAATACAGTGTACCGGGCTGGCTGAATGTCATGGTGCCCCAACTCTACAGTGTACCGGGCTGGCTGAATGTCATGGTGCCCCAACTCTACAGTGTACCGGGCTGGCTGAATGTCATGGTGCCCCAACTCTACAGTGTACCGGGCTGGCTGAATGTCATGGTGCCCCAACTCTCAATACAGTGTAGCGGGCTGGCTGAATGTCATGGTGCCCCAACTCTCAATACAGTGTACCGGGCTGGCTGAATGTCATGGTGCCCCAACTCACTCAATACAGTGTAGCGGGCTGGCTGAATGTCATGGTGCCCCAACTCTCAATACAGTGTACCGGGCTGGCTGAATGTCATGGTGCCCCAACTCACTCAATACAGTGTAGCGGGCTGGCTGAATGTCATGGTGCCCCAACTCACTCAATACAGTGTAGCGGGCTGGCTGAATGTCATGGTGCCCCAACTCACTCAATACAGTGTACCGGGCTGGCTGAATGTCATGGTGCCCCAACTCACTCAATACAGTGTACCGGGCTGGCTGAATGTCATGGTGCCCCAACTCAATCACTCAATACAGTGTACCGGGCTGGCTGAATGTCATGGTGCCCCAACTCTCAATACAGTGTACCGGGCTGGCTGAATGTCATGGTGCCCCAACTCTCAATACAGTGTACCGGGCTGGCTGAATGTCATGGTGCCCCAACTCTCAATACAGTGTACCGGGCTGGCTGAATGTCATGGTGCCCCAACTCACTCAATACAGTGTAGCGGGCTGGCTGAATGTCATGGTGCCCCAACTCTCAATACAGTGTACCGGGCTGGCTGAATGTCATGGTGCCCCAACTCACTCAATACAGTGTACCGGGCTGGCTGAATGTCATGGTGCCCCAACTCTCAATACAGTGTACCGGGCTGGCTGAATGTCATGGTGCCCCAACTCTCCACTCAATACAGTGTACCGGGCTGGCTGAATGTCAAGGTGCCCCAACTCTCAATACAGTGTACCGGGCTGGCTGAATGTCATGGTGCCCCAACTATCACTCAATACAGTGTACCGGGCTGGCTGAATGTCATGGTGCCCCACTCAATACAGTGTACCGGGCTGGCTGAATGTCATGGTGCCCCAACTCAATACAGTGTACCGGGCTGGCTGAATGTCATGGTGCCCCAACTCAATACAGTGTACCGGGCTGGCTGAATGTCATGGTGCCCCAACTCTCAATACAGTGTACCGGGCTGGCTGAATGTCATGGTGCCCCAACTCTCAATACAGTGTACCGGGCTGGCTGAATGTCATGGTGCCCCAACTCACTCAATACAGTGTACCGGGCTGGCTGAATGTCAAGGTGCCCCAACTCTCCACTCAATACAGTGTACCGGGCTGGCTGAATGTCATGGTGCCCCAACTCTCAATACAGTGTACCGGGCTGGCTGAATGTCATGGTGCCCCAACTCTCAATACAGTGTACCGGGCTGGCTGAATGTCATGGTGCCCCAACTCACTCAATACAGTGTACCGGGCTGGCTGAATGTCATGGTGCCCCAACTCTCAATACAGTGTACCGGGCTGGCTGAATGTCATGGTGCCCCAACTCAATACAGTGTACCGGGCTGGCTGAATGTCATGGTGCCCCAACTCTCAATACAGTGTACCGGGCTGGCTGAATGTCATGGTGCCCCAACTCTCTCAATACAGTGTACCGGGCTGGCTGAATGTCATGGTGCCCCAACTCTCTAGTAATGGTGCCTGAAACGCGTCATTATAAGAGCCTTATCAACCAGGTACTCAAATATATACCGGTATAAACACTTCGCCATGTCAGCCTGCCCTGATAATAGTGCACTCACTTATATCCATATATATAGGCCTGACTCACACCTTCGCATCTAGCATACAACATTGATGCATGCTAGATGTATGAAAGGGTTTGTTTACATCTTGCCCCAATGCATTTCCAATGGAAGTCACATGGTTTGACACAACATGTGTGTTGTACGGCTTTCGGCTGTGTTTCGACTGCCCCCCACCCCCTCATACAACACAAATGTTGTGTCAAACCATGTGACTCCCATTGGAAATGCATTGTGAGCTTGCATCAGTCAATAAGTCTCATGCATCAGCCATACATCAATCTGTTGCGAAGGTGTGAGTCAGGCCATAGGCCCCTAAAGTAAAGGGCACTTTACTTTAAAGTAAAGGGTACTTTACCCTAAAGTAAAGGGTACTTTAGGGGTCCCATGCTGGGTCCCATGCAAGGAGGATGTCAAGATTATAAATCATATGGAGGACATTAGTGAAACTCTGACCCAACTTTAAATGGAACATTCATCAAGCAACACACACTAAACCCACATTTATACATGCAGACAGCATTTAACATAATGCAGTTAATGCATATTTAATTAGGATTTATTGAGCTAATTAAGACTATATATTTGAAACGAGATCGTATATTATCCGCACACATTTTTTGGTATTTTATTTATTTATTTATCTATGGGGGGATTGAAGAAAGAAAGGAGCCTCAGCAATGATCATGAAAGATGGAACTCGATCCCTTCCAGAGCGTGCAGGCGGGGAAAAGGCTAACTTAAATTAATAAGGACAAAATTATATCATTGCAACTATAAACAAATGCATTAGCTGTGCCAAAGTTCATGGAGGCAGTTGTTGCACCTCCTATTTTCTGTCTAGCCTAATATCACCGCACGGACACCGTGTGCATATAATATTTTATCTTGGTGTTCGGCTCTGCTACATTTTCTCCCTGCTCAGCACAATTAAACACAATCAGTAAACATTAAGAGCAGGGAGATAGATAACAACCCCCCCCATGGGGAACAGAAATAACAGAGCCCACCGGTGGTGGTGGTGGTGGGAGCAAATATCACATAACAACAACAACAACAACAACCAGGAAGTACCATATGCAGAAGGAAGGCAGGAAGAATGCATGCAGTCTAGGCGAGCTTAAATACCCCGCCCAATTGGTCAGCTGACATCAGCGTATGACATGTGGGTCTTAACACTGTATACGCCTATACTGCTGCTTTTCATTAAGGTGAAAAAGGTGAGTAAAATGTATTTATTATTGCGACCTTAGGTCGCATTTACTATGAAAACCTGCATCTCCTGTGAGTTGGTCGGGCTCCATATATGGTCACGCCTTGTGACATCACGCCTCCACGTTCCATATGTTGATCCTTCGCCACCCGTCCTTCCTCTTCTGACATTCCATATGTTGATCTGATCTCATCAAACCCTGTACACTCAAGGCACGCTCCATATATGGCCAGTACAGAATATGTTGATCTGACCCCCCCATGCCAAAGCGCCAGCGCTCGCCCAGCAGTATGTCATCTGCCGTCACCCATGGGCGGTCGCTTCTCACCCTCGAGGCGTCTTACACTATATGTTTTAACAACTTCATTTTCCGGAAGTGCATTATTTGTCAATGGGACCCGGCAACTACTGGCGATAGCAGGCGAACAGGCGATGGTGGAAAAGTGGGCGGAGGAACGTTGGCCCAGGCGATAGTGGGCGATTGGGCGATAGCCAATGAAATTCAAGCGACGCTCGCCGTTGGTCTCTAATGTCTCCCGCTGTTAAAACGTAGGCCTACTGTTACTGGTATTATATGTTTTGGGTGAGATATCCACGGATGTCTTCCTTAACTTCCCGTGGGGGCGAGTTGGTGAAAGGGTGAGTTCGTTGGTATATTCGCTGCAAACATGGAGCAGCTGGTGGAACAGCCGAGGCGCCCACGCCAGGCGGCGGATTGGTTGGCTACCAGTAGGTTGGCTGAGGAGGATGTAGCAGGGCAATATGGGACAGGACTAAAAATAATAAGATGATGATGGGTGCGACAAACAGACAGAGGGATGGGTCTGTGTGTCTCTTTCTTTCTTTACCTAGTATACACTGTCTATCAGTGGTATTATGATGGCAGACTTTGGCAGTCACTTCTTGTTCCAAATATCTTTATGTGAAGCATATGATAGAATAGGACACACAGTATACTTCAGTATGACTTACTTTCCTTTTTTTTCCACCCAAAACAGACGGACGCACGCACGCACGCACGCACGCACACGCACACACGCACACACACACACACACACACACACACTCATATGTGGGAAAGGTGGGGAAGGATGCTGATTGTTAATTCCTTGTATCAGTGGTTTGTACAAATTAATGGTTGACTTAAATCTGCCCAGGAATTTAATTACAGTCAGCAGCCTCCATATCTATCCATATGTATCTAAAAATGATAATGTAGTTAATAGAGCAGGTAGTCAATCAGTCTGTAGCCTCGGAAACCCAGACATTTTTATTTCCAGGGAGAAAAAAAAGTCTGGATCCGAGTCCACTTCAATACTAGCCTGGCTAATAAGCCAGACTCAAATCACACTGTCGTAATCTGCCAGCAGGCAATTTTTTTTGGCAACGGCTGATTCGGTTTGGCTTATTAGCCAGGCTACTTCAATACGGCATACAGTAGCCCAAACATCGATCACTCTCTGCTGATTTCTGATCGTCTGCACCTTTGTTAAATTGACGCACACCCGCACACTCCTCTCTCTCTGTCGCTCTAATTAATTAGTCTCATGTCGCGCAGCTGCGTCTAGAGTCTCCCGGCGGATCCTGCCGGGAGCTGCCTATGCCATAGAAAGCATAGGTGGTTTTAATTTTAAAACCATGTATCTTGCAGATCTGGAAGGACTTCAATTTGCAAAGCAGGATCAGTATCTACTGAGGGTATTGCTGGTGGCATCCAAAAAAGCCTTAACAAAAAAGTGGCTTACAAATGTTATACCAAATATAAATGAATGGATTGATTTAATCTATAGTATATTTATTATGGAGAGAATTACATTCAGTTTTAGAGGTCAAGTTGAAGTCTTCACAGATAACTGGTTTAGATGGATTACTCATGTTTCTACCTTAAGACCTGATTTTGTATAAACTCAGTTAAACCTGTTTAACCTGTATATGCACCTGTTTGAGGTACTTATGTAATATGATCATCAATAGAGAAGAGAGGCAGATATCTCCCCTTGTGTGTATTGTACATATATTGTCTTGTCTTGTTTTGTATTGTTTTCGGTTGTATGTATTGTCAATTGTCAGTTGTCATGTATGTTCGATTCAAATTCAATAAAACGTAAATTGGAAAAAAAAGAAAGCATAGGTGGACCCCAGGCTAATCAGTCTGTGAAAGAAATCCAAACTAAAGGGACGGGCAGTGGAGTGTGTCGGCGACTTCACATTTCTCATTATCCACATACAGTAACTGGGAAACACACCTGGGACACAAGCCCCAACCATAGCAGGGACACCTGGGACACAAGCCCCAACCATAGCAGGGACACCTGGGACACAAGCCCCAACCATAGCAGGGCACCAACCAAGCCCCAACCATAGCAGGGCACCAACCAAGCCAACCAAGCCCCAACCATAGCAGGGCACCAACCAAGCCCCAACCATAGCAGGGCACCAACCAAGCCAACCAAGCCCCAACCATAGCAGGGCACCAACCAAGCCCCAACCATAGCAGGGCACCAACCAAGCCCCAACCATAGCAGGGCACCAACCAAGCCCCAACCATAGCAGGGCACCAACCAAGTTGCAACAAAGGCACACACATTTGTTTGGACGTTAACTAACTTCATCAACAGGCGCAGTATAGCTAATATACTAGGAAAAGGTATTATTATAACTAGACCGGTGCCTGGCTGTAGAGCACGAGTCGGTAACGATGGAAGTTGGAGATCCTTGCCCCACCCGGCTATGCAGTAGTACCGTTGTACCCGTGTCAGGGTACCCGTTCCACCCATCTGTCTGTGTCCCTTTTATGCCCATATATGGAGATTTCTGTTTTCTGTCTCTCTGTTTCCCTTTATTCCTATATATGGAGTTCTGTGTCAGGCATGCCCAAATATGGAGTGTTGTGATGTCAGAACAGGCCAGCTCCATATAATATCATGGAGCCTGGGCAGGGGCACTGTCCAGAGGTTGTGGCGGTTCTGGACAACCGTGGGTCCGACACCGGGCACTGCACTCCCTGTGAGGGTGTGGAGCGTGTGTGTCGGTGGGGCGAACGGTTCTCGAGTTACATGGATTACACACACACACACACACACACACACACACACACACACACACACACACACACACACACACACACACACACACACACACACACACACACACGTACAGAGACTTGGTGCATTTATAGATAGATGGGCTGCCTGTACATATTTTAGAAGACAGACCAGAAAGACAATTAAGAGCGATGCTTTATGAGCATGAATTATGATAATGATAATGAATATATTTATATAGCACATTTCAAGACATAGTCACAAAGTGCTTTACATAACAGGGTAAAAAACAACAACAACGTAGTCACAGCTACAACAAGATATCATTGAACAGCAAGCACAAAATGAAAGCATACACATACTGTATAATCAAAACATAAAATAAGGTATGCAAAAGGAAATTAAGAGAAGGCCTTAACGTAAAGGTGGGATTTAGAAGGGATTTAAAACATGACACAGATTTTGCAAGTCTTAAATTAATAGGTAGGGCGTTCCATAGTTTGGGAGCCCGAATTGCGAATGCCCTGTCACCCTTTGTAATGCCCTGCCACCCTTTATATCGGCAATACTTTGAGAATTAAATAATGTATTGAATTCATTTCCATCAGGTACCAAAATATTATATTCTCAACAAAAGTACAGTTAAAATGAAAGCATTTAGCAGAGGCGTCGCTGGCTTAGTGGTCAAGGTGCATATATACAGTACCACATACAGGCTCTAATGAGACAGTGAGTCGCAGATTCGATTTTCGAGCACGACGACTTTTGCTGCATGTCACAACCCTGTTTCTCTCTCCCGGTTTCACGTCTCTCTCACTACTGTGATATGGCTACTATCAATAAAGGCAGAAAAGCCCAAACAATATCTTCAAAAGAAGATAACATTGGAGTACCTACTACCTACCAACCAACAGGGTCAATTGTTCAAGAAAATGACTACAAAGTAACTATGGTTACCAGGTAAACATCAAACCCATTAGCTGTTTCAGATAAAACAACATGCTATATCGCACGCACGCATGCGCGCACACGCACATGCACACACACACACACACACACACACACACACACACACACACACACACACACACACACACACACACACACACACACACACACACACACACACACACACACACACACACACACACACACACACACACACTCTCTCTCTCTCTTAACTACAGGGGAGGATTGATCGATGCTGATGATACTCTTTGTCTAACAGCAGGGGAGGGGAGAGTGGATAAATGCTTGTGTTGTGTGTGTGTGTGACTGGGTGCGCATACAGAAGATGATGCTACAGTGACGCTCCCGCTCACCTCTTCCCCTCATTAGCCGCGCTGGGAAGCCCACAGCGGATCAGCAGCTTGAAACGGTTGCCCAGGTTCCTGGTAGTGGTCAATACTTTAGAGAAAAAGACAAAAAACACTTTAGAGACAGCCACACACGCACACGCGCACGCAGAGACAAACATTGTGAAAATAGCTGAGTGTCTCCACCAAAAAAAATGCCATTTGCCTGGTCAATGGGAAAGATGGACTCCTCAGTGGGGACATCGACGTGCAAGTCAGTACAGAGCTATCACAACATGTGTCTAGTGTGGTGGTGGAGGAGTGTGGCGCGGATAGGGTTCAGATTTGCTTGCGACAGACATCATATTCCTGACACACGCACACACACACACACACACACACTCATCATTTTTCGACCGCAGTCGAGATCATGGATTTCACAATGCCACGCCAGACTTTCCGGTCCTTCATTGCCATCCCCAGTTCCTGCTTACCGATGCATGTGTCCCTATAGTGATGACATCAGGGAACGACAGTTTTCTACCTCTGGTCCGCCCTGAGGCAGGACTCCAGAGAAGAAGGGAAGATATAACCTCATTGTCAGCTCTGTAGCAGTGGCCGGCAAACTGTGTTCTTCTGGATCGGACTAGTGAAGAAACACGGAAGGTTTCCGTATATTATATTAGTCGTTGGGTAGCTCATCCAAGACAGATTTTGCGCTCTCATTAGAAGGCGGGTGGAAGTGCCATCCAACCGTTTCTCTCATTTCTTTGAAAGTGTCCATAAATCGGCTCAATGGTCGTCCTAAATATTTGTACTTTTAACATACTAAGCTGGGATGACCAGATCTTATGCATGTCATTGCAGGCTGACACGCACGCACGCACGCACGCGCGCGCACGCATGCACGCACGCACGCACGCACGCACGCACGCACGCACGCACGCACGCACGCACGCACGCACGCACGCACGCACGCAGGCACGCGCACGCACGCACACACACACACACACACACACACACACACACACACACACACACACACACACACACACACACACACACACACACACACACACACACGTTTCATGCAGAATGCTCAAATATAATTCCTGCATGTTCCTCATGCATGAAGAACACAATATGTTTTGTTGGCAATCTCTTTATAGCACTGATGAAGGCCAGACAGGGAGTCAGATGTTAAAATTAAAACCATGTTCCATGTTCATCGATATGGAGGCTCGAGCCAAGTGGGTAAGTTCATCCATCTTAATAAGATCCAATCTGTCTAAAAGGAGATAAACCTAAACAAAGATGAAGGAACACCTGAAATCCATGTTTCTTAACTTGGCATAATTCAAGATTTTTCACTACAGGCAGGCGGTGGCCTAAGGGTTAGAGGAGCGCCCTTGTTGCCGAAAGGCTGCCGGTTCGATTACCCAGACGGGCAGGAAAAATCTGGGTGGGGAAGTGATTGTCATCACTCACCCAACACCGCTGAAGTGCCCTTGAGCAAGGCACTGAACCCCCAACTGCTCCCCCTGGAGCTGCCTAGTGGCCAACAGTATAAGACTGTGGTTGTACTGTCAGCTCCCAGGTTTTAGTGTGTGTGTGTGTGTGTGTGTGTGTGTGTGTGTGTGTGTGTGTGTGTGTGTGTGTGTGTGTGTGTGTGTGTGTGTGTGTGTGTGTGTGTGTGTGTGTGTGTGTGTGCGCGCGCGTGCGCGTGTGTGTGTTTCTATGTGCAGGGCGTTGCTGAAAATGAGCACCTGTGCTCAGCGACTTCCCTGGGTAAATAAAGGATTAAAAACAAACCCTACAGTTTGTCACTCCTACATGGTTAGCTAGACTGGAGCGAGCCAGGGAGTTTGGCCACCTTTTTGCCTTATATTAATGATCATGTTGGCCTTTACTAAAGTAGGTGATATCAGATGAAATATGTTGCTAAAAGTTGTATCTGTCATCGCAGTCATACAGCGGCTCCCCTAAAACAATCATACAGCGGCTCCCCTAAAACAATCATACAGCGGCTCCCCTAAAACAACAATCATACAGCGGCTCCCCTAAAACAATCATACAGCGGCTCCCCTAAAACAATCATACAGCGGCTCCCCTAAAACAATCATACAGCGGCTCCCCTAAAACAATCATACAGCGGCTCCCCTAAAACAACAATCATACAGCGGCTCCCCTAAAACAATCATACAGCGGCTCCCCTAAAACAATCATACAGCGGCTCCCCTAAAACAATCATACAGCGGCTCCCCTAAAACAACAATCATACAGCGGCTCCCCTAAAACAATCATACAGCGGCTCCCCTAAAACAACAATCATACAGCGGATCCCCTAAAACAACAATCATACAGCGGCTCCCCTAAAACAATCATACAGCGGCTCCCCTAAAACAACAATCATACAGCGGCTCCCCTAAAACAATCATACAGCGGCTCCCCTAAAACAACAATCATACAGCGGCTCCCCTAAAACAATAATCATACAGCGGCTCCCCTAAAACAATCATACAGCGGCTCCCCTAAAACAACAATCATACAGCGGCTCCCCTAAAACAATCATACAGCGGCTCCCCTAAAACAACAATCATACAGCGGCTCCCCTAAAACAACAATCATACAGCGGCTCCCCTAAAACAACAATCATACAGCGGCTCCCCTAAAAAAACAATCATACAGCGACTCCCCTAAAACAACAATCATACAGCGACTCCCCTAAAACAATCATACAGCGACTCCCCTAAAACAACAATCATACAGCGACTCCCCTAAAACAACAATCATACAGCGACTCCCCTAAAACAATCATACAGCGGCTCCCCTAAAACAATCATACAGCGGCTCCCCTAAAACAATCATACAGCGGCTCCCCTAAAACAACTAAATAGTTAAGACTTTGAAAGCAAATGTTTCTACTGTAAATTAGTACTCAGGAAGAGTGACACTCAAACACAGAAAATGGCACATCTGTCTCTTTCTGTCTCAGACTATTGCCGTTTTACTCTATTCCTCTTCAGTCACCTCCTGCACCCCAGTCTGCTGCAGTTCCATTCCCATTACTCATCTGTGGCCTCTTCACTCATCAGCTCACAGCCTATAAAACTGGCCTTGTTCTACTGCATTCACTGCCAGTTTGTCTCTGTGTGCTAAAGTGCTTTGGCTTTTAGAGCCTTCTGTTCAAAGTGTTTTGTAGGTTTGGGTCATGTCCCAGATTTGTTCTTGTGCCAGGCAGCCTTGTGTTTATACCTTATTGATGTCTGTTTTTGGATTTGGAATTTGCCTGCTCCCTTTGACTGGTTTGCCCCAGTTAAATCTTGAGCTTGACTCTGCTTGTCTGCATTTTGGCAGCTACAGGGGCGGCAGTGGCTCAGGGGTAGAGTGGCTGTTAAAGTGGCCGGATGGGAACCGTGAGGTCTCCCCCAGAGTTAGTGTTGAAGTGTCCTTGATCAAGACACTGAACCCCTAATTGCTCCTGATGTGCAGGTTGGTGCCTTGCATGGTTTCCTCCACTTCGGTGTATGAATGGGTGTGTGAATGGAATGGGTCACTGTAATGCACAATCTATGTAAAGTGCTTTGGATAAAAAGCGCTATATAAATGCACCATTAACAGTTAGTAAGTCTCACAATAGATCATGACTTCAATAAAGACTGTATGAAAGGTCTGGTCCAGACTATACTAGCTTATCCATCATAATTCAAACTAAATATAGTGAATACAATCACACCCGTGTGAAGTGAGGGGTGCTCTTATCATCATACATCATCTCATTCTGGCCAATCACAATTTGTGTTTACACACGTTTGTCTTCAATGTTTGTTTACACAAACCCTCAAAGCTGGACATAGGAGGGGTTAGCTCCCCTCAAAGACATATGGTAAAATAACTGATTATGGTCCCTTAATATTGTCCCCTTAATTATTTTGTATTAATTGTCTAGAATATGTGATTCTGCTGAACCTTTGCCATCACCTCTAAACTGCATGCTGCTCTCAACTCATTTCACTTCACATTTGCATAACTCCGCCAATTAATGCCACAGGGTCAAAGGTCTGTAACTGATTTTCTGCTTGAAATGGACGTATAATTTACAGGTCATGGCTCCGGAACTAATATCAGTACCCATGTGTCTACAAGCTTCAGCTCTGTGGGTTTGAAGTCCTGAGAGTGATACGCAGAGCCTGGCTCCAGAGGGTAGAGGTCATGCAATGCCATTATGACTATACTGTGTAACTTTTTCAATTAAACAAAAGTCATATAATCTTTCACTGGTATATTTTTCACAATATTGTGCAGAAGGATGCTATGCACACCAATCCTTGTAGTGATGCCGGCCCGGCAGAAAAAAGGCATAGTCTTTGAAAGACAAAAAAGTGGCCGCACACACAAATGTTATTATAGGACGCAGAGAATAAAAGAAACCAACTGCATTCTTCAGGGTATATTTTTCACAACCATTCCACATACTGAAAATGTGTCGGGGGCCGAGCCAAAATGACGTACTGGAATTCTATGTATTTGTATAGGTTAGCGTTGTGTTTCTGACGATAGCAACCCCAAACGTAGCCCAATGCAGACAAGCATTTTAAGCTTGTACTTAAACTTGCGTAATGACAAGAATTTTAACCACATACAGTACGTACTTAACTCTCAGTCTCTCTCTAAAGAATGACATAATTTGCCACTGACTGATTTGAGGGGGAAAAAATGAATTGATTTATGAAATGATGCTGAATGGCCTAATGGGGAGATTAGCGCACGCACGCACGCACGCACGCACACACGCACGCACGCACGCGCACACACGCACGCACGCACGCACGCACGCACGCACGCACGCACGCACGCACGCACGCACGCACGCACGCACGCACGCACGCAAATGCCTTCCCGTAAAGGAGGCTCAAACCCAGGCGGGTAATACTCTGCCAAAATTACTGCAATATAACTAGCTGATGAGGGTGTATATCACACCAGAAACACAACATAAATTCAATGCTGATGTTCCAGATGTATCAGATGTGGAGATGGTGAAAGTACACTGTTCCATTGTTTGTGAACATGCCCGAGAGTGAAGGAGTTCTGGGGGGGAACAAGGTTAAAAAATGAGGAACGCCTTTATCAATCTAAAAGGCAAGTGCCAACATGTTTCGACCTAACAGGTCTTCATCAGGGCAAGAATGAAGTTTTAGATCTGTGTTGCTTTATCAAATTGCTTTATCAAAAGGAAAAAAGAAAAGAGAAAAAAAGATAGGAAGACCAAGCATCGCTGAGTGGTTTGAGGAGTTAACTGTGTGCCTTTCTTTGGAAAAAATAAATAAATAATACTAAAAGAGAAGTATTTCAAAAGATACGAGGATGATTTATTCAGTATGTTATGGACAATGGTCTATCTCGGATGAGTCTGAAGCTGCAGGATAATTGTCTGTTCTTGTGCCCATAATGACGCAGATACCAGATAACAGACTAGCCGAATTGTGTCTTGTCTTTTGTTAACTTCTTTTTCTTTTCTCATTTCTCATTATAGTAGTTGTTTTGTCATTGTTGTTGCTGTCCAGAAGAAACCACCACTTCATAAATCAGTGCTATTGAACACCCTTTACGTCTGTGTGTTGGTGGAGGAGCCACTATCTATGCTATATTCTTCCATGGTAAATGGTGCATTTACTGTATATAGCTCTTTTATCCAAAGCGCTTTACATACTGTAGATTGTGCATTACATTCACACACTCATTCATATTCATCATGGAGGAAACCATGCAAGGCACTATGCAAGGCACCAACCTAATTTGGCTGTTCGCACAATACATTGGGCTGTACAGCAGGGGTTCCCAAACCTTTTTGGACCAGGTACCCCTTTTGGGGTAGACATTTTTCCAGGTACCCCCTCATCTGAAGCGGCCGCAGAAACCTTTCAAGTGTCCTGAGTCTTTATGTTGTTTCTGCAGCATGCGTCCTGCTGTTACTGTTTGGGGTCACGACAGGTTGACTGATGTTGTAGTTTTAGTAGGCCTAATCATGTCAGCTATTGGCCCAAAGCAAACATGGGAGAAACACAATGAATACACAAAAAATACGTTTATTGCGGCAGAAATGACCTTGGCAGAAATGACCACGTAGATAAACATAATTTTAATGTTAAAAAAAACACTTTGGGAACCGCTGCTGTACAGCACCTTTCCAAAAAATTAGAATATCAAGGAAAAGTTGGTTTATGTCCATAATTCCATTCAAAAAGTTTAACTTTCATAGATTATAGATTCAGTGCACACAACGTAAATCAAGTATTTATTTGTTTATCTTTACACAATTTTGGCTTCCAGCTGTGATGGCCCCTGGCCATATTTATTATTATTGGAGTTCTACTTTTGGTTAATGATAGTATGAGGTGATATTAGTAGTAGGAGGGTATTGTGTTGGTGTGTGTGCAGTGAGGCTTGGGTGTTGGCTTCATTGTATGGATTATTATGCTTGAACCATATTGCTTTGTATAGTGTTAGACGGGTTATGTGACATAACCTCACGTACCGACCTGAACAAGTTTGATTTTGGTCCATTTGGCATATTAAAATTAATTCTAAAATGAGAAGGGTTATGTTAACCTGACGTACCAAAGTGAGTTAGTTTTATTCGTTTTATTCTGTGATTGGTCAAGCACGTCCACACGTAAATAGATGAGGTGAAATTGTGATGTGCTCAGGTGCCTTCTAATGTGTTCTGTGCTGTTTTTTGTGTGTTTTTGATCAAATATACATTCGAATTCTGTTTTTGTAGTTCCGATGGTTTTGAAATTTGTCGTGAATTCGTAAATGAGAAAGGGTACTTGGCCAGTCCTTTTACCCCCACGTATTAAGGAGAGTTCAGATGTGTTTTCTTTAATTGCCACTCGGGTTGTCTAGCACACTGGCCACGTTGCACCTCTGTAGGGTGGCAAATGGCTAGGTGTTTACATGTGTTGCAGTTTTTGTATGTGTACCTGAGCATGTTGGATTTAAGATTCTGGAGAAAACTTTTGGGAGAAGAAGTTTTCTTTAGGATGGGGGGTGTGATGGCCCCTGGTCATATTTATTATTATTGGAGTTCTACTTTTGGTTAATGATAGTATGAGGTGATATTAGTAGTAGGAGGGTATTGTGTTGGTGTGTGTTCTGTCTTCAGTCCAGGTGGTGAGCTGCAGTGTTCTGTGAAAGAGGCTTGGATGTTGGCTTCATTGCCAATCAACAATAGTAATTGATGCTCTGGTCACGGAGGCGTGGCCAGGTTCCTTCTCACCTGTGAGGAACTGATCACCCTCAGAGGATTGGTGGCTGCTCTCGTCTCCATGGCAACGCTGAGGTGACAGGCCCAGCCCTCACTATAAAAGCCAGTCTGAGCCTGACCGTCGCTGGGGAAGGAGGCAATCCTCTTTCCCCCTACCCCAACCAACTAGTGACTTTGATTATGATTTGAATCCCTTCGGAAAGGATTAGGTTTGCTTAGTTGTAGTTTGTCATTTGTTGTTAGTCTGAATTCAACTCATTGGTTCATCTTATGTAAATATTCATTCATTTATCCACATTCTTGTTAAAGTATATTTTTGCACAAGCTGCTGCTTCTCATTTCCAACATGTTGCGGGTCTTTGCCCCTAGACACTAAGGGTCGTAACACAGCTCATAAAACCCACTAAAACAGAATTTCTAAAAATTAATACTGTGAGGAAATCACCATTTACTCCTCAGTTTTTGCAGAGCAGGAATGTTTGAATCTGAATGCCACATTAAGAAATTAGGATCACATCAAATCAATAAGAATATGGTACTTTCAAAACAGAAATGTCAATCTTCAATACGTGGCATTGAGTCAATCAGCCTGTGGCATTGCTCGGGAGTTATGGAAGCCCAGGTTTTCTTGATGCTTGCTATCAGCTCTTCTTTGTTTTTGGGTCTGGTGCCCCTCACTTTCCTATTGACATTACCCCATAGATTCAGTCAGTCATGATTTGGGGTGCAATGTCCAGTGCAGGTGTTGGTAAACTCTGCTTTCTTAAATCCAAGGTCACCGCAACAGTCTACCAGAATGTTTAGAGGACTTCACGATTCCTTCTGCTGAGGATCTGTATGGAGATGCAGATTTCATCTTCCAGCAGGACCTGGCCCCTGCCCATACCGCCAGAAGCACCACAACCTGGTTTGATGAGCATGCCATCACAGTGCTTGAGTGGCCAGCCAACTCGCTTGTCTATTGTCAAGAGGAAAATGAGGAGCACCAGACCCATTACCAAAAACAAAGAAGAGCTGATAGCAAGCATCAAGGAAACCTGGGCTTCCGTAACTCCTGAACAATGCCACGGTGTATCGAGGCAGTGATGAAGGCAAAGGGATTCCCAACCAAGTATTGAAGATTGACATTTGTTTTGAAAGTACCATATTTTGATTGATTTGATGTGATCCTAATTTCTTAATGTGGCATTCAGATTAAAACATTCATGCTCTGCAAAAACTGAGGAGTAAATGGTGATTTCTTCACAGTATTCTAATTTTTTGAAATTCTGTTTTAGTGGGTTTTATGAGCTGGCAGGGACAAATTAGCCATTGGGCCAGTGGGGCCGTGGCCCAGGGGCCCTTGGCTCTCAGGGGCCCCTCGGGGAAATTGGACCGCACGGTACTAGGTTTGACGCCCTGAAAAGGGCTCCTGGGGCCATTCATTGGCCATTGATTTTTACATTTAGGTCAAAAAGATGATAAAAACACGGAAAAACACAAATATGTCACGCACAAGCACGCTATGAGGGCCCTGCAAAAATGACTGGCCCAGGGGCCCTCGTAGGAGTTAATCCGTCCCTGTGAGCTGGAAGCCAAAATTGTGTAAAGATAAACAAAAAAATACTTGAAATCCTTTACGTTGTGTGCACTGAATCTATAATCTATGAAAGTTAAACTTGTTGAATGGAATTATGGAAATAAACCAACTTTTCCATGATATTCTAATTTTTTGGAAAGGTGTTGTATACTGCAAGTTCATGCAGGAGCCACTACCTATTGTATTATTCTTCCATGAATTCATGAATACCTAAGGTATGGGTGTGCTTAATGGAAACGTGCCAGTGCATTTGAGTGACCTTTGGCTGCCTGTGTGGTAATGTCTTCCGACATGACAGATCTGCATGCTAGCACAGTGGTTCTC
The DNA here is from genome assembly GCF_951216825.1 of Electrona antarctica. Lineage (NCBI taxonomy): Eukaryota > Metazoa > Chordata > Actinopteri > Myctophiformes > Myctophidae > Electrona > Electrona antarctica. Next base: position 16,598,058 of record NC_136806.1, read on the forward strand.
AACGTTTTTGGCCGGGGACCCCCGGAAATGCTTTGGCAATGTCTCGGGACCCCCGCCCTGCCCCCTCCCGACCCCCAATATAAATTGACTGCTACAATAACCTTAAACCATTTTGGGCGGGAACCCCTTTTGGTGTTTTAAGCATTGTTATAATTTAGCTATTGAAAAATAGCAGATCTACAAGCTCATAGCGCGCCACCGAGTGGCGCGCTACGAGCTTGTAGGTCTGCTATTTTTTTTTTTTTTTGAAAATAATTTGGGGACCCCCTAAAATAATTTGGCGACCCCCCGAGGGGTCGCGACCCACGTGTTGAGAACCCCTGTGCTAGCACATACCAATACAAGATCAGGCTGCAGCTGGCCATGCATGCACTGTCACAACTAATGACAAGTTATTACCATTTGGTTCCGGTACGTCGACGGTGTGATAAATGAAACCTCTTTGTGCTTTAAGTAGGAGCACAGCAGATCTGTGTCAGATCAGATAAAGGTGCCCTAGCTGGCTCCCGCCCTCTGAGACGCATGGAGGGAGCCATCCTTTGGTTCCCTCCATGTCCAGCAAAGGTTTTGCAATGGCAACAACACGTGGCCAGGCTGGCTTTTTTTTACATCAATTGTAAACCAAGGCAGGTGCGCTGACAGTGAGGCCCTGAGGCTCGTGAGGCATGCTCTGCCTACAATATTTGGATCCGAGATGTATAGTGGAGTAGAAGTAAAAGTATTGGAGATTGGAAATAATCAAGTAAAGTACAAATACCACTAAATTGTACTTCAGTACAGTACTTATGTAAATGTATAATTAATTACTTTCCACCACTCGACAGAAGCAAAGTGAGAGCTTCCAGTGCTCATCTCAGACAAAGCGAGTGCTTTTTCCACTGCATATCTCAGACAATCACTGCAACAATTGGGTTGGGGTTTTGAGTTGAACTGCATTGTGGGAAACACAAGCTTCTTATCTTATCTCCAGTTCGCCACACCGCCTGTCCGTTACCACCAGAATGGTGTGTATAGCCTATATATATAACCCCCATTAACCTACATTGTAATCTGTTGATTCCCATATTGGTGGAACTGTTTTTTTTTTTTCCAGTTACCTTCGCCGCTGATATCGTGACCAGGAGTCATGGATGAGTTTAACCGAGCTGGCTTATTTGGATTCCTTTCAAAGCATTCTGTCAGCCCACACACGCTCACGCACACACCAAATGATCCGTCAAATTGCTGAAGCTAGGGGAAGGCGGATGTGTTTGTTTATTATACAGTGTCTGAAATAGAAATAAATGGCCACTCTATTCTTTGTGACTCAGCCATCCATCCAACGTAGCGCCCTCGCACACACACACACACACACACGCACACACACACGCACACACACATCACAGGGTATGGACACGGATGACACAGTTTAATTATTGTTCAATTATTATTTTAAAACAATACATGATTTGCCATCACATTCTATTCCTGACCTTCTCTGCCCCCATTCCACCCTCAGGCCTCTTAGATCCTCTGACCAATTACTATTGTCCACTCCATGATACTGATTAAAGTTTAAGGGCAATCAGTTCTTCTCTATTGCTGGCCTGTGACTAACAAACCTGGCATCTTAATTACCAGGTCTTATGTCTTCACTTAAGACCAGGAGACCAGCTGTTTTGCTATTTTGAAGACGGCAATTAAGGCACTATGCGATAATACGCCGCAGAACGCCGGTAAACAGACCGAATTAGTCACACCATGGCACTATGACTAATTCAGCCTAATATATTAGGACTTATACTCTGTCTTTCAAAGTTATAAATAGATAAAACAAGGCAAAGTGAATAAAAAACATTGGGGGAAAAAAAAGGAGTGAGGGACAAGCAGAACGATTCTAGAAATGAGGAAAAAAAGGAGAGACATCTTAAAGTGTTTATAAATCAAATTGACTTTACTTATGACAAATATTTACAGTCCAAAATAGAAGGCAGGCAACATTCACACATTCAGCAACAATCACAAATACTGTACATACAGTACAGTACACATTCAAACACATTAGAACCAGTGATTAGGTCATGAAATCATTCCATTAATTCACTGAGTGAATCACATTTTGTGCATTCAGCAGTGCAATTTGACTGAATAAAAATAGTAAAATTGTTAATATACACTATACAGTATTTCATCACTACCATCAAAATAATGTCGGTAAACATGCAGTAATAGGCCTATTTGCCCAGTTGATTGTGGTATTTAAACATTAATAGTGCAGGTTTGATATATTTCCACTCTAACCAGACCTTTACAAACAGAAGCCTAAGCCCACAAAGTATAGGGACTCTGGTCAAAGCATCATTACCTTTCAATTATCTACCACATTGGAACGTTTAGTAATTATTAGTCTTACAATACAGTCCTTACACTTACACACTCCGGGGCATAATTTGTGCGATTAATTCACCTGAAAATATATTTTTTGAAATGTTATTTGTGAGCATGAGTATATTCAGTTGAAGAAAGGAAGGCTCGCAACAAACAAACACCGTTTTGATTCCCACGGATCTTCGCCACACAACATGAATATTCATGGCGATAAAGCGACGTGATTTTTAATTGGAACAAGGTTGATTTTTCTGAGCTTTTCCATAAAGCATAAGGATAGAGACATCAACTGTAAGAATAAATTTGATGCTACATACAGTATTCTCTGTTAAGTGTTCACCGTTTTTTGCATAATTATTTCATCACGCCCCTGGTGTGTGAAGACCTTACCAGCTGCAAAGACATCAGACATGGTTGAAACGTGACGCTATTGAGCTATAACGTGCGACCTAGAATATCCATGCTCTGTTAGAGTGGAGTGCTGTTGCACCGCTCCAACCCCTTCAGTTTAAACACACGTGCGCCTCTCGTGGTCTCATCCACATAGGCCAGGATGGGGTTGTCATATGCAGCCGACTCCACCCTCCTCTGGGCAGAGGAAGGTGGAGGGTTAGGGTCTGTAGGGGGTGTCGGCAGTGTGGAGGCGGCTGTCTCGACCTCCCCTCGTCCCCCCTCTGCGCGTCCGGGACCGCAGCAAGCGGTCACCCTGGCGATCAGGCGGTCGAGGGGTTTGAGGGAGCGCATCCACGGGGGCAGGAAGTCCCAGCTCCGCAGCGGGCTGGGCAGCGTACGGGGGCTGTGGGACTGCATCAGGTTCACCACGGTGATGAACACGGTCACACCCAGGAAGGGAGAGGCGACGCCCACCATGACCCGCCAGCCGGCCAGCGAGAGGCCCAGCACCAGCACGGGGAGCAGCAGGAAGCAGAGGAGCAGGTAGAGCACGGCGAACCAGCGGTACTTGGCGGTGCGCTCGCCCAGGACTCGAGCCATCCTGATGGGCAGGCGAGTGGCGGGCACGGGGTACCACAGCAAGATGCCAAAGACGTTGAAGAGAAAGTGACACAACGCAATCTAAAAAAAAGTACAAGGGTCAAGATAGAAGGCGCCTAGTTGCCTACACAATAAAATCCTTGGTGCGGCGTAGTTTTGCTGATTTCTTTTTTTAAATACAAAATAAATATAAATGTGAGTGCACTTTCCAGAGACCATTTAGCGTCTACCTTCGTTATTCCACTGGGAAATTCTATTTTATTGGGTAGGCCCTAAAATTATGATCGCAGGGAATTATTTTGGGTAGCTCTTATTCTGGTTGTGGTTCCCATAGATATATATAAGAAAGCTAGATGGCTCACCCGCGCGCTGCTGGCCAATGAGAGCGACGTTGCTACGTGGCGGCCATCTCACAGAGGGGCAGCAAGCCGCAGCATAACATTGGGTCTATGGGCATATACTTTTTAAATAACCATTATAACTTATTTAACTGATTTTCAAACGGTTTGGTTTGTTATAAACGTCAGAGACGTCCGCATACTTATATGCTTTTAAATTACATTTTTATTAAAAAAAAATGTAAGCAGATAAGCGTCCTGAATCATAGCCACGTTGATAACGTTTGTATTAAACCAACCCGTTTGTAAAGATTTGGGGGAGTTTTGTTTGAGCTACCATAGAACATACTGTACTGTAGCCCCTCAGCAAGATGGCCGCGGGTGAACTACGTCAGAGACTCCGTCAGAGACTCCGCTTTGAGCCATCTAGCCTTTATATGGTGGTTCCAATCTGATGACTATATACAAACCAGTGACTACAACATCACGTATGATATCATCCGCTCCCGACCGGATCACACTGCGATTTAGTAACACAGACGAGGCTTTCCTCCAAGGTGGAATGCCTGGTGAAGTGAGGTTACCTGAATGGCAGCAGCCAGCTTGTCTCCAGGACTGGCCAGGCCTGCTAGAAGGGCGGTAGCAGTGGTTCCAATGTTGGAGCCCAGTGTCAGGGGGTACGCCCTCTCCAGGCTGATCACGCCAATGCCTGAAGGTAGAGCACCAATAACATGGTTGTTGTAATCACCAAATGGGCTCTATATGCACACACGCCATTTTGTAAAGAAGTTGGGGCCCCTTCCCTATACTTCCTTCACAGGTGTTATACCGCTGATACTATAATGAAGGCTCTGGTCCATTAATGGTCAAACAGAGTCAGGGTGCTGTTATTGTGCATGTTGGCTCACTGGAAACACTCTGCTTCACCAGTGGGCCTCAACGTGTCCTTGAGTGGGTTCCGAATGTCCCCGTACGGCACCGGTAAGGGTCCATTTGGTTCCATTTGTACACTCTCAGAGTTATGGGGGTGATATGACAGGGGGTCCTTGAAATTAAAAAAGTTTGAGAACCACTGCACATTAAATGCAACAGAGCCTTAATTAGTACCATCGATAACACCTAAAGTACTGTATAGGGAAGCGGCCCAAAGTAGGAAGAGTTATTCTGTGTGCATAGAGCCCATTGATGAAGAGTTATTCTGTGTGCATAGAGCCCATTGATGAAGAGTTATTCTGTGTGCATAGAGCCCATTGATGAAGAGTTATTCTGTGTGCATAGAGCCCATTGATGAAGAGTTATTCTGTGTGCATAGAGCCCATTGATGAAGAGTTATTCTGTGTGCATAGAGCCCATTGATGAAGAGTTATTCTGTGTGCATAGAGCCCATTGATGAAGAGTTATTCTGTGTGCATAGAGCCCATTGATGAAGAGGTATTCTGTGTGCATAGAGCCCATTGATGAAGAGGTATTCTGTGTGCATAGAGCCCATTGATGAAGAGTTATTCTGTGTGCATAGAGCCCATTGATGAAGAGTTATTCTGTGTGCATAGAGCCCATTGATGAAGAGTTATTCTGTGTGCATAGAGCCCATTGATGAAGAGTTATTCTGTGTGCATAGAGCCCATTGATGAAGAGTTATTCTGTGTGCATAGAGCCCATTGATGAAGAGTTATTCTGTGTGCATAGAGCCCATTGATGTGGAAGAGTTATTCTGTGTGCATAGAGCCCATTGATGAAGAGTTATTCTGTGTGCATAGAGCCCATTGATGAAGAGTTATTCTGTGTGCATAGAGCCCATTGATGAAGAGTTATTCTGTGTGCATAGAGCTCATTGATGAAGAGTTATTCTGTGTGCATAGAGCCCATTGATGAAGAGTTATTCTGTGTGCATAGAGCCCATTGATGAAGAGTTATTCTGTGTGCATAGAGCCCATTGATGAAGAGTTATTCTGTGTGCATAGAGCCCATTGACGAAGAGTTATTCTGTGTGCATAGAGCCCATTGATGAAGAGTTATTCTGTGTGCATAGAGCCCATTGATGTGGAAGAGTTATTCTGTGTGCATAGAGCCCATTGATGAAGAGTTATTCTGTGTGCATAGAGCCCATTGATGAAGAGTTATTCTGTGTGCATAGAGCCCATTGATGTGGAAGAGTTATTCTGTGTGCATAGAGCCCATTGATGAAGAGTTATTCTGTGTGCATAGAGCCCATTGATGAAGAGTTATTCTGTGTGCATAGAGCCCATTGATGAAGAGTTATTCTGTGTGCATAGAGCCCATTGATGAAGAGTTATTCTGTGTGCATAGAGCCCATTGATGAAGAGTTATTCTGTGTGCATAGAGCCCATTGATGAAGAGTTATTCTGTGTGCATAGAGCCCATTGATGAAGAGTTATTCTGTGTGCATAGAGCCCATTGATGAAGAGTTATTCTGTGTGCATAGAGCCCATTGATGAAGAGTTATTCTGTGTGCATAGAGCCCATTGATGAAGAGTTATTCTGTGTACATAGAGCCCATTGATGAAGAGTTATTCTGTGTGCATAGAGCCCATTGATGTGGAAGAGTTATTCTGTGTACATAGAGCCCATTGATGAAGAGTTATTCTGTGTGCATAGAGCCCATTGATGAATAGTTATTCTGTGTGCATAGAGCCCATTGATGAAGAGTTATTCTGTGTGCATAGAGCCCATTGATGAAGAGTAATTCTGTGTGCATAGAGCCCATTGATGAAGAGTTATTCTGTGTGCATAGAGCCCATTGATGAAGAGTTATTCTGTGTGCATAGAGCCCATTGATGAAGAGTTATTCTGTGTGCATAGAGCCCATTGATGAAGAGTTATTCTGTGTGCATAGAGCCCATTGATGAAGAGTTATTCTGTGTGCATAGAGCCCATTGATGAAGAGTTATTCTGTGTGCATAGAGCCCATTGATGAAGAGTTATTCTGTGTGCATAGAGCCCATTGATGAAGAGTTATTCTGTGTGCATAGAGCCCATTGATGAAGAGTTATTCTGTGTGCATAGAGCCCATTGATGAAGAGTTATTCTGTGTGCATAGAGCCCATTGATGAAGAGTTATTCTGTGTGCATAGAGCCCATTGATGTGGAAGAGTTATTCTGTGTGCATAGAGCCCATTGATGTGGAAGAGTTATTCTGTGTGCATAGAGCCCATTGATGAAGAGTTATTCTGTGTGCATAGAGCCCATTGATGAAGAGTTATTCTGTGTGCATAGAGCCCATTGATGAAGAGTTATTCTGTGTGCATAGAGCCCATTGATGAAGAGTTATTCTGTGTGCATAGAGCCCATTGATGAAGAGTTATTCTGTGTGCATAGAGCCCATTGATGAAGAGTTATTCTGTGTGCATAGAGCCCATTGATGTGGAAGAGTTATTCTGTGTGCATAGAGCCCATTGATGAAGAGTTATTCTGTGTGCATAGAGCCCATTGATGAAGAGTTATTCTGTGTGCATAGAGCCCATTGATGAAGAGTTATTCTGTGTGCATAGAGCCCATTGATGAAGAGTTATTCTGTGTGCATAGAGCCCATTGTTGAAGAGTTATTCTGTGTGCATAGAGCCCATTGAAGAGTTATTCTGTGTGCATAGAGCCCATTGATGAAGAGTTATTCTGTGTGCATAGAGCCCATTGATGAAGAGTTATTCTGTGTGCATAGAGCCCATTGATGTGGAAGAGTTATTCTGTGTGCATAGAGCCCATTGATGAAGAGTTATTCTGTGTGCATAGAGCCCATTGATGAAGAGTTATTCTGTGTGCATAGAGCCCATTGATGTGGAAGAGTTATTCTGTGTGCATAGAGCCCATTGATGAAGAGTTATTCTGTGTGCATAGAGCCCATTGATGAAGAGTTATTCTGTGTGCATAGAGCCCATTGATGAAGAGTTATTCTGTGTGCATAGAGCCCATTGATGAAGAGTTATTCTGTGTGCATAGAGCCCATTGATGAAGAGTTATTCTGTGTGCATAGAGCCCATTGATGAAGAGTTATTCTGTGTGCATAGAGCCCATTGATGAAGAGTTATTCTGTGTGCATAGAGCCCATTGATGAAGAGTTATTCTGTGTGCATAGAGCCCATTGATGAAGAGTTATTCTGTGTGCATAGAGCCCATTGATGAAGAGTTATTCTGTGTACATAGAGCCCATTGATGAAGAGTTATTCTGTGTGCATAGAGCCCATTGATGTAGAAGAGTTATTCTGTGTACATAGAGCCCATTGATGAAGAGTTATTCTGTGTGCATAGAGCCCATTGATGAATAGTTATTCTGTGTGCATAGAGCCCATTGATGAATAGTTATTCTGTGTGCATAGAGCCCATTGATGAAGAGTAATTCTGTGTGCATAGAGCCCATTGATGAAGAGTTATTCTGTGTGCATAGAGCCCATTGATGAAGAGTTATTCTGTGTGCATAGAGCCCATTGATGAAGAGTTATTCTGTGTGCATAGAGCCCATTGATGAAGAGTTATTCTGTGTGCATAGAGCCCATTGATGAAGAGTTATTCTGTGTGCATAGAGCCCATTGATGAAGAGTTATTCTGTGTGCATAGAGCCCATTGATGAAGAGTTATTCTGTGTGCATAGAGCCCATTGATGAAGAGTTATTCTGTGTGCATAGAGCCCATTGATGAAGAGTTATTCTGTGTGCATAGAGCCCATTGATGAAGAGTTATTCTGTGTGCATAGAGCCCATTGATGAAGAGTTATTCTGTGTGCATAGAGCCCATTGATGTGGAAGAGTTATTCTGTGTGCATAGAGCCCATTGATGTGGAAGAGTTATTCTGTGTGCATAGAGCCCATTGATGAAGAGTTATTCTGTGTGCATAGAGCCCATTGATGAAGAGTTATTCTGTGTGCATAGAGCCCATTGATGAAGAGTTATTCTGTGTGCATAGAGCCCATTGATGAAGAGTTATTCTGTGTGCATAGAGCCCATTGATGAAGAGTTATTCTGTGTGCATAGAGCCCATTGATGAAGAGTTATTCTGTGTGCATAGAGCCCATTGATGTGGAAGAGTTATTCTGTGTGCATAGAGCCCATTGATGAAGAGTTATTCTGTGTGCATAGAGCCCATTGATGAAGAGTTATTCTGTGTGCATAGAGCCCATTGATGAAGAGTTATTCTGTGTGCATAGAGCCCATTGATGAAGAGTTATTCTGTGTGCATAGAGCCCATTGTTGAAGAGTTATTCTGTGTGCATAGAGCCCATTGAAGAGTTATTCTGTGTGCATAGAGCCCATTGATGAAGAGTTATTCTGTGTGCATAGAGCCCATTGATGAAGAGTTATTCTGTGTGCATAGTTATTCTGTGTGCATAGAGTTATTCTGTGTGAATAGAGTTATTCTGTGTGCATAGAGTTATTCTGTGTGCATAGAGTTATTCTGTGTGCATAGAGCCCATTGATGAAGAGTTATTCTGTGTGCATAGAGCCCATTGATGAAGAGTTATTCTGTGTGCATAGAGCCCATTGATGAAGAGTTATTCTGTGTGCATAGAGCCCATTGATGAAGAGTTATTCTGTGTGCATAGAGCCCATTGATGTGGAAGAGTTATTCTGTGTGCATAGAGCCCATTGGTGTGGAAGAGTTATTCTGTGTGCATAGAGCCCATTGATGTGGAAGAGTTATTCTGTGTGCATAGAGCCCATTGATGTGGAAGAGTTATTCTGTGTGCATAGAGCCCATTGATGTGGAAGAGTTATTCTGTGTGCATAGAGCCCATTGATGAAGAGTTATTCTGTGTGCATAGAGCCCATTGATGAAGAGTTATTCTGTGTGCATAGAGCCCATTGATGTGGAAGAGTTATTCTGTGTGCATAGAGCCCATTGATGAAGAGTTATTCTGTGTGCATAGAGCCCATTGATGTGGAAGAGTTATTCTGTGTGCATAGAGCCCATTGATGAAGAGTTATTCTGTGTGCATAGAGCCCATTGATGAAGAGTTATTCTGTGTGCATAGAGCCCATTGATGAAGAGTTATTCTGTGTGCATAGAGCCCATTGATGAAGAGTTATTCTGTGTGCATAGAGCCCATTGATGAAGAGTTATTCTGTGTGCATAGAGCCCATTGATGTGGAAGAGTTATTCTGTGTGCATAGAGCCCATTGATGAAGAGTTATTCTGTGTGCATAGAGCCCATTGATGTGGAAGAGTTATTCTGTGTGCATAGAGCCCATTGATGAAGAGTTATTCTGTGTGCATAGAGCCCATTGATGAAGAGTTATTCTGTGTGCATAGAGCCCATTGATGAAGAGTTATTCTGTGTGCATAGAGCCCATTGATGAAGAGTTATTCTGTGTGCATAGAGCCCATTGATGAAGAGTTATTCTGTGTGCATAGAGCCCATTGATGAAGAGTTATTCTGTGTGCATAGAGCCCATTGATGAAGAGTTATTCTGTGTGCATAGAGCCCATTGATGAAGAGTTATTCTGTGTGCATAGAGCCCATTGTTGAAGAGTTATTCTGTGTGCATAGAGCCCATTGAAGAGTTATTCTGTGTGCATAGAGCCCATTGATGAAGAGTTATTCTGTGTGCATAGAGCCCATTGATGAAGAGTTATTCTGTGTGCATAGTTATTCTGTGTGCATAGAGTTATTCTGTGTGAATAGAGTTATTCTGTGTGCATAGAGTTATTCTGTGTGCATAGAGTTATTCTGTGTGCATAGAGCCCATTGATGAAGAGTTATTCTGTGTGCATAGAGCCCATTGATGAAGAGTTATTCTGTGTGCATAGAGCCCATTGATGAAGAGTTATTCTGTGTGCATAGAGCCCATTGATGAAGAGTTATTCTGTGTGCATAGAGCCCATTGATGAAGAGTTATTCTGTGTGCATAGAGCCCATTGATGAAGAGTTATTCTGTGTGCATAGAGCCCATTGTTGAAGAGTTATTCTGTGTGCATAGAGCCCATTGAAGAGTTATTCTGTGTGCATAGAGCCCATTGATGAAGAGTTATTCTGTGTGCATAGAGCCCATTGATGAAGAGTTATTCTGTGTGCATAGTTATTCTGTGTGCATAGAGTTATTCTGTGTGAATAGAGTTATTCTGTGTGCATAGAGTTATTCTGTGTGCATAGAGTTATTCTGTGTGCATAGAGCCCATTGTTGAAGAGTTATTCTGTGTGCATAGAGCCCATTGATGAAGAGTTATTCTGTGTGCATAGAGCCCATTGATGAAGAGTTATTCTGTGTGCATAGAGCCCATTGATGAAGAGTTATTCTGTGTGCATAGAGCCCATTGATGTGGAAGAGTTATTCTGTGTGCATAGAGCCCATTGGTGTGGAAGAGTTATTCTGTGTGCATAGAGCCCATTGATGTGGAAGAGTTATTCTGTGTGCATAGAGCCCATTGATGTGGAAGAGTTATTCTGTGTGCATAGAGCCCATTGATGTGGAAGAGTTATTCTGTGTGCATAGAGCCCATTGATGAAGAGTTATTCTGTGTGCATAGAGCCCATTGATGAAGAGTTATTCTGTGTGCATAGAGCCCATTGATGTGGAAGAGTTATTCTGTGTGCATAGAGCCCATTGATGAAGAGTTATTCTGTGTGCATAGAGCCCATTGATGTGGAAGAGTTATTCTGTGTGCATAGAGCCCATTGATGAAGAGTTATTCTGTGTGCATAGAGCCCATTGATGAAGAGTTATTCTGTGTGCATAGAGCCCATTGATGAAGAGTTATTCTGTGTGCATAGAGCCCATTGATGAAGAGTTATTCTGTGTGCATAGAGCCCATTGATGAAGAGTTATTCTGTGTGCATAGAGCCCATTGATGTGGAAGAGTTATTCTGTGTGCATAGAGCCCATTGATGAAGAGTTATTCTGTGTGCATAGAGCCCATTGATGTGGAAGAGTTATTCTGTGTGCATAGAGCCCATTGATGAAGAGTTATTCTGTGTGCATAGAGCCCATTGATGAAGAGTTATTCTGTGTGCATAGAGCCCATTGATGAAGAGTTATTCTGTGTGCATAGAGCCCATTGATGAAGAGTTATTCTGTGTGCATAGAGCCCATTGATGAAGAGTTATTCTGTGTGCATAGAGCCCATTGATGAAGAGTTATTCTGTGTGCATAGAGCCCATTGATGAAGAGTTATTCTGTGTGCATAGAGCCCATTGATGAAGAGTTATTCTGTGTGCATAGAGCCCATTGTTGAAGAGTTATTCTGTGTGCATAGAGCCCATTGAAGAGTTATTCTGTGTGCATAGAGCCCATTGATGAAGAGTTATTCTGTGTGCATAGAGCCCATTGATGAAGAGTTATTCTGTGTGCATAGTTATTCTGTGTGCATAGAGTTATTCTGTGTGAATAGAGTTATTCTGTGTGCATAGAGTTATTCTGTGTGCATAGAGTTATTCTGTGTGCATAGAGCCCATTGATGAAGAGTTATTCTGTGTGCATAGAGCCCATTGATGAAGAGTTATTCTGTGTGCATAGAGCCCATTGATGAAGAGTTATTCTGTGTGCATAGAGCCCATTGATGAAGAGTTATTCTGTGTGCATAGAGCCCATTGATGAAGAGTTATTCTGTGTGCATAGAGCCCATTGATGAAGAGTTATTCTGTGTGCATAGAGCCCATTGTTGAAGAGTTATTCTGTGTGCATAGAGCCCATTGAAGAGTTATTCTGTGTGCATAGAGCCCATTGATGAAGAGTTATTCTGTGTGCATAGAGCCCATTGATGAAGAGTTATTCTGTGTGCATAGTTATTCTGTGTGCATAGAGTTATTCTGTGTGAATAGAGTTATTCTGTGTGCATAGAGTTATTCTGTGTGCATAGAGTTATTCTGTGTGCATAGAGCCCATTGATGAAGAGTTATTCTGTGTGCATAGAGCCCATTGATGAAGAGTTATTCTGTGTGCATAGAGCCCATTGATGAAGAGTTATTCTGTGTGCATAGAGCCCATTGATGAAGAGTTATTCTGTGTGCATAGAGCCCATTGATGTGGAAGAGTTATTCTGTGTGCATAGAGCCCATTGGTGTGGAAGAGTTATTCTGTGTGCATAGAGCCCATTGATGTGGAAGAGTTATTCTGTGTGCATAGAGCCCATTGATGTGGAAGAGTTATTCTGTGTGCATAGAGCCCATTGATGTGGAAGAGTTATTCTGTGTGCATAGAGCCCATTGATGAAGAGTTATTCTGTGTGCATAGAGCCCATTGATGTGGAAGAGTTATTCTGTGTGCATAGAGCCCATTGATGAAGAGTTATTCTGTGTGCATAGAGCCCATTGATGAAGAGTTATTCTGTGTGCATAGAGCCCATTGATGAAGAGTTATTCTGTGTGCATAGAGCCCATTGATGAAGAGTTATTCTGTGTGCATAGAGCCCATTGATGAAGAGTTATTCTGTGTGCATAGAGCCCATTGATGAAGAGTTATTCTGTGTGCATAGAGCCCATTGATGAAGAGTTATTCTGTGTGCATAGAGCCCATTGTTGAAGAGTTATTCTGTGTGCATAGAGCCCATTGAAGAGTTATTCTGTGTGCATAGAGCCCATTGATGAAGAGTTATTCTGTGTGCATAGAGCCCATTGATGAAGAGTTATTCTGTGTGCATAGTTATTCTGTGTGCATAGAGTTATTCTGTGTGAATAGAGTTATTCTGTGTGCATAGAGTTATTCTGTGTGAATAGAGTTATTCTGTGTGCATAGAGCCCATTGATGAAGAGTTATTCTGTGTGCATAGAGCCCATTGATGAAGAGTTATTCTGTGTGCATAGAGCCCATTGATGAAGAGTTATTCTGTGTGCATAGAGCCCATTGATGAAGAGTTATTCTGTGTGCATAGAGCCCATTGATGTGGAAGAGTTATTCTGTGTGCATAGAGCCCATTGATGAAGAGTTATTCTGTGTGCATAGAGCCCATTGATGAAGAGTTATTCTGTGTGCATAGAGCCCATTGATGAAGAGTTATTCTGTGTGCATAGAGCCCATTGATGAAGAGTTATTCTGTGTGCATAGAGCCCATTGTTGAAGAGTTATTCTGTGTGCATAGAGCCCATTGAAGAGTTATTCTGTGTGCATAGAGCCCATTGATGAAGAGTTATTCTGTGTGCATAGAGCCCATTGATGAAGAGTTATTCTGTGTGCATAGTTATTCTGTGTGCATAGAGTTATTCTGTGTGAATAGAGTTATTCTGTGTGCATAGAGTTATTCTGTGTGCATAGAGTTATTCTGTGTGCATAGAGCCCATTGATGAAGAGTTATTCTGTGTGCATAGAGCCCATTGATGAAGAGTTATTCTGTGTGCATAGAGCCCATTGATGAAGAGTTATTCTGTGTGCATAGAGCCCATTGATGAAGAGTTATTCTGTGTGCATAGAGCCCATTGATGTGGAAGAGTTATTCTGTGTGCATAGAGCCCATTGGTGTGGAAGAGTTATTCTGTGTGCATAGAGCCCATTGATGTGGAAGAGTTATTCTGTGTGCATAGAGCCCATTGATGTGGAAGAGTTATTCTGTGTGCATAGAGCCCATTGATGTGGAAGAGTTATTCTGTGTGCATAGAGCCCATTGATGAAGAGTTATTCTGTGTGCATAGAGCCCATTGATGAAGAGTTATTCTGTGTGCATAGAGCCCATTGATGTGGAAGAGTTATTCTGTGTGCATAGAGCCCATTGATGAAGAGTTATTCTGTGTGCATAGAGCCCATTGATGTGGAAGAGTTATTCTGTGTGCATAGAGCCCATTGATGAAGAGTTATTCTGTGTGCATAGAGCCCATTGATGAAGAGTTATTCTGTGTGCATAGAGCCCATTGATGAAGAGTTATTCTGTGTGCATAGAGCCCATTGATGAAGAGTTATTCTGTGTGCATAGAGCCCATTGATGAAGAGTTATTCTGTGTGCATAGAGCCCATTGATGTGGAAGAGTTATTCTGTGTGCATAGAGCCCATTGATGAAGAGTTATTCTGTGTGCATAGAGCCCATTGATGTGGAAGAGTTATTCTGTGTGCATAGAGCCCATTGATGAAGAGTTATTCTGTGTGCATAGAGCCCATTGATGAAGAGTTATTCTGTGTGCATAGAGCCCATTGATGAAGAGTTATTCTGTGTGCATAGAGCCCATTGATGAAGAGTTATTCTGTGTGCATAGAGCCCATTGATGAAGAGTTATTCTGTGTGCATAGAGCCCATTGATGAAGAGTTATTCTGTGTGCATAGAGCCCATTGATGAAGAGTTATTCTGTGTGCATAGAGCCCATTGTTGAAGAGTTATTCTGTGTGCATAGAGCCCATTGAAGAGTTATTCTGTGTGCATAGAGCCCATTGATGAAGAGTTATTCTGTGTGCATAGAGCCCATTGATGAAGAGTTATTCTGTGTGCATATTTATTCTGTGTGCATAGAGTTATTCTGTGTGAATAGAGTTATTCTGTGTGCATAGAGTTATTCTGTGTGCATAGAGTTATTCTGTGTGCATAGAGCCCATTGATGAAGAGTTATTCTGTGTGCATAGAGCCCATTGATGAAGAGTTATTCTGTGTGCATAGAGCCCATTGATGAAGAGTTATTCTGTGTGCATAGAGCCCATTGATGAAGAGTTATTCTGTGTGTATAGAGCCCATTGATGTGGAAGAGTTATTCTGTGTGCATAGAGCCCATTGGTGTGGAAGAGTTATTCTGTGTGCATAGAGCCCATTGATGTGGAAGAGTTATTCTGTGTGCATAGAGCCCATTGATGTGGAAGAGTTATTCTGTGTGCATAGAGCCCATTGATGTGGAAGAGTTATTCTGTGTGCATAGAGCCCATTGATGAAGAGTTATTCTGTGTGCATAGAGCCCATTGATGTGGAAGAGTTATTCTGTGTGCATAGAGCCCATTGATGAAGAGTTATTCTGTGTGCATAGAGCCCATTGATGAAGAGTTATTCTGTGTGCATAGAGCCCATTGATGAAGAGTTATTCTGTGTGCATAGAGCCCATTGATGAAGAGTTATTCTGTGTGCATAGAGCCCATTGATGAAGAGTTATTCTGTGTGCATAGAGCCCATTGATGAAGAGTTATTCTGTGTGCATAGAGCCCATTGATGAAGAGTTATTCTGTGTGCATAGAGCCCATTGTTGAAGAGTTATTCTGTGTGCATAGAGCCCATTGAAGAGTTATTCTGTGTGCATAGAGCCCATTGATGAAGAGTTATTCTGTGTGCATAGAGCCCATTGATGAAGAGTTATTCTGTGTGCATAGTTATTCTGTGTGCATAGAGTTATTCTGTGTGAATAGAGTTATTCTGTGTGCATAGAGTTATTCTGTGTGCATAGAGTTATTCTGTGTGCATAGAGCCCATTGATGAAGAGTTATTCTGTGTGCATAGAGCCCATTGATGAAGAGTTATTCTGTGTGCATAGAGCCCATTGATGAAGAGTTATTCTGTGTGCATAGAGCCCATTGATGAAGAGTTATTCTGTGTGCATAGAGCCCATTGATGTGGAAGAGTTATTCTGTGTGCATAGAGCCCATTGGTGTGGAAGAGTTATTCTGTGTGCATAGAGCCCATTGATGTGGAAGAGTTATTCTGTGTGCATAGAGCCCATTGATGTGGAAGAGTTATTCTGTGTGCATAGAGCCCATTGATGTGGAAGAGTTATTCTGTGTGCATAGAGCCCATTGATGAAGAGTTATTCTGTGTGCATAGAGCCCATTGATGAAGAGTTATTCTGTGTGCATAGAGCCCATTGATGTGGAAGAGTTATTCTGTGTGCATAGAGCCCATTGATGAAGAGTTATTCTGTGTGCATAGAGCCCATTGATGTGGAAGAGTTATTCTGTGTGCATAGAGCCCATTGATGAAGAGTTATTCTGTGTGCATAGAGCCCATTGATGAAGAGTTATTCTGTGTGCATAGAGCCCATTGATGAAGAGTTATTCTGTGTGCATAGAGCCCATTGATGAAGAGTTATTCTGTGTGCATAGAGCCCATTGATGAAGAGTTATTCTGTGTGCATAGAGCCCATTGATGAAGAGTTATTCTGTGTGCATAGAGCCCATTGATGAAGAGTTATTCTGTGTGCATAGAGCCCATTGATGAAGAGTTATTCTGTGTGCATAGAGCCCATTGATGAAGAGTTATTCTGTGTGCATAGAGCCCATTGAAGAGTTATTCTGTGTGCATAGAGCCCATTGATGAAGAGTTATTCTGTGTGCATAGAGCCCATTGATGAAGAGTTATTCTGTGTGCATAGAGTTATTCTGTGTGCATAGAGTTATTCTGTGTGCATAGAGTTATTATGTGTGCATAGAGTTATTCTGTGTGCATAGAGTTATTCTGTGTGCATAGAGCCCATTGATGAAGAGTTATTCTGTGTGCATAGAGCCCATTGATGAAGAGTTATTCTGTGTGCATAGAGCCCATTGATGAAGAGTTATTCTGTGTGCATAGAGCCCATTGATGAAGAGTTATTCTGTGTGCATAGAGCCCATTGATGTGGAAGAGTTATTCTGTGTGCATAGAGCCCATTGGTGTGGAAGAGTTATTCTGTGTGCATAGAGCCCATTGATGTGGAAGAGTTATTCTGTGTGCATAGAGCCCATTGATGTGGAAGAGTTATTCTGTGTGCATAGAGCCCATTGATGTGGAAGAGTTATTCTGTGTGCATAGAGCCCATTGATGAAGAGTTATTCTGTGTGCATAGAGCCCATTAATGAAGAGTTATTCTGTGTGCATAGAGCCCATTGATGTGGAAGAGTTATTCTGTGTGCATAGAGCCCATTGATGAAGAGTTATTCTGTGTGCATAGAGCCCATTGATGTGGAAGAGTTATTCTGTGTGCATAGAGCCCATTGATGTGGACACTGGACCCCATCTGAAAAGAATTTTGCGTCAGAGGTCCCCATAAGAGAAGTTTCTACAAAATGAGCTTGTCGGTTGGTTATTTTAAAATTGTGGTTAAACTGCTCCTAGTTCCAACATGGTCTACACGTGGGCTAACTTGCATGGGTTGGAAGTGGGCAAGCCTAGTTCCATCATGGTCTACACGTGGGCTAACTTGCATGGGTTGGAAGTGGGCAAGCCTAGTTCCAACATGGTCTACACGTGGGCTAACTTGCATGGGTTGGAAGTGGGCAAGCCTAGTTCCATCATGGTCTACACGTGGGCTAACTTGCATGGGTTGGAAGTGGGCAAGCCTATGTAGTTCCAACATGGTCTACACGTGGGCTAACTTGCATGGGTTGGAAGTGCTAGTTCCAACATGGTCTACACTAGCCTGGCTAATAAGCCAGACTAATATCACTGGTTTATTAACCAGGCTAGGTCTACACGTGGGCTAACTTGCATGGGTTGGAAGTGGGCAAGCCTATGTAGTTCCAACATGGTCTACACGTGGGCTAACTTGCATGGGTTGGAAGTGGGCAAGCCTAGTTCCAACATGGTCTACACGTGGGCTAACTTGCATGGGTTGGAAGTGGGCAAGCCTAGTTCCAACATGGTCTACATGTGGGCTACCTTGCATGGGTTGGAAGTGGGCAAGCCTAGTTCCAACATGGTCTACACGTGGGCTAACTTGCATGGGTTGGAAGTGGGCAAGCCTAGTTCCAACATGGTCTACACGTGGGCTAACTTGCATGGGTTGGAAGTGCTAGTTCCAACATGGTCTACACTAGCCTGGCTAATAAGCCAGACTAATATCACTGGTTTATTAACCAGGCTAGGTCTACACGTGGGCTAACTTGCATGGGTTGGAAGTGGGCAAGCCTATGTAGTTCCAACATGGTCTACACGTGGGCTAACTTGCATGGGTTGGAAGTGGGCAAGCCTATGTAGTTCCAACATGGTCTACACGTGGGCTAACTTGCATGGGTTGGAAGTGGGCAAGCCTATGTAGTTCCAACATGGTCTACACGTGGGCTAACTTGCATGGGTTGGAAGTGGGCAAGCCTAGTTCCAACATGGTCTACACGTGGGCTAACTTGCATGGGTTGGAAGTGGGCAAGCCTATGTAGTTCCAACATGGTCTACACGTGGGCTAACTTGCATGGGTTGGAAGTGGGCAAGCCTAGTTCCAACATGGTCTACACGTGGGCTAACTTGCATGGGTTGGAAGTGGGCAAGCCTAGTTCCAACATGGTCTACATGTGGGCTAACTTGCATGGGTTGGAAGTGGGCAAGCCTAGTTCCAACATGGTCTACACGTGGGCTAACTTGCATGGGTTGGAAGTGGGCAAGCCTATGTAGTTCCAACATGGTCTACATGTGGGCTAACTTGCATGGGTTGGAAGTGGGCAAGCCTATACTAGTTCCAACATGGTCTACATGTGGGCTAACTTGCATGGGTTGGAAGTGGGCAAGCCTAGTTCCAACATGGTCTACATGTGGGCTAACTTGCATGGGTTGGAAGTGGGCAAGCCCATGTAGGTTCCTACAAGCCCCGGATACAGTATATTTCTAATTGCAAAAAAGAGATTTCAACCTTACTACTACTTTGTACTACGAGTACTTTGCAGAGGAAAATATGTTTAAAAAGAATATGCACATTTTATGCACATTTATAATAATTATTACAATTAGAATAATAAATTAATAATTTACATTTGGGGGATTTCTTTCACAATAATAAATGTACATGTTCTAGACATTCTAATTTACTTTTTTCAGGGTTAAAGGTTAAAGGTTATAAATTGTTTAAAGAAATGTCAGTCCAGAGATTTTGAAGTTGTGTGAATTTCTGCCTCTGTGGGGGATATTTATATGCAAATATCATGACCATTGACCAATGGCATTGTAAGACAATGAACATCAATGATGATGTTTAGGTGAAAAAAAGAACAGAAAAAAATTGTAAAAAAATGTAAAAAATATAAATATAAATGTTGCCCAAAAGCATCGCTGGGGCCTGCAGGCAGCTGCATTCCGTACTCAAACGGACAGACAGACAGACAGACAGACAGACAGACAGACAGACAGACAGACAGACAGACAGACAGACAGACAGACAGACAGGCACACATAGCTGTGCATTGGAGACTATGAAACAACGTTGTTTCAAAGTCTAATCTAAGTTTAGACCGTGGAAAAAAACTCATTTTTAAACCATTTATAACCCATTTTTAGACGGCCATTTAGACACATTTTAGACGTCTAAAAGCCTGAAAGATGCTCAGTGGGAACAGCTACAGCACAGTATAATAAAGATGCTCAGTGGGAACAGCTACAGCACAGTGTAATAAAGATGCTCAGTGGGAACAGCTACAGCACAGTATAATAAAGATGCTCAGTGGGAACAGCTACAGCACAGTATAATAAAGATGCTCAGTGGGAACAGCTACAGCACAGTATAATAAAGATGCTCAGTGGGAACAGCTACAGCACAGTATAATAAAGATGCTCAGTGGGAACAGCTACAGCACAGTATAATAAAGATGCTCAGTGGGAACAGCTACAGCACAGTATAATAAAGATGCTCAGTGGGAACAGCTACAGCACAGTATAATAAAGATGCTCAGTGGGAACAGCTACAGCACAGTATAATAAAGATGCTCAGTGGGAACAGCTACAGCACAGTATAATAAATATGCTCAGTGGGAACAGCTACAGCACAGTATAATAAAGATGCTCAGTGGGAACAGCTACAGCACAGTATAATAAAGTGTGTTGTGCATTCTAAAAAGTGATTGATTGATTGATTGAAAATGTTATTAACAGTTTGCAGAATTACAGTACATTTCAAGCACAAACTCAATACAAAGGCTGTTAACTGTGAGTGGACGACCCAATTAAGCATTACACTTGTTTACAACAGGGTCCACCATGTTCAATTCATCAAAACATTTAGAGACGTACAAATAGACAGTTCTATATAGACAAAGAACAGTACAGGAATTCATCATAATGGAGGTATAAAGGGAAAAGAAACATATACAGTGAGGAGAAAAAAGGGGGGGCGGTGGGGGGGGATTCAGATTTTACGGGGGCCAGTTTCGAATTGCAGCCATCCGTAGGTGCCCTTTGAGAGCGGTTTTGAAGGAGTCAAGGGATTCGCATGTCTTAATGACTGTTGGTAGGGCGTTCCACATTTTGGTGGCATAGGAGCGAAAAGAATTTAGTCCCTTGTTTGTGCCGAATCTGGGTTGAACATGATTCGTTGCACTCCCTCTGGTGTTGTGGGTGTGGACTTCGTTAACATTAAGGAAGTATCTACACAGGTACATGGGTATCTTGGTGGAGTATCGAATCTTGTGGACCAGACCCATTGCAAGATGCTGTACTCTGTCGCCGACCCTAAGCCATGCCAGTCTGTCAAAGTGGGCAGGGGTGAGGTGGGTTCGGGGGGTGAGGCCAAGTAGGAGCCTGACCAGTTTGTTTTGGGAGGTCTGGAGCCTAGTTTTAAGGGCCTTTGAGGTGCTGTGGTACCAGGAGGTGCATGCATAGTCAAAGAAGCCTTGTACAAGGGCTCCTGTTAAGGTCTTCAAGGTGTTTTTGTCGACCAGTGAGGAGATCCTGTAAAGGAATCTTGTTCTTTGGTTGACTTTTTTGATTACGTTGGTGGCCATTTTATCACCGGAAAGATTAGCCTCCAGGATGGAACCTAGGTAGGTAATTTCATCTTTACGTGTGATAACATTGTCACCCACTCTAACCAAGAAGCCATTTGCCTTGCTGAGATTACTATTAGATCCAAAGAGAATGGATTCAGTTTTTCCCAGGTGTAAAGATAGTTTGTTATCAGCGAGCCAGGTGCAGATTCTACCGAGTTCAGAGCTGAGGGCATTTTCAACCTGCAGTTTGTCCCTGTCCGAGACCAGCAGTGCCGAGTCATCTGCGAACAGGAACAAGTTGCAGTCACAAGCTGAAGTCATGTCGTTAACATATATTAGGAACAGTAGAGCCCCTAGTATGCTTCCTTGTGGAACGCCACAGCTCACTGGGAGGGGGGGGGGACAGTGTTCCGTTCACTTCCACCATCTGTGCTCTCCCCTCCAAGTAGGATTGCATCCAGCTCACTGATGTGCTATCGAAACCAATTGCTTTTAGCTTGTTAACTAGTATGGAGTGGTTCACTGTGTCAAAAGCCTTTTGGAGGTCCAGCATGACCATGCCGCAGTATTTGCCAGCGTCCACCTCTTGTTTGATGTGGTCGCTCAAATAGAGAAGGCATGTGTCAGTGGAGTGGGATGTTCTGAAGCCAGATTGGAACTCGTACAATAATTTATTAGTGGCAAGATACTTTTCAACCTGTTCATAGACTATTTTTTCCATCACTTTCGAGATGGAGCTTAGAATAGAAATAGAAATAGGTGTCAAGTGCAAGTGAAATGATGTCAAGTGCAGTCCAGTCCAATTCAGTTCAGTTCACAAAGCACAAGAGTTCTTAAAAAGTTCTATACCTTGAGTCAATGTCACTGTGGAAGTATAAGGTGGCGAACTTAAAAGAGGGTCCAAGGCAGCTCTGTCCAGTAGAAGTAGAAAAATCCTTTATTTCATTGATTAGTTTAAATATTAAAAACAAGGGTTTAAAAACACGACCAACGCGTTTCGGCCTGCATGGGCCTTCATCAGGGTCAACTGGTTCAGTTCAGTTTACTTTGGAGGATGGGGAGGGAGGGAGGGGGGGGGGGGCATTGGCAGGGGGGAAAGTGTATTTATAATCCTCACTCTCCTCTGGAATAAGCTATTGAGCATCCTCCTAATAGCTTTCTTTTCCAAGGGCAGGGCTTAGAGCCTTAGAGTATATACTCTAAGGGGCAGGGAGGTAAAACGTGCTCAAATAAATAAATCCTCACTATTCGCACCTGAAGATGGAATGCCTACGTTCTTTTCCATGACTCTCTGCTCCCTGCATTATGTTATGGGATTTGAAGTTGAGCACGATTTATTGTATTTAGTTTTCAATAAAATGGATGTGTAAAGTCAAAGAAAAACTTGAAAAAGAATTTACAGAGTTAGACATAACTCTGGGACAGACAATAGACCGAGGTAAATAATAATAATACTACATTTGATTTGAGAGGACCTTTCTCCGACTCAAGGGCACTTAAAGAGTGAGAGAGAGAGCGAGAGAGAGAGAGAGAGAGAGAGAGAGAGATGTTTTGGTGCTGCTGGTAGTACACTGTATAAGCCTTTCTCAAAAATGATATTGACACATCATTGGAATGAACACAATCGTTTCACTGCTATAAGAGCTTTCTGATTGGGTTTCCATTGCCGAATTTACAGAGTTAGACATAACTCTGGGACAGACAATAGACCGAGGTAAATAATAATAATACCACATTTGATTTGAGAGGACCTTTCTCCGACTCAAGGGCACTTAAAGAGTGAGAGAGAGAGAGAGAGAGAGATATGTTTTGGTGCTGCTGGTAGTACACTGTATAAGCCATGGGTCCTCAATAGAGCGTCGCAGTCCCGCCTCCTACCCTGGACCAGGAAATGAAACCCAATGCATTATTCTCATAGACATTTCTTAAAGTATTTATTTAAAGACGGTTACGCCGCGGACAAAGCCAACTCGAGTCGTGACAACTCATGACAACACAAACAATATTTTGGACCAAACAAATAATTAGAAAGAAGAAAAAAACGGCAGGTTACAACACTTTTTTTGTTGTTTTTCTTCTTTGTAATTATTTGTTTGGTCCAAAATATTGTTTGTGTTGTCATGAGTTGTCACGACTCGAGTTGGCTTTGTCCGCGGCATAACCGTCTTTAAATAAATACTTTAAGAAATGTCTATGAGAATAATGCATTGGGTTTCATTTCCTGGTCCAGGGTAGGAGGCGGGACTGCGACGCTCTATAGGCGGACCGCGGTCCACGACCGGACCGCGGACAGGGGCATAAAAAACAACACAACACCTCTCATTTGCTGTGAATTTTTGGAGGGGAATATTTGTGAAACATTTTATTTCCATACTCTGCACCCCAGTATTGGTTGGTTGGGAGGGGATCCGATTTGTATAAGCTTGCCTTGGTGTGACTGTACTAAAAAATATAGAGCCCCGCTCTCCGCTGGCCGCTGCGTGGCCCGCGCTGCGTGGCATGGGACCGGACCTTAGTCTTTTTCAAAAATGATTAGTGGACCTTCAGCATTTCTAGTTGAGGACCCCTGGTATAAGCCTTTCTCAAAAATGATATTGATACATCATTGGAATGAACACAATCGTTTCACTGCTATAAGAGCTTTCTGATTGGGTTTCCATTGCTGAGATGCTGAGGTCATCTAATATAAGTAACCCCCCTGTGGGTTACATGAATTGCAAAGCAATATAGACGCCCAAAAGGACAGCAGTAAACAAGCTTATCACGCCTGCCTGAAGAATCATGCCTTGGATTACTGTAAGTCTAGCCTGCAGGCAACAGGTATGAAAAGCATTGTTTTTGTTTTGTTTTTGTTTATCCTGGAACGAATCTCAGCTAAGGTCTGTCCACAGCAGGAACACCATGTCCCTGCTGTGAGAAACCTTAGCAAGATACAGAACAGTCGGTCTTTTCTAGTTGGTGGACAAATGTGTAATACAACTAATTTCCTTAGTCCACAGTTGTATTGAAATGTGCTATCATATTTTGCAAGACAACAGATACTGTAGTATAGAGAGTTGGATTTTGTCATGATATAATTATTATTATTTGTATGTGTTTTTTAATATAATTGAGTGATTGAGTTATGAGTTTTATTTCAAGGACATAATATATATTTTTGAGTCCTATATACAGGTTTAATGTTTGTTTTTAGTTCAATGTTTGTTTTAAAAACGCCATTGACAATGAAGGGAAAATTTACGTCATATTGTCCATCATTTCGTCATATTGTCTCTTTATTGTTAATGGCATTTAATATTTGTGTTGGCACCGTTTGTTTTACATCACCATTACATCACCTAATCAACATGAGTTAGACTTTAATATATTAGCGCCCTTCACTTCACACGAGTGCTGTGATTTTTTATTACACGTGGGCCAAAGGGTCACTCACCTATCAGTGGGGTCAATGCTGAAGTGAAAACAGAGCTGCTCTGGACAATGAATGTCATCCCTGCTCCCATCAACATGGCCACATATCCAGCCAGCCAGCCAAATGGGTACGGTAAATCTATTGTGGCGGAGAGAGATCAGATATTAATATACCATTTTTTATTATTTGGTTTGCTACTCATTCTTCATTGCTGTCAGCTGTTGGTTATAGGATTACGTGTTAGGATTAACCAGTGGTAGAAAAAGTACTCACACAAAGGTATTGCTATCAAAATGTATACAAGTACCAAAAGTAGAAAGTATACTCATTATGCATTATGCACTCATTTCACATGTGTATGAAATGTAAAAAATTTATAAAATGTATAAAGTACGGGACCGGTACTTGAGTAAATGTACACTTACTTTACACCACTGGGATTAATCCTAACCTGAACCCTAACCCCAATATGTACCTTGATCTATCTCGCATGACTGACTCAAGCCATTTTCTTTAAAAAAAAAATAATAATCAAGGTTTTCCCACCTGTGTTAATGACCTTCTGGATGACCTTTGCCACTTGGCCTTTCAGAAGGGAGTTGAGCAACTTGACCAGGACGGCCAGACAGGTGCAGAGGACAACCAGGGAACATGCCAGAAGGATGAGCCCCACAGCCAGGTCTGACAGCTGGGCAGACGCAAACAGGTGCCTGCCTGACCACAGTAGACAACACTGGGGATGAATCATTCAGCGCACGCCATTTCACACTGGCAAAAAGATTGCAGATGAACAAGAAATGACTCAAGTCTTATATATCAGCTTGCATTCCATTCTCTTGCATATTGTAGCTTAGTGGGGCTTTCTATAGTCTCGTTTGCAGTCTCTAGTCATGGTGCGGTGGGGGAGAGGAGAGTGGGCTTACTGTCCCATTGGCCGTGGGGCTTACTGTCCCATTGGCCGTGGGGCTTACTGTCCCATTGGCCGTGGGGCTTACTGTCCCACTGGCCGTGAGGCTTAGTGTTAGCCTGGCTAATAAGCCAGACCGAATCAGCCGCTGGCAAAAAAGAATTGCCACACGACAGTGTGATTTATTTGAGTCTGGCTTATTAGCCAGGCTAGCTTAGTGTCCCAGCAGAAGCGTGAAATCAAGACCCGACCACCGAGAGGAAACACTGAAGCGAAATGGACATGGTGGCCGAAAGTAGGTACTGCAGCTCGAGCGGCATTGGGCCGATGATGTCTCTATGGGTGACTCACGGCCGCACGTGTGACTCGCGGTGCTCGTTCATGTTTATGGCCCAGCGGGTTCGTGAAAGCTCCATTGAATTGAATGCAATGCGATGACGTAGCCAAACACTTTTCCAATCGGTAAGAGGTGGTGAAAACGCCTCATGCGCTGGGTGAGCAACTCAATGCAAGTGGATGGGAGGGGAATTCCGGTGCCGTCTGGTGAAATCAGCCGTCAAGGGTTTCTGCCAGAAATATCCCATTGGCCGTAGCCTATAGGGCTAGTCTCCCATTGGCTTAGAGGCCAGCCAATCACGAAGATCTCGCCACTACATCGATACTAGACCACACGTGACTAGACTAGACAGTCTGATCATTGATCAGCTCTGCAAGCTGATAAAAATGACTGCAAATTGAGTAATACTTCTATCTAAAGCATAGTGTATAAAAGCATTTCATGTAATGCACAATATAATAGGCATGCATATGTTTCATATCAAAACAATGAGGTACTGAGTTGCACAAGTTAACTCACATCTCTGAACGCTGATCTCTGTAGTCAAGTTCTGTTTAATCGAGGTCATGTCATCAACCAGCCAACAGGGAGCGCCGCTGCTACAGTTGACTGGACCACTGGAGCTCACGTTCACTGTGGGCTGAAGAAACAGACCCATACAGGTAGGAACGTGTGAGGAAAGGCAGTCATGGTTTGGCATGATGAACCCAGGGGCCGTGCACAGAGAGACACGAGGTAGTGCTATAGAGCATGATGAACCCAGGGGCCGTGCACAGAGAGACACGAGGTAGTGCTATAGAGCATGCATGGGCAACATGATGAACCCAGGGGCCGTGCACAGAGAGACACGAGGTAGTGCTACAGAGCATGATGAACCCAGGGGCCGTGCACAGAGAGACACGAGGTAGTGCTATAGAGCATGATGAACCCAGGGGCCGTGCACAGAGAGACACGAGGTAGTGCTATAGAGCATGATGAACCCAGGGGCCGTGCACAGAGAGACACGAGGTAGTGCTATAGAGCATGATGAACCCAGGGGCCGTGCACAGAGAGACACGAGGTAGTGCTACAGAGCATGATGAACCCAGGGGCCGTGCACAGAGAGACACGAGGTAGTGCTATAGAGCAGGGGTAGTGCTACAGAGCATGATGAACCCAGGGGCCGTGCACAGAGAGACACGAGGTAGTGCTATAGAGCATGATGAACCCAGGGGCCGTGCACAGAGAGACACGAGGTAGTGCTATAGAGCATGATGAACCCAGGGGCTGTGCAGAGAGACACAAGGTAGTGCTATAGAGCATGATGAACCCAGGGGCCGTGCAGAGAGAGACAAGGTAGTGCTATAGAGCATGATGAACCCAGGGGCTGTGCAGAGAGACACAAGGTAGTGCTATAGAGCATGATGAACCCAGGGGCTGTGCAGAGAGACACAAGGTAGTGCTATAGAGCATGATGAACCCAGGGGCTGTGCAGAGAGACACAAGGTAGTGCTATAGAGCATGATGAACCCAGGGGCTGTGCAGAGAGACACAAGGTAGTGCTATAGAGCATGATGAACCCAGGGGCCGTGCACAGAGAGACACGAGGTAGTGCTATAGAGCAGGGGTAGGCAACCTTAGGCACGGGTGCCAACATTAGCACAGGAGAGTGTGATCAGTGGCACACTGGCATAAGTGTGAGAGACAGGGGTTTTCTTTTAAAATTAATTATTCAATAACATTTAGTCAGTTAAATGAAGTCCCATGCATATAATTCTATATTCATTCAAACTCTGACTGGGGACTGGGAGGGAGTCTGGGAGATAGTTGGGTTAAGTCTAATGATCATTATGTTGATGTGAAGAAAACATTTCCAAAGAATGAGAAATAAAGGTTGTTTTACACAATCAGTTGAAAATATTACATTTTCGATGTGGCGTCATTAAAGTTAGTGTTGATGTGGCACACTGACTGGCAAGAAATTGTAAACATGGCACTTCATGTCCAAAAGGTTGCCGATCCCTGCTATAGAGCATGCATGGGCAACTGCGACGTGTTTTGAGCTTGTAGATCGGCTATTTTTGCTACGACAGTAATATGCAATGTGGCCCCTCTGGAGTGAGTGTGGAACTATAGTGACCCTCTGGAGTGAGTGTGGAACTATAGTGACCCTCTGGAGTGAGTGTGGAACTATAGTGACCCTCTGGAGTGAGTGTGGAACTATAGTGACCCTCTGGAGTGAGTGTGGAACTATAGTGACCCTCTGGAGTGAGTGTGGAACTATAGTGACCCTCTGGAGTGAGTGTGGAACTATAGTGACCCTCTGGAGTGAGTGTGGAACTATAGTGACCCTCTGGAGTGAGTGTGGAACTATAGTGACCCTCTGGAGTGAGTGTGGAACTATAGTGACCCTCTGGAGTGAGTGTGGAACTATAGTGACCCTCTGGAGTGAGTGTGGAACTATAGTGACTCTCTGGAGTGAGTGTGGAACTATAGTGACCCTCTGGAGTGAGTGTGGAACTATAGTGACCCTCTGGAGTGAGTGTGGAACTATAGTGACCCTCTGGGGTGAGTGTGGAACTATAGTGACTCTCTGGAGTGAGTGTGGAACTATAGTGACCCTCTGGAGTGAGTGTGGAACTATAGTGACCCTCTGGAGTGAGTGTGGAACTATAGTGACCCTCTGGAGTGAGTGTGGAACTATAGTGACCCTCTGGAGTGAGTGTGGAACTATAGTGACCCTCTGGAGTGAGTGTGGAACTATAGTGACTCTCTGGAGTGAGTGTGGAACTATAGTGACCCTCTGGAGTGAGTGTGGAACTATAGTGACTCTCTGGAGTGAGTGTGGAACTATAGTGACCCTCTGGAGTGAGTGTGGAACTATAGTGACCCTCTGGAGTGAGTGTGGAACTATAGTGACTCTCTGGAGTGAGTGTGGAACTATAGTGACCCTCTGGAGTGAGTGTGGAACTATAGTGACCCTCTGGAGTGAGTGTGGAACTATAGTGACCCTCTCCATCGTCAAAGTTTCCCACCCCTGTGCTAGATCACCTGCCCTTTTGCCCTCTGGACTTTGAGAGTTAGTTTTTTGTACAGTTTGTTCATTTTATTTTTGTTTTGTACAGTGTAAAACAGTATGCGGCACATTGGTGACATCGACCAATTCTGCATTAGAAGCGTCTAATATATTATTTATACCCAAAAATCTATAAATCTCACACACTTTAACTATTAAGGCAGCCAGATGTTCCATGCGCCGCACAAGGTGGCCTTTTTTCACTTGATCACCTGCCCCTCAAAATGTCTACTAGACTAGACAAAAATGAAGAAAAACTAGACTGCTTCCACACAATAAAACAGTGGTTTTCAACCAGTGGTCCGGGGACCACCAGTGGTCCTTGAGGGGGTTCCATGTGGTCTTAATGATGGGAGAGTTGGTAACCAAATGAACCCTTGTAGATCTTTAACTTTGAGAGCAATAATAGAGAATGTAAAATATTTTTGTAACCTTTGCCTGTTATCTCTCCTATATGGTACCACATCAATACAGCACAGAATTGTGGATAAAATCTTATATAACGACTCGAGAACAGGCTAAATCTGATCAAACGGTGGTCCCACTGGTCCGTGGCTCAAATGCTGAATTAATAATGGGCAAAGAAAAGGGTTGAAAACCACTAACAATAAAAGAAAACCCATGTGTATACAGAGGATATTAAACAGCGTTCATGATGTGACCCGTGGTAAATAAATGTTTAATACCATGGCGATGTCAGCCTGACACCAGCGTGATGTGACACATGGTAAATAAATGTTTAATACCATGGCGATGTCAGCCTGACACCAGCGTGATGTGACACATGGTAAATAAATGTTTAATACCATGGCGATGTCAGCCTGACACCAGCGTGATGTGACTCATGGTAAAGAAATGTTTAATACCATGGCGATGTCAGCCTGACACCAGCGTGATGTGACACATGGTAAATAAATGTTTAATACCATGGCGATGTCAGCCTGACACCAGCGTGATGTGACCCGTGGTAAATAAATGTTTAATACCATGGCGATGTCAGCCTGACACCAGCGTGATGTGACTCATGGTAAATAAATGTTGAATACCATGGCGATGTCAGCCTGACACCAGCGTGATGTGACCCGTGGTAAATAAATGTTTAATACCATGGCGATGTCAGCCTGACACCAGCATGATGTGACTTATGGTAAATAAATGTTTAATACCATGGCGATGTCAGCCTGACACCAGCGTGATGTGACTCATGGTAAAGAAATGTTTAATACCATGGCGATGTCAGCCTGACACCAGCGTGATGTGACCCGTGGTAAATAAATGTTGAATACCATGGCGATGTCAGCCTGACACCAGCGTTTCACCAGGCTCCTGTTCCTCATGCTTTCATCTCCCATGGCGAGACCCAGGATCACATCCTTGTCCAACTGTGGGGGAAATTAAGAGCAAAATAAGGTCTAAACTTCTCCATGTTTTGTGTATTCGATCTGCTTCGAATACATGATAGATAGATACTTTTTGTGTCCTTTTGGAAATTTGTTTTGTGCACAGCAGTCATCAGGATATACATAAAACATATGGAAACAAACAGATCACAGTACATAGACAATAAAGAAACAATGCCAACAGAAGGCCACCAGTCATAGTTCCAAGAGGCATCACATCACACTTTATGCACGGAACTGAGACGGGGCCTGCTTGTTCATAAGTCCTATACTTATGGGAACAAACGATCTTGAGGCCCTAGCCTGCAGGGAAGGTACCATGTACCGTCGCCCCGGTTGGTAAGAGATGGTATTGGCTGTGTAACGGGTGTGTATTGTCCCTAGTAACAGCTTTCCCCTTCCTGAGTACCCGGGTCTCATACATTGAGGTCATACTCTCAAATCGTACCCCAGCTATTTTGCTGGACACGTTGATGATTTTATGGAGTTTGTTCTTATTAACCAATGATAATGAGCCATACCATGAAACAAAACAAAATGTCAATGCACTCTCCACAGAGGATCGATGAAAAAGTGCCATAACATTTTCTTTCCACGTTATACTGTCCCAGCCTGTGCATAAAATGCAGCCTCTTATAGCAGCTTAATTGGTCACCAGTGGACAATTGGGCTTATATGTCAGTGCTGTGAACTAACTAAGTAGTACATTTACTCAAGTACTGTACAATTTTGAGGTATGCTTACTTCACTGGAGTATTTCCACATTTCTGTACTTTTACTTCTACTCCACTACATCTCAGAGGCAAATATTGTACTTTTACTCCACTATAATTATTTGAAAACTTTAGTTTAATACCAGTTACTTTGTAGATTTAGATTATAATTGCAAAAGACACTAACCACTTCAACCCTATATATTTCAGTAATTTGAAAATATCAGATCTACAAGCTCACAGTGTGTCGCAGTTTGAGCTTGTAGACCTGCTATTTTCAGAAGTTTGTTATACATTTTATAGATTTGAAAACAACAATGAGTAGTAGTAGTACTTTTACTTTTGGTACTTAAAGCATATTTTCATGCTTTAAGCAAAACATGAAAGTACATTTTCCACCACTGAGCTTATGAGTAATCATTGTCACCTTTTAATTTATAATGCCCTGGTTGGAAAACTACCACCATTATTTCTCATCCATGCTACATCAGAAACCTAGTCACATTTTAACTCACTCCAGTGATTGGCTAGGCCTTCTGGCTCCTTTTGCCAACTCTGAGCTGGGAAATGCTGCTTTCAGCATTGGTGCACCCAATTATTGGCATCTTTTACAACAAGAACTTAAACTGAACACCCTAGCATCAATATTGGCCATTTTAGGAACATACTTAATAATCGTGCATTACCTGTATGTACGTAACTGTTTTTAATGTTTTTTTGTGGCTTTCGCCTTTATTTTATATTTTTTATGGAGGGACAGACAGTAGGCTGACAGGAAATGGGGAAATGGGGAGAGAGATGGGGGAAGACATGCAGTAAGGGCCACTGGATTGCCAGCCAAGGTGCCTGGACCACTGAGCCATGGCCGAGGCCATACGTAACTGTTTTAACTGATTGCTGTCAACATGTAACAGTTTTTAGGTCTTTGTTGTTAACTTTTTGTGTTTCTTTGTTCTTGTGTTGTTGTATCATTGTTGTTTGTGTAATCTCGGCATCATTGTAAATGATTTCTCTGAGAATTTAAATGAACGCCGCCTGGTTCCTTACCTGTATGATGAGCTTGGTGACGGGTTCGGTAATGACCTTGAGCATCTCAGGAGCATCCGGCCCACTCTGCAGGCTGAAGCAGGTGACCATGAGGTGGGCCAGCCGGGAGATCATGCCGCTCGCCACTTCCAGGGGAAGCAGAACCAGCACCGACAGCCAGTTGAAGCAGTCATGGATCGTGGCCCCAGCGAATGCACTATACATGGATTTAATCATTTCATTTCCAATGTTATGCTTCACAGTATTGTGTGTGTGTGTGTATATAAAATTATTGGAGCATTTACACTGCGTACAATCAATACGTAATTAGAGAAAACATGTGTATTTCAACACAACAGGCCACAGATGAGGTAATGAACCATGTTTTCAATTATGAGTTTTATGTCAAGTTCTGCAGGGGTGATTGGCATGTTGGCTTGTGGTGGACTTTTTTGTTAAAGTTAAAATGTATTACACCATTAGACAGGCTTTAGATAGCTTTAGATAGCTATAAAGCACAGCTCAAGACCTATTTCTTCACTCTAGTTTTTAGTTGATTTTTAATTCTGTGTTGTTATTCATGTCCTCACTGTTTTGTGTGATTCACCGCCTTTTTGCTATTATTTTAATGTTGATTTATGCGTCATGCTTTTTTGCTCTGCAAAGCACTTTGAGCTGCATTTCATGTCACGTAATGTTTCTACACAAATAAAGTGTATTAATATTATTTGGCTACTACTGTATGTGGGCCTATAATGCATTGCCACTGTAGCACCTTATATGTACCGTATATGTATATACGGAACATAACCTCAAATTGCACCTTCTAAATTATGTTGTAATACGGTATATATATATATATATATATATATATACTGTGAAGCTGTTCACATAAAGTTTACCTAACTTTTGCTACTACAGGGAAAACATGCACATGCTGTACATATGTTACTATTTTATTTTTACTCTTTGAATGCTCTTTGTTTGCTGTGCTTGCTGTGTTTTGTTGTTTGAATGTTATGCTATCTATATGCTGCTGTAAGGACAAAAATAAGTTTTACTCTTATGTACATGTACACAAGATGTAACAATAAAGTACAACCTTGAACCTTGTGTCTAACCTCACGTATACTTCTTGCTTATTATGCTATGTCTACAGTATCTTTGTTTGTTTTTTCTCCTTGCACGCCCCCCGCCCCTTCTTTCTTCCCTATAGCAAACAACCCAAAAGACGGAGCTTGCACGAAAACAAATTTCACCAGCATGATTCACAGCTGTAAAACCTAACGTGATTCTGACATGCTCTGCTATCGCTATCGGGATGGTTAAATCAGGCTTTATAGGCTTCAAGTCACATACAGAGGCAATGAATAGCGGCATGTCATGGATTGTATATCTTACCACCCGAACACACCGTTTAAAGTCATCCCTCTCGGCTGCTTGCATCATGGCCACCATGGTGTTTGTGACTGACGTTCCAATGTTGGAGCCCATGATGATAGGAACGGCTGATCGTACCCCCAGTACTGTGAAACAGAGACATGCTGTTATGCATATGTGGCACGCAGCCATAATTCATGGAGTATCTCTCACCTGCAGGCATTACAACGAGAATACATTTACATAAGTGTAAAGGACACCACATTGGTGGGGGTGTGTGTGTGTGTGTGTGTGTGTGTGTGTGAGGAAGGAAGGTTGCCATTGTGAGTATCCCCCTGACACACGCACACGCACGGATGTGGGAGCATGCGCACACACAGTGCACATGGGTTAGTTACATGGGGTGATAATATGCAAGTTGATGATTAAATATGATATGACCCTTCACCTTTCAGATGGCATCCAAACTTTTATAGGCGATGAGAGCCGATTTCAATTTGCAAGACAATTAACTCCAGAGGGAGGTTTAATGTTTAGGGCATCCATGCATGTCATATGCGCACGTGCACGCGCACGCAAGCACACACACACACACACACGCACACACGCACACACTTTTTTTTTTAGTACACACACACTTTTAGTATGGTGAATGCAATGCAGTGGCTTAGGAGGACTAGAGAGCAGGGGTATTCAAGTAGATCAGGCCGGGGGCCACAACTGTAGAATGATTGTGTGTGGGGGGGCCGCACAGCGTTCACGCACATGGACATTTTGTGGGTTCTCAAAATGCTTTTTTTTTTTACAATCATGATTCATGTATACAGTATATAATACATGTCTGCAAAGTTATGAGCAGGATAATATGTCTATACAGGTATACCGGTATGCTACCTTAGAATAGATGTAGACCTATTTGACAGTGCATAAACATAATTGCCTTGACATTAACGACTGTCTCATTTCTCTCCAAAAGCCCTTGAATATGAAGTGGTATTCTCTCACTTCATATTGCACTTCATATCGCACACACCATACCTGTAACCTTCATTCTTGTGGCCCTTGGAAGTTCTTTTTTTTTTTAAGAAAAAAAAATATATATATTTTTTTCCAAGGGCCACAAGGCCGCCAGTTGAATACCCCTGGTCTAGAGTGTTAACCGGTTCCCAGCTCTGGTTGCGTGTGTCTAAAAGTGTCCTTGAGCAAGACACAACTCTAAATGGAGCACATCACCCATTTTCAACCTTACGTATCATCGCATAATTGGTCCTACTACTTTATACTTTAATAAAATATGGCATATGTCTCATTGGTGCAAGGGCAAGAAGGGCAATTCAGAAACCTTTCAAAACACAACTGCGACCTTTTTCATCCTGCATGGAAAGGTAGCATCCTCAAATAGAAGCCAACGTTCTTGCATTCGTTTATAAAAAAATTATCTTGTTTCAAATGACCAAACCTTCCTACCAGCTACCGCTGATGTCACTGTAGTCATGGTTTCTGAACTGTCCACAGCCCTCCTCTGAGACACGGACCAAGTAAACAGAAATGTTACTGTAACTGGTCCTTATAACTACAATTTACAGACGCTCTTAATCCAGAGTAAGGCCTCACTCAGACCTTTACTGCATTGCTGTATGCTTGTTGGATGAATGTTGTGTAGTGTCATGGCCGCCCCAATGCATTTCCAATGGGAGTCACATGGTTTGACACAACATTTGTGTTGTATGAGGGGGAGGGGCACAGTCGAAACACAGCCGAAAGCCATACAACAGCTTGTATGGTAACAGCTTTGTGGACTACAAAACCATGTGACTTCCATTGGAAATGCATTGGGACGGCCATGACACTACACAACATTCATCCAACAAGCATACAGCAATGCAGTAAAGGTCTGAGTGAGGCCTAAGCAAGAACAACACATGGTAACACATCAAATTACCAGGTGTGTACTGTACCACTGTTCCCGAAGAGCAGTGTAATGTGTGAATGAACTTTATGTACACACAGTACATGTACTGTTCTGGAGTATTTCCAATACTTTATTTCTACTCCACTACATCTCGGATACAAATATTGTACTTTTAATTATTTGAAAACTTCTAGTTACTTTGTAGATTTTGATTATTATTATTACTATTATTACAAAACATACATAATTAGCATACTGTATTGAGTACTTTCTACTTTTGGTTCTTTAAGTACATTTTTGACCAATACTTTTGTACTTTTATCAAGTAAATATGAGAGGTATGGACTTTTACTTCTAACAGAGCATTTATAAATTGCGTCATTGATACTTTTATACCACCACTGACTGACTACATGTTACACAACGTACTAATGTGTAATGGTGTTCCACCGTTGCGGGCGGCATGTGCGAATGGGTGAATGAAAGTACATTCTTCAGTGCATTTGAGTGTTTGGAAACACTAGTAGAAGAAGCACTATATATAAATGCTATCCATTTTCCATTCACAGGGTTTCAGAGCAGTCTCACTATACGGATAAACAAGCTCTTTAAAGGCAGCAGCATACAGGTGACCTCCATCCATTAGCAGCCAATGTTGTTGTCGACGCGTTGACTTGACTGCATACATACAGCACTTAAATGTGCTCTATAAAGTAAAGTTATATTTGATATGATTCATCATCTCCATAAAGAGCCCTAATAGACCAACCGAGGTGAACAGATGACATATATTCACTCTACAGCACGCAGGCATGCACGCGTGCGCACGCACGCACCTCCCAGCCCACTCACGTTTAGACTGATGCCACCAGACTGACGATGATGGAGGTTGAGGTTGAGTATATAATTTAAGAAAATTAAATAAAAGCTTAATATAAAATAAAGCTTGATTTGATTTATCATCTCCAGAAAGAGCCCTATAGACCAACCGAGACGAACAGATGGCATATATTCACTCTGTGCGCGCACACGCACACGCACACACACACACACACACACACACACACACACACACACACACACACACACACACACACACACACACACACACACACACACACACACACACACACACACACACACACACGTCTCTCTCAGCCCACTCACGTCCAGACGCCACCAGGCTGACGATGATGGAGGAGGAGGTGGAGGAGCTCTGGACCAGCACAGTGACCAGTATGCCCACCACCAGGCCTCCCACGGGGTTGGACAGCACCGCGTTCTCCTGGAGGATGTCCCCCGCTACTTTACCTAGAGTGGTCAGGAGGATGGGTTAGGGTTAGGGTTCTCCTGGAGGATGTCCCCCACTACTTTACCTAGAGCGGTCAGGAGGATGGGCACATGCACACACGGTTATCAATCTCAGAGGTACAGTACACCTGATCACGCGCCACCTTAACATTAACCCCGGGAACCCCTTTTGGTGTTTTAACCATTATTTAAAACTTTATATATTGAAAAATAGCAGAGGCACCGAGTGCTGCGATACAAGCTTGTAGATCTGCTATTTTTTTTAAATGTGACACAAATCTTTGAATATATTCTGTCACAATGAACGTTTTAACTCATACCTTTGCTTCTGGGGGGGGCGGGGGTTGGGGGGGGTCCCTGAAACTACATATTTTCAGATGGGGGTCTGCG
The DNA here is from genome assembly GCF_951216825.1 of Electrona antarctica. Taxonomy (NCBI): domain Eukaryota; kingdom Metazoa; phylum Chordata; class Actinopteri; order Myctophiformes; family Myctophidae; genus Electrona; species Electrona antarctica. Next base: position 16,635,100 of record NC_136806.1, read on the forward strand.
GCCAAATTCAGATAAATCTGGGGGTCCTTGACATGGAAAAGGTTGAGCACGACTGACATAGAAACATAGGTTTTTCAGAAAACTGTCAGGATTTAGAAGCCTTTTTTTAATCAGCCTCAGGTCTAAATGGGATAAAATGGTAATATCGTTTTCACAACTTTTATTTAAGAGGATTAGATATGTAAGATTATAATAGATGTAGACCAATTTGACAGTGCTCTGCAGTGCTCTATTCAGTAGCGAAACTACCTGGCAGTGGGCCCCGGTGCAAATATTTTTTGTGGGCCCCCTAAAATATAATAATAATACTAATAATGTGCTGGGGGGGGGGGGGGGGGGGGGGGGGGGTGCGATGCGATGCGATGTAAAATGATGCGTAGCGCTTCATTGTACCAAATGCGTCTTTGAACTGTACCTAAGCGATCTGATAGTAAAATATTCAATCAATTTGCATGTTTCACTTTCAATCATTCTGTATCTGTGTATCTGTAGGACTGCAAGGCTGCAGCCTACAGGCTATCAGAAATGACTTTGGACAGATGGAAAAAACTTTAGTTAAACTTGCAGAGTGACATTACTTTACCTGGGTTACATCTTCTGATAGTGCTGACATGACATAATAATCCCATCTAGTGTTTCATTAGCGTGACGGAACGTGACAGAATAGGCTACAGCTGAGCTATGTTGTGCTGCTGACAGGCAGCGCATGAACACAAACACACACGTTGAAACAAGGTGGTAAAAATACCAAGAAGGAGTGGACAGTGATGTCACTGTTATGCAACACGGAAGTAGTATGGACTTGAAGCTGTTTATAAACAAGCAATCAGTGACATCACTGACGAATCCTTGGTGTTACTCTTCCTGCGACCGATAGCCCCTGAAACCAGGCTTTCACCGTCGTCCTGACTCTTTTTCTTCCCCTTCATGGGCCCCTTGGGGGCGCTGGGCCCCGGTGCATCGCACCGGTTGCACCGTCGACATTTACGCTACTGGCTCTATTGAAAGAGACTGCATGGAGTCTGTTTCATTTCTCTCCAAAAGCCCTTGAATATGATGGAATATGATCAAGTATTACTGTGATTATGGGGGGCACGGTGGCACAGTCGGTAGTCGCCTCACAGCTAGAAGGTCCTGCATGGGTTTGATTCCTGCTGTGGGCGCTGGGGGCGTGTTCTCTCCTCCGCATCATCAGTGCCCATACCTGAGGCGGGGTTGGCGAAAGGGCCTTTCTCTGTGGAGTTTGCATGCATGTTCTCCCCGTGTCCCCTAGGGTAGATATACCCTCACAAAAAACATGCAGTAATCCTGGTCTCTAAACTACCTCCTCATGGCCAGCCTGATGGAGGGGAAAGGAACTGGTCAGAATAACGTGTTCCATCCACGCGCTACGTCCGGCCGGGGTCAACTCTCTCCTGTCAGGTGAAAAGACGCAGCTTGGACTCCTCATGCATAGAAGGACGCATGAGGTCAGTCAGTCAGCCCCCCCCCCCCCCCCCCCCCCCCCAGGTTGGCAGAGGAAGAGTAGCGCCCAGGATTACATTAGATAATTGACACTGGGTGAAAAAAGGATTACTGTGATTATGGTAAGCTCACATTTCATATCGCACACACCACACTAGCCCCCAGTCGGCGCCGGTCGAATATCCACCATCTACTGTACAGGTCGTATCAGGACAATGTGAACAACTCTAATAGTTAGTCAGTGATTCATTCATTAGCCCAGAGTTCTCAACCTTTTCTGGGTCAGAGTCCACTGGACCAGAGTCAGCCTTTCGGGTGCAACTGAACAAACACACTTTAGGTTCCTAATTATCTGTATCACAATGAAGGTTTTAAAGAGAGATGTGATATTATGAATAGAATATTTGGGGTACCACTTGCAATAACACTCACTATAGTTAGTCAGTGACTCATTCGTGGACTGAAGGGTCCACTTGTCTTACCTCCTGCCAACTGGAAGGCAGAGCTCAGCGTATCCAGGGAACAGACGAAGAGGAAGAGGAGGAGGAGGAGCAGAGGGGCCTTGGAGATATTGATGCAGGAGTCCTTGATGCTTTGATGATGTGGATTGAAGCCAGTGGATGTCTCGGCAGAGTTGTCTGCTCAAAGCAAAGGGTCAGATAATGTTTGAAAAGTGAAAAGTGATAGTCGTGTGTGTGTGTGTGTGTGTGTGTGTGTGTGTGTGTGTGTGTGTGTGTGTGTGTGTGTGTGTGTGTGTGTGTGTGTGTGTGTGTGTGTGTGTGTGTGTGTGTGTGGTAACTGTAGCTCCAACGGTTTCTGAGGGAAAAATACTTGATGTGAGTTTTTGCATTTTCCTATGTAAGTCAATGGGAAATTTGAATGCACTACAAAATTATTTATTAATCAATAATCTGTTAATTTGAAAAAAGGGCTTCGTTAAGACCTCTGTAATATTCAAGGTTCAAGGTCAAGGTTTCTTTATTTTGTCTCCCGAGGGAGACATTTGTCTTGGACCCCAAGGACCCGCCCTGCAGCATACAGATAGATACAATATAATACAATACAATACACAATACAAGACAACAAAGGCACACAGTGACCCGTACAACATTAAAATACCACACACCACCATACCTAGTGCAAAAGAGCAAAAGAGGGGAAGAACATCACCTCAAAACCTTCGACCCCTACCCTGTCTGCCCTCTGGCCTGATACTACCCTGATACTCAGGGTATAGTACATGGGATGATGGGAGGGGTCAGACACCATTTTCTTAACCTGTGTGTGGTCAACGCCCCGCGTCCGAAACGGTCGAGAAATTACAGTTACCATGTGGGGGTCCCCAGGGGGTCCCTCTACTGTACTCTACTGTCACTGTACTGTACTGTCACACCAGAAATCACGTAATGGCTGCTAAAAACTCAGCTTCCCATCATGCACCTGTGCACAGTGTGAAGCTCAACAGCGCCACTTTGTTACCTGTTGGTAGTTGGTACCCTATGGTACCCCATATGGACGGACATACTGTAGCTGGGCATTGGAGTGGTTGCACCACTCAAAAAGAAATTGTCAAAAAAAATAGCTAATCTACAAGCTTACAATTCCTCACAATGCAACGACTTGAGCTCGTACATGAACTATTTTCGTCACTTTTGCACAACGAAACTGTCATGACAAATTACTAAATAGGGCATTAATTTTATGAATGAAATATGGAGATAATATTATGTACAAGGTTTCTACCCACCCGGTACAATGTTCCCTTGTACCTGTCTCTTTGAGGGAGACGTCTGCATCCGCAGGTGGAGTTTTTTGGGAGATGTGGTGGGAGGTGTTGTTGTTGTTGTCACCCTCACAGCTGCCAATTAGGTCTAGGGTGGAGCCAAGCCCCGACTCCCTGTCTTCCTCCATCAGTAGCTTGGGTTTGGAGGACGACAACACGACCCCTGACAACAAAACACAACACAACAACCATGAGGCTGGCAGACATTTTTGTCAAAATTAAATTTTTGCCATGCATGGACATATAAAATGAGCGGACAATAATATTACCAAAAACACATAAAGCGCTAGCCCTGAATAACCATAACAGGTCTAATAATGATGGTCTAACTCTGCATGGTCTAACTCTGAGAGTGTACAAATGGAACCAAATGGGCCCAAATGGGCCCGCAAGTATCGTGGGCTCCTAATGTGCAGTGCCATACATGTACATATAGGGCAGTATTATGTGTGTCTTAAGTACCAGGTCTTATGACTTAACTTAAGACCTGGAGGTGTGGTCAATACCATTTGACCACGCCTCCAAACAGCATTGACCACGCCTCCAGGTCTTAAGTTAAGTCATAAGACCTGGTACTTAAGACACGCATAATACTGCCCTCAGTGTCATAGTAAATCAGTGTCAGTCATACTCGGAAGAACCTGACTTTGAGTAATTGGGTCTTATGATCAAATCATCAAAATAAGAACATTATAATCATGGTGTGTAAAACTGAAAATCTAAGCCTATACAGACAAGGCCAAGGTAGTCTTTGCCACGGGCGGACGGCTGGATGGACACAACATAACACATCTTTGTGTTACACGTTGCGTGTTGTGTGAACGACGGCAGTGGAGTGTAAAATCCTTACCACTGTAGTCCACGACCAGGCTCCTCCTGGAGGACACTATTGTGATTGATCGAGACGACATAGTGGGTCTCGACTCGACTGTGGCTGAGAAAAATTATGAAAACCACGCAGAGAGAGAGGGGGGGGGAGAAATGCATGTAAAGATAAATGAATCCATTAACCACCTACAGTTTAAAGGAAACAGACACAGAGGGCAAAATGCCTTGTTTGTAGACAGCCATTTCACCAGGTGCTGAGAGCAACAAATGAGCAATTACCAGGGGAACAAAGTCAGCCTGCATTTGTAATTAATTGGCAGCTGTCCTTGATGCAATAATGTCACCGCTTCAGCACAGATGCCAGGAGGCTGTTAATGTGCTTTAACAAATTAACATCTCGCCAGAATCAATAAGACAACAGTCATATAGACTAGAGGGTATTGTTTGTGAGTGGCAAATCGAGTGGCAAATCGAGTGGCAAAGTGAGTTTAAAGGTTTCATGACATTAATTTTCATTAATTTTAATTTTTCGTTTTTCTTTTAGGTTGTATGACCTCAATTACACCCAAACAACCTGAACTTTGAACATTCAGTGGATTTTCTGTGGTCTGGAGTTTTCTCTGGGGTTTGGAACATATATTGACATATAATGGGATTTGCATGCTGTGACATCACAAACAGCAGGAAAATCAGAGCACACAGAACATCTACTGAATGTTAAACGTTGTTTGGGTGCAATGGAGCTCAGAAAACCTTAAAAACAAAATAATAACAAAAACTTTGTTTTTATGTCACAACCCCTTTAACGTTGTTTAACGTCTTTCAATGCAATCAGATAGGACTTTTCGGTTTGGATGCATGGGCTGTCAAGGCCAGAAATTAGGGGTTTTTTTTGTCAGTAGCTGTTCCCGCATAACCTCCGGCTATGTTGTTGTATGTTGATGATGTCACTCGCAAGTCTCGCATACCCTCTATACATTTTTGACTGTCTCATCCTCTTAACTGAAGTGAAGATGCTAGTCAGATTTCAATGGTGTCAATTGGCTGAAATCATCCAGTTCACTAAAGGCCACTCTCACAGTACAAATGTCTAAGCTTTTCCTTTCCATATGCTGCCAGTGAAGAAAAGAATGATAACGATGACGCAGATGTTGCTTTAATGGCAGTATACTTAATTACAGTAATTACTGTGGCTAGACGAGCATTCTCTGTGGAAATTCTACAGCAGGCTGTATCACCGTCTCCACACCTTAGCGCAAAACGGTCTTAAGCTGCGCACTTCTTAAGCTCTGCGCAGCTTAAATTCCGAGTTTTTAGACAGCTGGTGGATGGAAAAGAAGCTCCACCTCCGCTGACTTTTTGCGCGGAGGAGAGCGTTTCCGGGAATCTGGCCGTCGCGCAAAAAGTCCGCGGAGGTGGAGCTTCTTTTCCATCCACCAGCTGTCTAAAAACGTGCGCGGCTCTTTCGATAGTGTGGCAGCACCTTATGTGATGCTTTTGGACAGTGGTGTTCAACCAGTGGTCTGGGGACCGCCAGAGGCCCTTGAGGGGGTTCAACCAGTGGTCTGGGGACCGCCAGAGGCCCTTGAGGGGGTTCAACCAGTGGTCTGGGGACCGCCAGAGGCCCTTGAGGGGGTTCAACCAGTGGTCTGGGGACCGCCAGAGGCCCTTGAGGGGGTTCCAACCAGTGGTCTGGGGACCGCCAGAGGACCTTAAGGGGGTTCCAGGTGGTCCCTGCAGCTAAAATCCTATCCAACAACAACAAAATATTCTTTGGCCATCTTGGGTCCGCTAAATCTCATCAAATCGGGTTCCGTGACTGAAATGTCAAATAAATAATGGACCTTGATGTGAAAATGGTTGAAAACCACTGCTTTAGGAAATGCTGCTACTATAAACTCAACCGCAGCTGAACAAAATAACGTGTCTTTGGATGATGTGGTATTGTATGTAGGCTATGTCCCTTACTCAGCGAGGCTGCACGCACAGACTGCTGCTGTAGATAACAAATTCTGCATTCCGATTGTGTGTGTGTGTGTGTGTGTGTGTGTGTGTGTGTGTGTGTGTGTGTGTGTGTGTGTGTGTGTGTGTGTGTGTGTGTGTGTGTGTGTGTGTGTGTGTGTGTGTGCGTGCGTGCGTGCGTGCGTGCGTGTGTGTTACATTCTGTACTTGTGTAAACATCTTAAGTAATGCAGATGTTTAACAATAATGTAACTCTTGAGAGCATAACATTTTACACCCTCAAGAGTTAAAGATGGGGCGGCTGTCGCTCAGGAGGTAGAGCAGGCCGTCCAATGATCCGTAGGTCGGTGGTTCGAGTCCCGGCTCCTCCTGTCCACATGTCGAAGTGTCCTTGGGCAAGACACTCAACTTCCCATAGACAGCCCATTCATCCAAACAGAAAAGTCCTATATAATTGCATTAAACAATGTCAAACTCACCAACATTGCAGCTGTACAGAAAGCTTGAATTATCCTCTTTCAATCTGTAAGGTTTTTGTTTAATAAAAATCCACCATAGACATGTTATTTATGATACTTTCCTAAGTATTGGAGTTTGGAAGTGGAAGCACTTTTTAGTAAAGCAACCTCCTGCTGCCTCCTGCATTATGTGCAAATTCAAAACAGGTGGTACGCAGGTGTCACTGTTGAGTGATATCCAACGAGCACTCCCAAACTCTGACACTTAGACCCAGGCTACACGTATATGGATCTTTTGCAAAACGCAAATTTTTTTGTGCGTTTGGTCCTTTCAGCCACACGCAAACGGCGTTTTCGGCCACTCAAATGGAGCTTTTGAGAAACGATGATGTCACCGCTTATTAGCGCATATCATTTTTGGAGTGGTGTAAACCACTCCTACAACTGGCTTTGTTAGTTTACGTGTCTGTCCGTACCAAAAAAAATGAGCATGGTTGCTATGGTCACCCAGTTCACACGGGTGTGATTTCATTACGTCAGACATTACGTCAGACCACAGCTGATCAGTCTATATAAGACCTTACACCACTCAGTTCACACGGGTGTGATTTTGAGTGGTGCAAACCACTCCAACAACTGGCTTCGTACCCATGTACCCGTGTTTGTTCGTACCAAAAAAACGAGCATGGTTGCTATGGTTAGCAACCAAAAAAAACGAGCATGGTTGCTATGGTTAGTATGTGACGTCACTGACATAACAGATATCACGTCAGAGTGAATCAATCTCTATATAATCAATCTTTATAGTTATTCCTCAACAGATGTTAGGCATAGTGGCAAAAGATCAGATTGGAGATATTTCAAGACGATATGGAAAAATCCAAAGACCCTGAATTACATAGAAATACCTTAGGGACATGTAGAGGAATAGATACAAATACCTTATATCATTTGTTTGGGTTGAGAGTTAAAGCCGAATTGAAAAAGTACTCAGTTGGTGTATGTATAGTTTGTGATAAACTGTCACAAACTATACTATACTGTTCTAATGTACAGTAACTATAACAATAAATGTGTAATTGCACCACTCAGTTCACACGGGTGTGATTTTTACTATACTTAGGTGAGAAATGCAGCTTGTGCCTGCATGGAAACTACACGGATATCTATCCGATTGTTCATGTTTATTTATCACTGTTAACAACTTTAAAACGTATCATATGTTGCATCAACATGCAGCGAGCAAAGGCTCTGCTCTGCTGCATCCAATAATAAATAATATATCAGCCTACTAGTCCAGTGCGGACTGGTGGTTTCATTTGTATTGGTGCCGAGTGCGAAGCTTGAACAATAGGTTAATTGCGGACGCTACAGATAAACTGTGGATATTAACCTATAAAGGGCCCAGGCCAAATGCCATTGCACAGTACACCAACAAGTCTATGCGTGGTGTGTGCATAGCCGCATGTGAAACTATATTCTCGTGCTGTATTTTGCTCTCCATGTCATGGTCATGGAGGGAGAGAGAGAGAGAGGTGTGAAATGCAATTGCATCAAATAGCGTGGTTGGTGAGAAGAAAGTATACAGTGGGTCGCCGTGCGCATATATGGCACATGATCTCTCTCCTGTTTAGGTAAATGGTAAATGGTGCATTTATATAGCGCCTTTATCCAAGGCGCTTTACATTTTGTGTATTGTGCATTACATTCACCCATTCATACACCGATTGCGGCGGAAGCCATGCAAGGTACCAACCAGCACATCGGGAGCAATTTGGGGTTCAGTGTCTTGCCCAAGGACACTTCGACATGTAGACATGAGGAGCCGGGATTCGAACCACCGACCCATGGATCATTGGACGACCTGCTCTACCTCTTGAGCCACAGTCGCCCCGGTAGGTAATAAAGGGCGCACCCTTGACTGCATTCCGTTGTCATTATAACGTGACATAGCCACTAACAAGCTCACAACTGGTTGTGGACACGACACTTCTATAGGTCTGACTCTGCTATTATTTTCTGTGCAGGACATGCCAAGTCGCCAGAGAAATGGTAAAGTGTCTATCATTTTTAAATTATATGGAGAGAAAAGTCTAGAGTCGGGATTTGGAGATTTACGCACAGTGTGGCATGCTGACAGACAATTAAATAAACATGTTCCACTTCCACTCACAATTTAGGTGGCTTTTAAAATGCGGCACTTATTCCTTCATTAAAAATATGATTGGCACCTCATAAGTGTAAATATAAAATCAAATATAATATAGCCTACAATTGAAACCTGCTACTGCAGTGATTTTATCCTGCATGTGTTCAATGCGTTTCTGCGTTTGTGTGTGGACTCAGATATCTCTGTCGTATGGGCAGGGATTTTTTCTAAAACGGAGGATGAAAATATCTGTTTTGCAAAAGATCCATATACGTGTGGCCTGGGCCTTAGAAAAAAAATTACCTGCACGGAATTTCTTGACAGGAAGTAGCTGAAATGAAATGAAATGAAATGAAATCTATATTTACCCAGGGTATCTGGGCTAAGCTCAAGAACTTGTTTCCAGCCAGGCCCTGCTCATAGAACACATTTCATCGTAGTGGTTGATGCCTTGTTCAAGGGCATTTCAGCGGTGGTAATTTTAACGTGTCGGACGGCTGGTTCGAACTGGGAACCTTCCGGTATCTAGACCGCGCCGCTATCCGTTCGGCCACCGCTGCCACTCATAACATGTCTACGTGGATGTTTATGAAACAAAAACTTTACAGATTGAAAGAGGATAATTCAAGCTTTCTGTACAGCTCCAATGTTGCTGAGTTTGACATTGTTTAATACAATTTGACTTTTCTGTTTGGATGAATGGGCTGTCTATGGGAAGTTGCACCTAGTTAGCACCTTGCTGGAAAGTTGGCCGCGGTCAGAATATCCTCAATTGGTGTGTGAATGTGGGAAGTGAGGACGCTGGCATCGACTGTTCGCCACTTCACATCCCAATGTATGAATGAATGAACCATTGTAAAGCTCTTTGAGCACTTGGAAAAGGCGTTGTAAAAATGCCATTCATTGTTATGTACGTATAAGGGTCCATTTGTACCAACTCTCCATCATTTAGCTGGGGACCACCTGGAACCCCCTCAAGGACCACTGGCGGTCCCCGGACCACTGGTTGAAAACCACTGTACTAAGTAGTGTCTTACTCTTGTCTGTCCCATGCATACCTAACCTGGCTCCGCCAGATGGGGCAGCAGAGAGTACACTGGGTTCCCCCCTCCTGACCCAGTGTACTCTCTGCTGCCCCATCTGGCGGAGTCAGGTTAGTGCATAACTGCATGCTCACCAATCTTCCTCTGTTTTTAACCACATTTTTTTCCCCACCATCCATGTCTATATCTGTCTACTGCAAAAGGAAAGAAAATATTCACTTTACCTGGGCTTAACTACTTGGACCCTCCTATAGTCGATCTACAAGCTTGTATATCGACTATATCTATTCGGTGAGGAGGTTTGGTGCACAGGGAAAAAAAGAGCAGACCAGGTACAAAGCCAAGTTTTCTAAGTACGGAGGGTTTAAGTGGTTAATGAGCCTATTAGTGCATGGTCAGGACAGGGACCACATCCCAAATTACCTTCACGAACCACCAGTGGTCCAACGATCAACAGTTGAAAACACCTGGTCTACAACAACATGACACGCAGGACAGTTTCATAGGCTATAATTATGCTCAAAAAACTTGGGCCACTTTCCTACTTCCTTCACAGGTGTTACAGATGAAGGCTCTGTTCCATTCTGGACTGATCAAACAGAGTCAGGGACAGGGTGCTGCTATTGTGCATGTTGGCTCACTAGAAAGACTCTTCTACAATATAGGTATGGTTTTGCCCACTCAATTCATAATTAACGTATGGTTTTGCCCACTCAATTCATAATTCATAACGTTCCAATTTTGGAGCTCTGGCTCATGGACTAAGAACCAAAAAGAACTGAACCGGTTCTCATTGGGAACCAACCGGTGGAAAAGGGGTCATAGTGTCCTTTACGTGGGTTCCAAATGGTCTCAGGGTTATGGGGGTCCTTGAACAGAGCCTTAATTAGTGCCATCAGTAACACCTGAGGAAGTAGGGAAGTATGGAGGTATGAAGTTATTCTGTGTGCAATGCTGTGCATAGAGCTTGAGCTTACCGTGTCTGTCTTGGGTGGTGATGTGGAAGACCCCAGGATGGATGAGTTCCAAAGGGAAGACTAGCACAGCTGGAGTCTTTATATACCTGTTATCTGTGTGTCCAATAGAGCATGTCATCTGTGTTGATTAACTTGAACCCAGCACTGGAGATCTTACTGTTAATTAATAACATGACCTATAACACTAATTTCAACACACACACACACACACACACACACACACTCTCACTCTCTCTCTCTCTCTCTCTCTCTTCAGGGCAGCACTTAATGCATGACATGATGAGAGATATTTGTTCATGCAGCAGGTTTCTAGATAGATAATGAAGTGTTGATAATAACTAAGTGGTCCAATGCAATTCAACCATTTATAATTTCTTGTTCTCATGTGCAGGAAAATTGTGACACCTACTGGCAAGTGTTGAAATCACCATGCCAGGCTTTCACAGTATTATGGTTCTTCTTAGATTTCTTCTTAGATTTGTAACTCGATGACAGTGACACAGACGCGGAGAAGGCTCAAACAACCCACCGTGACTCAAAAACACCAGAGTAAGGCCAAGTGTGGACAAGGACGGATGCTTGCACACCACACAGAGAGGAGGACCACCCTAGGCAGGATACAAACCACAGTACTAGAAACCTGCCTGCAATCCCCCAAGAACACAAGGCAGGTGGAGCCTCCTGTTGGCTCTGGCATAGAGAAAGGACAATTGAAGCCTGGATGAGAGGGGCAGTTGCCAAACACTGCTGACCCACCAACTGGAGTGTGTTGTGGGGTCGAAACACTCTAAGAAGTTTGGGGGCCACCTTTATCTTAAAAAAAAAATTTGCAACTTCAGGACATATACAACCAAAAAAACAGAATTTGACTTGTTGCCATAGGGCAGGAGGCTTATGGCAAAATTAGCTAAAAAGAAGGGTTACAAGACTAATCCCCACTGCCCATGGGCACTGTTGCTGCGTTATGTGAATGTATTTTAATGCATCTGTGTATTTTATGTAATGTTTTGTTGTAAACTGACTGCCGGTGTGCCAAAGACAAATTTCCATTTTATGTAAATTAAAATAGACAATAAAGTTCTTTATCTTATACTGTATGGCCTCTCTCTTCCAGGCCAAGGCTTTATCCATTATAAATGGACTGTAATGGAAAGGTGTATTGATTTTGTTTGTTTTTTCTAAATACAATATACATCCTGATATGTACTTGGCCTAGTGTTACTGATTTGATAGGCCTAATATATGACAAATCCATGTTAAATGTAAAAGAAATAGTACCGAGTTAAATAAGTACAGTTTTGAGGTACTTGTACTTTACTTCTAGATGTATGAACATTACTGTGGAGTCCCTCAAGGGTCGGGTTTGGGTTCCAAACGGTTTAATTTATACATATATATTTATAAAATGATTTGTGCTTTGTGTAATGCAGTGTGTACTATAATTACCGATGATAAGATGTGTTCTGTACAAGGGAGGACATCCAGCAGCTTATGACGATCTAACCATACAAATGAGTAGCCTAAATACAAACTGGTTTGATATAGATTATCTTCAAATAAATAAAACAAAAGGTATGGTGTTTGTGGAAGCTGCCAGATACAAACAGACATTGAGTTGATAATAGATGATCTATTAGAAAGAGTGTGTGAAAACAAATTATGGGGAGTGATTTTAGACCATAAGCTCTGCTGGAAACCCCATATAGAATAATTATGTGAGGCTAAGATGGCAAAGAGCATCTCAATCATAAGTAAGGCATACTGTGCAATGATTTGACCATACCTGCTGTACTACTGCTCAGAGGTATGGGGTTACACATACATTTACTAGAAATGCATTAATTACACTCATGAAGAGTATTAAACAATGGATATTGCACACACACACACACACACGCGCGCGCACGCACGCACGCACGCACGCACGCACGCACGCACGCACGCACGCGCACACACACACACACACACACACACACACACACACACACACACACACACACACACACACACACACACACACACACACACACACACACACACACACACACACACACACACACACACACACACACCTTGAAGTTCATGGGATATGCATGGCAAATTCTGCAAGTTATGTATAAAGCAAGATATAATCAATTACCGGTAAATGTGAAGCACATTTCTGGATAAGGACATAAAGGGGACCATTGAACTTCAAAAAACCTGTGATGCGTACAAACCTGAAACTGTGTATCCCCTCTTACGGTGCAATGAATTAAAATATTGCGAAAATAAATCAATTCAAAATTTGACGAAAACAATCGATAGGTACAAAAGTGAAGAGCAGCTGAAAGGACAACTGCTGTATGGTTTATTTCAACCAAGGTTCATGTTTTAGGGTTGTTAGAGAAAGTAAAAGATGAGTTTATTTATTTATTTCATTTGCTGCTTTCTTTCGTTTTAACGATTTTAGCTATTTTTGACAGGCCTCGGGGGCTTTTTCTTCTTTAATGTCGTTTACTATAGTCCTACTAGACCCCAGGAAATTACATCTGGTCACAAAAGATCACGGGTTCTACTGAATGAGAAGGGGGAGGTGACAAACTGACATATCGGACCCACAGTATGGCATCCCCCTAGTATCCCCCGTCAGGCCGTCACATTCACTAGATCCCGTGAAAAGGGTTGAAAACCACTGCCCTAAACAGGTTAATAGTGTTGATAATTACACCAGCTGACGTTGTGCCACTTCAGCATTATTGTCAGCCAACAGAGAACCTGCTGACCCCTACACTGTCCAGACGGGAGAGAACTTTGACACATGTTTATTATTGTCAGTGGTAGTACCTTTACTCCAGTACTGTACTACCAGTGGTGTAATGGTGATTTATTTCCCCTGGTTGTACAGCCTTTTAATGACATCACGTGCACGCACGCACACGCCTGTGTAGCACCCAGCCATGACCCGGCCAGCCCTGACAATCTGGGGGTGCAGCGGCATACAGTACGACGTACTAACAGTCTGAAATGCAACAGTCAGACAACATTCATAGCCGGTTAACGGCCAAGCAACACCAGGCTTTTCGCGCACAAAACGCGCACGTTTACCCCCGCGCGTGCGTTTAATTTAGGTCCAGTCCTATAAAAAACGCACGCGCGGGGTTCGCGTTTAGGGTAAACGCGAGAGAAAAGCCTGGTGTAGCTTGGCCGTCAGACTCACCCGTGGCTCCTGACATGTGTGGCAGGTTAAGACGGGTTAAGACCATGGCTTCTTCGTGCGGTTAGGTTAGGGTTTGGGGTAGGGTGTCGGACTGTACGTCGGACCAAACATATGCACCAGATAGGTTGTGCGTCGATCTGATCTGGCAAGTGGGAGACTGGGGTTCAAACCCCGCTACCTGCGTATGTGGCGTAGTGGGCAGGACTTGGAATCCTTGCATGAGGGACATGAGGGAGGTCGTGTGCGGTGGACGGTGGTCCGCGGAATGAAGTGTGAAGTGAGAGGACGCGCTCCAAAGACTGGGGGGGATGATTGTAGCACCCAGCCAAGACCCGGCCCACTACAGCCCTGCCAATCGGGCTCAGCCCTATTGGCACGACAGGTTGTGCGTTGGTCTGGTGAGTGTGAGACTGGGGTTCAATCCCCGCTCCTGCGTATCACTACAATCCGATTGTACAGCTGGTTTTCTCCAAATACCTAGAGGCGAATCAGGACCTGGGACACCAGAAGAAGGCAGTTTGCCAGCTGGTCAGACAGAAATCCAAACGGAGTTCCCGAGGGCCGGCCAGGGTTGAGAAACAGTGCTGCGGGAAAAACACCTTGACAATTGAAAATCTCCCAGCTCAGCATAAAACTTGAGATTCGGAACATATGAATCAGTAACTGATTCAATGCTGTGCACACAGTGGGAGCATGCAAGGACAAAAACAACGACCGTTCTTTCACCTTGGTCACGATCCTGCTGTCGTTTCATACATGGGTGTCATCACTGGTATGGACTGGACAAATAAGTGTACCCCCCCCTAGTCGTTGCCCCCCCCCCCCCCCCCCCCCCCACACACACACACACACACACACACACACACACACACACACACACACACACACACACACACACACACACACACACACACACACACACACAGGGAAAAAAGAGCACATAGATGAACAGCATTCCTTTATTGTTAATAGACATTCAGTTTGTCTATGTACAAAATGTTCACAGTACAATGGAGGAGCCACATCATGATCATGTCACCTTGCTGATGTGCGATTGTCACAGTTTGTGTGTGTGCGCGCGTGCACGTGTGTGCGCGTGCGTGCGTGTGTGCGTGCATACAGTAGCTACACATATCGTCGCTGTCGGACAGAAACCTTAAATCTCCATACTTTAACCTTTTTCGTAAATTAACATCCCTACTTGATCATACTGTAGCATCACACAACAGCACCAAAAGTAGCAGATCTACAAGGTCGAAATGTGACGCTAAGAGACTTATTTTCAGTTTGTAGATCTGCCACTTTTGACATTTTTGAATCCTTTTCCGTTTTGGACGTAATGAGGTTTCCACCCGACAGACGATTATGTCAGTGTTTTGCCAGTGGTGTAAAGTAACTAAGTACATTTACTTAAGTACTGCATGCATTTAAGTACACTTTTGAGGTATTTGTAGTTTACTGGAGTATTTCTAATTTCCAATACTTTTACTTCTACTCCACTACATCTCGTATCCAAATACTGTACTTTTACTCCACTACATTTAATTGAAAACTTTAGTTAGCCTAGTTACTTTGTAGATTGATTATTAATACAAAACACACATTAACCACTTCAGCCCTATACATTTCAGCCATTTGATAATAGTGAGCTTGTAGATCGGCTATTTTCAAAAGATTTCTATACCTTTGAAAACTTGTGAAATGGGACATTCATGCACAATGAGTAGCCTATACATTCAACTTTTGGTACTTTAAGTACATTTTAATGCCAATACTTTTGTACCGTTTACTCAAGTACATTTTGATTTCCGTACTTTTACTTGTAACAGAGTAGTTCTATATTGTAGTATTGATACTTTTACTTAAAGTAAAAACTTTTAGCACTTTTTTCCACCACTGGCATTCAGAGAATCTCAGATGACCTGATATGATGGCTGACGACCCTAGTGGGTCTGTTAAGGGGGAGGACGGTGTTTTCTGTGGGTCTGATAAAAGGGGAGGATGGTGTTTTCTCATCTCAGGGTCACTTGTGCTCTTCATGGGAACAACATGACGAGTGTGTGTCACAGCACTCAGGACCCTCCTGCAAAACACACACACACACACACACACACACACACACACACACACACACACACACACACACACACACACACACACACACACACACACACACACACACACACACACACACACACACACACACACACACACACACACACACACACACACACACACACACACACACACACACCCCATGTGTCAAACATTTGAAGGGGTATTTCTCTTTCAAAAAGGGTTCGGGTCATTTTATCATTTACTCAGGCTTTTGTTGTGCATCCCAGACAGATTTTAACTAAGTTGCTCGATTCAGTGTTTAGATATTTGATATACATCTTTATCAGACACACCATCTTAGTTCCTATACAATTCCTATTGTAACTTCTAATACGTGAGGGGGCCGTGTTTTTTCCAATTACGTTTTTTTTAACCCATTTTGGGCGGGAACCCCTTTTGGTGTTAGCATTATGTTATGCTTTAGCTATTGAAAAATAGCAGATCTACAAGTTCATAGTGCGCCACCAAGTGGCGCGCTACGAGCTTGTAGGTCTGCTATTTTTGAAAAATCGAAGAACGACTGACATAGAAACATAGCTTTTTCAGAAACTGTCAGGATGTAGAAGACATTTTTAGAATCTGATCTCAGGTCAAAATGATATGTTTTGGGAAAATGAAAGGAAAAAAAAGTATATCTGCACGTACACACACAGCTCTCACCTTAACTTTCTCCATGTCTGGTCCGCCCGGGAGTGATTTCTGTGAGGAAAAGGTCTGTGTGAAGGAAAAGGAGATTAACCTGGACGGACACACACCAGAGTAATGGAAGAGTGCAGAAGATCAAGGGGATTAAACATGATATATATCCTGGTCCATCCTTCGAGTTCTCACCTTCTTAGTGGTCTGTTGTTGGATCTCCTCTGTGGATTTGGACCTGCTCTTCAACTGCTTCTGAGGGGAGGTGGTAGAGGGGTCCTGGAGGAGGGGGGGGAGACACACACACACACACACACACACTATTAAGGTCCCTGCACACCGAGCGCGTTTTTCTGATTTTTTGTGGCGTTTCTCCATCGGTTTTCCGAAAAACGTAAAATTGAAAACATAAATTGTAGAAACACTGTACCGTACACACTGTACGAACAGAGAAATTACCTTCAAACACCTAAAAACAAAACAAAAAACTGCTATTTGTGCACAACCTTTCCTACGTGGATATAGTTCCGACAGCAAATGCAATTCTTATGGTTTTGTTAAGTTTGATTTCCCTCAGTTGCAATGTAATAGCTCTGTGCACACATCATTTGTATTGCACATACATTATTTTGTTTAGATTGTATTCTTCCACTTTTTCTTTGGCAATTCTAACGTACTAGAGTGGTGCCCATGGGGCCTCTATAGCTGTGACCGTTGGAACTACTTGGAACGATGCAAGTTGGAAATGCATGCCCCACCCAGATATTATATGCGTTGGAGCCTCTACAGCGGTGCCCGTTGGGCACTGGCCTACTTGGAAGGAGGCTTTTGTGCTGGTTCTGGACAACCGGAAATGCAGACTAGCTGTTCCACCCATCTGTCTGTGTCCCTTTTATGCCCATATATGGAGATTTCTGTATGTGTCTCTCTGTGTCCCTATTCCTATATGGAGTTCTGTGTCAGGCATGCCCAAATATGGAGTGTTGTGATGTCAGAACAGGCCAGCTTATGGAGTTCTGTGTCAGGAATCCCAAGTATGGAGTTGTGTGATGTCAGAACATGCCAGCTCCATATATGGACCCTGAACAGGGGCCCTGTCCAGAGCCCGGGCAGGGGCCCTGTCCAGAGCCCGGGCAGGGGCCCTGTCCAGAGCCCGGACAGGGCCCCTGTCCAGAGCCCGGACAGGGGCCCTGTCCAGAGCCCGGGCAGAGGCCCTGTCCAGAGCCCGGACAGGGCCCCTGTCCAGAGCCCGGACAGGGCCCCTGTCCAGAGCCCGGACAGGGCCCCTGTCCAGAGCCCGGACAGGGGCCCTGTCCAGAGCCCGGACAGGGGCCTTTTTGGGGCGGTTCTGGACAACCGTAGGACTGACCGACTAGACACTGGGCACTGCACCCCCTGTGGTGGTGTGGAACGCGTGTGTCGGTGGGGCGAACGGTTCTCGAGTTACGTGGATTACACCAGACAGCCAGAGACTTTGTGCATTCATAGATCGATAGATCGATAGATAGATAGATAGATAGATATTTTCTCATGCCAATAAAGCCCTTTGAATTGAAAAGAGAGCTATGCATAAGAGACAGGATAGAATACATTATAGATAAATTACACATAAATTAAAGGCAGAATGTCTGAAAGAAAAGCTTCTCAATATCAGCCCTCAATTTGCTTATACCTCATTGGTTTTCTGCTCCATGGCTGAGTTGAAGGTTTCCACTGGAGGAATTCAGAACAGTGATGAAGTCTGGAGATGGATGATCTGTTGTAATATCCACGCTACGTTGTCTCTAGAGATCTGTGGGACAGAATAAGACCAAGGCATGATGAGAGCACATAAATATTCATGCAAATCATATGGTTTTACTCTAAATGTATTAGATAATGTGTATATAATGTGGTCACTGTTGTTCGTCTGCAACATGGGTGTGAGACACCCAGCCTGTATTGTTGTCCAATCCAGCCCTGATTTAAAGAATGCCAACCTGTGCTGTTACACTACTATATGTGCCCTCATTTATTCCAACCTGTATGTGGTGTTACACTACTATATGTGCCCTCATTTATTCCAACATGTATATGCTGTTACAGAACTGGGGGCTCCATTTTTGTCCATGCTAAACCCCTTATCCCTAAACTACTTTGCCTTTTTTCACTATTTTGAAAAACATTTTTGAAGAGTTCAACTAGCCAATCTACATTGACACATTGTGATCTTGTAGACTGGCCATTTTAACTATAGTAAATGGTAAATGGTGCATTCATATAGCGCCTTTATCCAAGGCGCTTTACATAGATTGTGCATTACATTCACCCATTCACACACACACATTCATACACCGATTGCAGTGGGAAGCCATGCAAGGTACCAACCAGCACATCGGGAGCAATTTGGGGTTCAGTGTCTTGCCCAAGGACACTTCGACATGTAGACAGGAGGAGCCAGGATTCGAACCGCCGACCCATGGATCATTGGACGACCTGCTCTACCTCTTGAGCCACAGTCGCCCCATGGACAAAAATAGAGCCCTATGTGCCCTCTTCTATTTCAGCAGAACAGACTGATCCATTCATCTGCCAAATAAACCTGTTGGAAATGTGTCCTACTGTGAGCATCCCAGCCCACGCCAGATCACATACTGTGACAACCCTGTGAGCTTCAAAAGTTCTAGGGTTTGTGTGTGCGTGATATCTTTTATTTGATTATTCTTAATTATTTGGTTATTTCTGCTACAATGTTGAGGAACCGAAACCAAATCATTTGACCTGTGTGTGTGTATGAGATTTAACAAATCCTTTAAGGATTTCATTTATATGCATATACTTTATGCTCAACTAATCAATAAATAAATCCAACTCAATCAGAAACTCAAAAGACAGTTCAGTTTCCTTGAATCCATTGCTGTGTCTGCGATGATAGAGAGAACACACATGCACGGAATATTTAGAATTTTAGATGCCGTTCTGGAAACACATCCACACACACACACACACACACACACACACACACACACACACACACACACACACACACACACACACACACACACACACACACACACACACACACACACACACACACACACACACACACGAGGACATATACAGGCAGGCAATGAATACGGCTCATCATACTGTGCGGCAGCGAGGACATTATGTCCAGTAAACTGATGGCGGGCTGTGTGCTCTGCCACGCTAAGGTTAAAGCTCCATTCATCCAGAAGGTTGGTCAGTAGCCATCGATCACAGCACGTCCCCCCTCTAACACAGCTCTGTGGCTCTGTGGATCTCACCTGACACGGAGCCAGAGTGCGTGTATAGCACTGGCACTGCTCTGCAATCTTCCTCTTTTTTTTTTTAAACACACAGAGCACATCCTCTCTTTGTCCTTCAGGGGAACGTCTCGGTGGCACAGTATAGTGGGAAGCATCGATCTAATATTCAGATACTTAACACTCATAGCAAGTAGTCTCCGAGTGAGCAGCACCCATTAGCAAAGGATTTAGTTCAGAATGCGAGCCCAATCAAAAATCCATAGCAATGCATGATATACTATACAGCACGCCCCTGAACCCTCAGCATTTCAAAGCACTAGGTATGAATATCCAGTAACAAAACATAGATGGAAACATTGCACCCCTTGTCACCCATATGAAACACTACCACCACCACCACCACCCAATTATAGTAATGGTTTGTATGAGAAATAGCAGAGGAAACATTAAGATGGAGAGTGAGGAAAGGAGTGAGAATGAAAATGGGTGAAAACAGAGTGGCTGCGATGACATATTGAGATATTAAAAGAGATTCATTCAAAGCACTCACTCACCTATCCTCTCCCGGTGACTGTCTCAATACAAGACTGGATGCACTGCTATTCCCCTGCTACCGAGAGAGAGAGAGCGAGAGAGAGACACACACACAACACCCCATTCACAGCTTCACCAACACGTCGTCACGCACGACTGAACGCACACATGCGCACGCATGCACACACTTACGCACGCACGCACAGTCACACAGACACACACCAGGTGTACCACTGTGCCAGTTTTGACCAATCATAGCAGTGACTGTCTGCTCCTGTGAACACTTAAGAGAGAGAGGCTGGGGGTGTGATTAGTAGTAATAGCTTTATATTCCTAATACAATATGATGTCATCGTTGCAAATTATGCAAAGCATAGTGATAGATTGATGTCGCTCATATTACATGATTGTATATTATGTATGGTTTGGTGGTGACATAATCTTAAATTAAGTGAATCCACTCCGGATTTCACTCCAAAAAACACCTTTCCGATGTCTGAAGAGAGACAACAGACGAGGCATGTCATTGGCTGGTAAGCTGTGACAGAGCACCAGTCACAGCACAGAGACAACGCGACAACAACCTTCACTGTTTAAAAATGACGTCATACGTGACATCATCAGATGGACAACCAGGGAGGAAGACTTAGGAGGAATTGAGCAGCCCGATGAGTCACAGTAGCAATGAGTCACAGCTATAGTTCTTCTAGTAAGCCGAGTCACGTCTCTACTCATTATTGATCAAAGTTATCAAGGATGAGTACGAATGAGTATGGAGTACAGTCATGAATTATGCAGGGTATTATGCAGTTACGTCAGAGGTTTATCAGAGCCGCTGAAGAGAATGTGATTGGCGGAGTGTCCCTGATGACGCGAACACGGTACCTGAATGGGCCATATGCACACAGAATAACTCTCCGGGCAAAGGACTCGTACGGGTCCATTTGTACACACCCGTACCTGAACATTTGGAACCCACTTTAGAACACTTTGAGACCCACTGGTGTGTTTCCAGTGAGCCAAGATGCACAATAACAGCACCCTGACTCTGTTTGACCACAATGGAACAGAGCCTTCAATAGTATCATCGGTAACACCTAGTAGGGAAGTGGCCCAAGTTCTGTCCAAAATGGGGGTATAGGACGTTGGGCTACATGACATATCCGACTAGCACGTTGGGTTCTATGACGCTAGAATTTCGCGGGCCTAGCACGCTCATCCTAGCGCCACACGTCGCAAATGAGAAGAAGGCAATAGCGGGAGGGCGATACCGTTTTCTTTTACTTGGAAAAGCAAACATGGCAACCCATGATGTTTTCGTATACCCAGTTGCTTGGAAAGTGCAAACTTGGCAACCTGGCTGAGTGGCCCTATTTTTTGTTTTGCTTGTATTTATTTCCGTATAAAAGCAAGCATGGCAAGTGGCAATGTTTCTATATACGAATTTGCTTGGATGTCGCAAATGTGGCAACCTAGCGGGAATAGTATACTGTACTGTAGTCCTCTGTACTGTACTGTACTGTAGTCCACTGCACTGTACTGTCTTCACTGTACTGTACTGTAGTCCTCTGTACTGTACTGTAGTCCACTGCACTGTACTGTACTGTCTTCACTGTACTGTACTGTACTGTAGTCCTCTGTACTGTACTGTGTTGTGCTATACTGTGCTGTACTGTAGTCCTCTGTACTGCACTGTACTGCACTGTACTGTTCTTTGCTGTACTGCACTGTACTCCTCTGCACTGTACTGTACTGTAGTCCTCTGCACTGTACTGTACTTCCCTCTACTGTACTGTACTGTACTTCCCTCTACTGTACTGTCCTGTACTGTACTTCACTGTACTTCCCTGTACTGTCCTGTACTTCCCTGTACTGTACTGTCCTGTAGTCCTCTGTACTGTACACCTTTGTACTGTACTGTACTGTACTGCACTGTACTGTACTGTACTGTACTGTAGTGTCCTTCCCTGTGCTGTACTGTACTGTACTTCCCTGTGCTGTTCTTCTGTGCTGTGCTGTGCTGTACTGTAGTCCTCTGTACTGTACTCTACTCTACTGTACTTCCCTGTGCTGTTCTTCTCTGTGCTGTGCTGTGCTGTACTGTAGTCCTCTGCACTGTACTCTACGCTACTGTACTGTGCTGTACTGTGCTGTGCTTACTGTACCATACTGTATGGTACGGTACCCTAGTGTACCGTATCGTATTGTAGCATACTGTACCGTACGGCATCTTACTGAACTGTGCCATACTGTACTGTGCCATACTGTACAATACTGTAATGTACTGTGCTTACTGTACCCTAATGTACCGTATCGTATTGTAGCATACTGTACCGTACGGTATCTTACTGAACTGTGCCATACTGTACGGTACTGTACTGTGCGTACTGTACAATACTGTCCCGTACTGTGCTCTACTGTAGCCTACTGTACTGTACCATACTGTACTGCACTGTGCTGTACCATACCATACTGTGCCATACTGTACTGTAGCGAACTGTACAGTATTGTGCCTTATCATACTGTACAGTACTGTGCTGTACCTTAGTGTACAGGGCTGTACTGTACCATACTGTACCGTAGCATACTGTGCTGTACCATACTGCTGCACCCTGTGTATGTGTGTGCGCGTGCGTGCATGTGTGTGTGCAGTGAAAAGAGGAAGGGGCGGGGAATGGGGAATTTGTGATTAACTTGCATCACAGCGAAATGTTGTGCAATAACAGTGTGTTTGACAAAAGTCATATTTGTACACTAAATATGGCAGTTGTGGGGAAGCGATGTAGTGCATATGGATTCGGGTTGCGTGCAGGATTTTTAGTGTTTGGAGAGATGTGTGCTAACGGAGTGGTTTGGTAGGAGAAGGCGAACGGATAAACGACCATGTGCTTGTGTACCCCCTTTCCATTAGGGTAGAAGTATGTATGACAATCCCTATATTTGGTCCAGGTTGACCTAGTGCTGATATCAGATAGATATGGTAGAACCCATATATGGATAGATCTAACAGGCTTAGTCATCATGACAAGCCTAGTCGGAGGATATATAACTGGGTTTTCTACATAGTGGCAGCAGTCGAAGCATCCTGGTTTAATCTCTAATTGAACACCATTGCGGCGGGTTCTACTAAGTAAATCGGCAATAGAGATTTGAGCTATTTAATATCAGCACTCCGATAGAACCATTTAAGTGCACCTATATTCTGTGCACCTCACCGTGAAACCATCACCAGAGGGGCGCTCTCGCTCTCTAGGCCCCAGTCTAAGATCATGCATCTTAGGAAGGCTGTGCTAATCGTCTCCCTGGGAATTTTTTTTCCCATTCTGGCGGCCCTGGGTGTCTGTGCCATGACGAGTGACTTGAAGTGGAGGACAGGTCATGATGAAGGACCTGTGCCCATTCCCATGTTCCTCGATTCGGACTTTAAGCGATTCCCCAACATCAGTGATTGTGGCCTTCCATTTGGAGTCAATTCACATGAAGAGAAGATCCAGGACATTCTTTCGGCTACAGGAAGCTACAGTTTAGGGGAGGACCTGGATAGTTTGGAAAAAAAGAGTTGCATCATCATCGGTAACGGAGGCATTCTGACCAACAAGTCTCTGGGCCAGGTGATCGATACGTTTGATGTTGTTGTGAGGTTGAACGCAGCGCCGGTGAAAGCGTATGAGACGGACGTGGGCTCCAAGACTACCATGCGCATCTTATACCCCGAAAGCTGTCCCGAGAAGACGGAGCAGATAGAGGACCAGTCGCTGTTTGTCCTCTTGGCATTTTCTGTTAAAGACCTTGAGTGGTTTCGACATATGGTCTTGAAGACGATGCCTACAGGGCAATTCTGGAAGCCAGTGGCACAGCACGTACCAAGAAAGCC
Organism: Electrona antarctica; assembly: GCF_951216825.1. Taxonomy (NCBI): domain Eukaryota; kingdom Metazoa; phylum Chordata; class Actinopteri; order Myctophiformes; family Myctophidae; genus Electrona; species Electrona antarctica. The sequence continues at coordinate 16,659,394 of NC_136806.1, forward strand.
AGGCGACATGCGGATGCTGAACCCCTACTTTATCAAGGAGGCCTCTTTCCAGCTCATTGGCTTGCCGTACAACGATTGTCTGCCCGTTTGGGGTCAGGATGCCAATGTTCCCACCTCAGGGGCAGTTGCCATAACGATGGCCCTCCATCACTGTGACCGAGTGGCTGTGGCTGGTTTTGGCTACAACATGAGCGACCCCGATGCCGCTTTGCACTACTACGAAAACCTCAAAATGTCAGCAGCAAGTCCCAATCATAACATAGTGAAAGAAAAGCAGTTTCTGGCGAAACTTGTGAAGACTGGAGCTATCGAGGACCTGACCTTGGGCATCATGTAGTAATTTGTCTCGCGTTACCATTGACTCTCGCAATTTCCAAATGCTTCATCATAGTCTGGACCAACGGAAGAGCTATCATGATTCATGAGTAAGCGATTAAGCAATATTACACGAGAGGGTGTGGGTTCACTTCAGTGATGCTTGCGGAACTCGACTTCGTCTCGTTCCTCACCGCATCCCTGTCGTGGCAATAATCACGAGTGTAATATTGCAATTATACAACAGTTACCCTTAAAACTAAGAAAATCGCTGAAAGAATTTTTTTTTTTAATGACAGATGTAGTCACTACGACCACAAATGTCCCAAGAAACTAGCTAGCCTAGCCACCGAGTTTGCTAGCGCTCTGGGAAAACAGAGCAGCTGAATTCTTTGTTTTGATTAGGTGGTGAATGGTGCTGGTTTAACCCACGGCTAGAAGGCTGTATCAACCAATCAGATTGCTTCCTTGAAACGACCTGTGGTATAATAAAGTGGAGCCTCCTCCCCCCCCTCCCCTTCGTCGCGCACATTTATTCTAATATGGCAGCTGCCAGGGGGTCTTGTCTGTCATAGGACGGTGTCTGAGGGTCTTGTCCATCAGAGGACGCTGCCAGATGGAAATTGCACAAGCGCCAGCATATCGATCCGTTCAACACCACGGAGAGCGCCCTGGATTAGGAGAAACGAGTCATTCTTTCCGCCATGCTCATTCTTTTGAGGGACATACACACACACGGGTACTAACAAAGCCAGTTGTTGGAGTGGTTTGCACCACTCAAAAAAGAAGAGAGAAAACAAAACATTTCGGGTGGAGTCCCGTAAACGAATCAACTAAATTGATTTAAACAACAATCGCAGTACAATAGGAAAAGTAGCCAACACAGCCACGTTATGAGTTTGTAGAATGGCCATTTGTTAATTTTACACGACACCAATAAGCAGACAAATGGGTGCATATCTTTGGTCCGACGTACAGTCTGACACGCAATAGTCCGACACCCTACCCAAACCGCCCACAGACGCCACGGGTGAGTCTTAAACCCGGTAAGACCCAACGATGCTTCTCGGTAACATTTTTGACCACTCCTACAACTGGCTTTGTTAGTTTGTCTGTCTTTTCGTGTGATTTCATTACGTCAGACATTACATCAGACCACAGCTGATCAGTCTATATAAGACCTTACACCACTCAGTTCACACGGGTGTGATTTGTTAGTTAGTACAAAGTAGTACCCGGGTCTTCCGGCAACGACTGTTGCATGTCGGACTGTTAATACGTCGGACCAACGCATGCGCCCCCAGGACAATCTGTTTGCTATATATCTGCAAACAATAACTTCACCTACAAGGATTGATTGATCATAAAACATTATTTAATTCTGCACACTGTACACCATGTAGTATACTGTACATTCATGTTCACTGATGCCATGTTAATAATAATACTGAGAGCCTGAGGCGACAGGAAGAGCACATGACCAATTATTAAAGACTTGTCAAAGTGTCGACACAGCAAACGTGTAATCAAATAATTACCATAGACACACAGGAATAAAGCACAACACACACTTTAAATATAAACAACCAAAAATAATTACAGTAGAAAATGTTCAAAAGTCTGTGCAAACACACTTCAAATGTCAAAACAGAAAAGGCTCTTTTTTTTGGTCATTCAACAAATCACTGACTGCGTAGGCTATCCTCAGTTTAGACAGAATCAAAAATAATGGCTACATTGTGACACGAGGTCACATCAAATGGAAAGAATGCTGTACCCTAGCATTTAACATTTTTGTATACCGTAGATTAAAACTCAAGATGTATAATAATTGCGTATTCCAAAAGACACCAAAAGCTGTTTCAATGTTGTGTTTTAATAAATAATTATAAATTATTAAAAAAAACAAATCCACTATTAAAAACAGATCACACCCATTATGGTCATGCTTGGCCTTTTAGTAATACTTTAAAATAACTTACGTTCTGGTTACTTACTTTTCAGTCATAATTCATAATGGGCCCGGTTCACAAAGCTGTTTACACCCATATTTTGGGTGTAAAGGAGTTTTCCAAACTTCCCACGTTAGTAGTTTAGAATAAGGAATTCCAATGACATACAGTACACAGCAAGCTATGGATCCGTGCAAGTCTGCATCCGAGCAGACTTGAGAAAGAGCGGCTCTCCGCAAAATTCACAGACAAAAAAGAAAAAAGGATTACTGAAGCAGACAACTAACATGGGAAGATTGGAAAGTTCCTTTAGAGTCTAAAGTTTAGACCCAACATATGGGTGTAAACAGCTTAGTGAATCGGGCCAAATGGATCATAAATATCATATGCAAATTAAACACTTCACCACATAAGAACACTGCGTGATGATTACAACGCATTACAGTGACAGCAGCAGTCCACTGATTTGGAGCTTATTCATAGACATTCACAAAATAAAAGTAAAAAGTGCATGACTAGTTTTTACTCAGTGATAAATTCATTGTGGTCCACTATTCACCAAGGCCATGTTGGAGACATCGAGTTTACCCGAGCTTTTGAGAACATATCCTTAAAATGGCCTTCAAACATCCTTAAATAGCCTACCTGCTCTCACACAGGCAGTCACATTCAAAGTGTTGTTTCCTTTAAGTCCTTTTTAGAATCGGCGCTTTTTGCTCCTCCAGCTGAACTTGAAGCACGCTTGATGCCGTCATCCACTCCCTCTGTAGTGTGTGTCGTTGAGCTTCCGCTGATGGATCCATCGTCTCCCTCTGGATCCACCCGCTCTTCGTCCGAGGGCAGCCGGAGGAACACGGGCATCGTCAGGTGTTCTTTGGTCAGGAGACCTCGCTGATCATCAGCCCTGAACTGTGCCTTAGACAACATATCCATTAGCCCTGACAGAAAGAGAAAATGTCCTTCAACGCAAGTCAAATCATAATTATTCTAAACTATATAATACGGTACTGAAAGTACTTTAGAATGCCATGGATGACTAACCGGTCAATCACTTTGAGTAGAGGGCAATTAATTACCACTGCACTCATTTCAATATGTGGAGTAAAAGCAAGAGATGAAGGACTCATTTTTGGGTCATTTATTTTTGGACATTTAGTCCATCCTCTGTTGGTCAAAGAACTCATCTTAAAGGACAACTCCAGACTAAATGACGTAGGCTCATTTTCCTACTTATATTGACCCCCAATGACTTTGGCTATTTTTGCCAAATGCTCCCGTCATCCAGTTTCCATGCAGGCATGCAGAATTTGGCATAAGAAATGTTTCTGCCTTTGCCAGATGCTTCTTTTGTGATTTCCTTTTTGGCACAAAGAGCTTTGTATTTTGAGTTCTTACTAATACCAAGAAGGATTTACAGATTGACACTGTCTCGCTGTGAAAGACAGGGAGACAGACAGAAATTGCTAAGTTCATGATTCGATTATGTTGTCAACAGCTACCGGCACAATTCAGGGTGGAAGGGAACCTAAGATTTATCCCTAATTCAGTCAGCCCACAAAGATGAACACAGGACCATGTTGACCTGCCCCCCAGCAATCAGATCTAGAAAATTAACCACATGAACCCCAGTGTCCCCATTCTGGGCATGTCATAAAAGGTGAACTTTCTGTAACAATAGGCCAACATTCAGCGAAAATAGTAGATCTACAAGCTCATAACACAAAGCTCTGTCCATGGTAAGCTTCAAGTTGTGAGCTTGTAGATCGGTTATTTTCGGCGAAGAGATTTGGTGTAAAGGGTTCAAAGGAGAGGGCCAATTTAGCATAGGGCCCTGGTCAACAAAGTATTTAGGGTTTAAGTGGTTAAGAAAGGACGGCAACTAGATCAACATACTGGGGGGCCTACCATCTATGTCGTTCTTACTGGGCTTGGGCTGGTTCTTGGCACAGCCAGACTCCGGGCATGACTGGATCTCCGCGCCCCCAGCAGCCGATCCCCGTTCCTGGCACAAAGCAAGGTATATGGAAAGGAGGTAAGGTCACAAACGCCATTTTCGCAGTCATGCAATTCCAGACGGCAGATTCGTCGCGCAATGGGAGCCAAACTACACCCGGAAGTTTGGTGTAATCACTGGAATGCATTGTGAGAGCCCAGTGACCAGCTCATGAACAAACACTATGATCTGATCAATTCTGAATGACTGAGAGCTGAGACATTTTGTAAAGTAATCGCTTCTGGAAAATAACAAGACAAATAACACACTCCGCTGTGTGTCCACTTTTTGATGTTATAGAGGTATCTAAAGAGCACAAAGTACCTTTCTGAACATACCAAGTATCTCGATACCTGCAACCGTTTCCTGCCTGGCAGGCGAATCTCGCGATACCTCAGAGACGGAAACGATACCCACCGCCGTTTAGATGCTCCATAAAATGATGTACTACTGTGCACATCGAACAGCAAGTGATTAGAAAATAACAAGCTGTGATATGTCTTCTTTTATATTTGTGAACCTATGACATATGACAAAGGTCTCAATTGTTCAGAAATAATGTTTGTTCACGAGCTGGTCCAGCCGGCTCCATTCACTGCCATGTATTCATTGAACTTCCGGTGTGAGATTTGCCTCCCATGAAAGCGTCCATGAAAGTGTTATGGCGCGTACCATGACGTCAGCGGTGTCTCTTCCTTCTGTAAGCTTCCTTGGCGCAAAGGCAGAATACAGAAAGCCACGTGCACAACAGAAGGTATAGACACCGCATTGCATTCATTAGATTTGACAATAAATGGGACAAGATTTATAAAGCACGAAAACAAAGTTTAAATTGTCTGGGGGATAACATTACATTATTACGAACATCAATGCATCGAGTTATGAGCCGAGATTTGGGGGGACGTTCCACCCGAGATCATCAAAGAGGTTCAATAACAAGAGATGAAACTCCCAATAGGTCCCATAGTAACAACTAGCACCCAATGTCTCCACCATTTTGGTGTGATGACACAACTTCGGGTTGCTTTAAAAAAAAAAACCTGGATTAGGAGAAACGAGTCATTCTTTCCGCCATGCTCATTCTTTTGAGGGACATACACACACACGGGTACTAACAACTGTGCCATACTGTACGGTACTGTACTGTGCGTACTGTACAATACTGTCCCGTACTGTGCTCTACTGCAGCCTACTGTACTGTACCATACTGTACTGCACTGTGCTGTACCATACCATACTGTGCCATACTGTACTGTAGCGAACTGTACAGTATTGTGCCTTATCATACTGTACAGTACTGTGCTGTACCTTAGTGTACAGGGCTGTACTGTACCATACTGTACCGTAGCATACTGTGCTGTACCATACTGCTGCACCCTGTGTATGTGTGTGCGCGTGCGTGCAGTGAAAAGAGGAAGGGGCGGGGAATGGGGAATTTGTGATGTAATTTGCATCACAGCGAAATGTTGTGCAATAACAGTGTGTTTGACAAAAGTCATATTTGTACACTAAATAGTGCATATGGATTCGGGTGGCGTGCAGGATTTTTAGTGTTTGGAGAGATGTGTGCTAACGGAGTGGTTTGGTAGGAGAAGGCGAACGGATAAACGACCATGTGCTTGTGTACCCCCTTTCCATTAGGGTAGAAGTATGTATGACAATCCCTATATTTGGTCCAGGTTGACCTAGTGCTGATATCAGATAGATATGGTAGAACCCATATATGGATAGATCTAACAGGCTTAGTCATCATGACAAGCCTAGTCGGAGGATATATAACTGGGGTTTTCTACATAGTGGCAGCAGTCGAAGCATCCTGGTTTAATCTCTAATTGAACACCATTGCGGCGGGTTCTACTAAGTAAATCGGCAATAGAGATTTGAGCTATTTAATATCAGCACTCCGATAGAACCATTTAAGTGCACCTATATTCTGTGCACCTCACCGTGAAACCATCACCAGAGGGGCGCTCTCGCTCTCTAGGCCCCAGTCTTCTAAGATCATGCATCTTAGGAAGGCTGTGCGAATCGTCTCCCTGGGAATTTTTGTTTTCATTCTGGCGGCCCTGGGTGTCTGTGCCATGACGAGTGTCTTGAAGTGGAGGACAGGTCATGATGAAGGACCTGTGCCCATTCCCATGTTCCTCGATTCGGACTTTAAGCGATTCCCCAACATCAGTGATTGTGGCCTTCCATTTGGAGTCAATTCACATGAAGAGAAGATCCAGGACATTCTTTCGGCTACAGGAAGCTACAGTTTAGGGGAGGACCTGGATAGTTTGGAAAAAAAGAGTTGCATCATCATCGGTAACGGAGGCATTCTGACCAACAAGTCTCTGGGCCAGGTGATCGATACGTTTGATGTTGTTGTGAGGTTGAACGCAGCGCCGGTGAAAGTGTATGAGACGGACGTGGGCTCCAAGACTACCATGCGCATCTTATACCCCGAAAGCTGTCCCGAGAAGACGGAGCAGATAGAGGACCAGTCGCTGTTTGTCCTCTTGGCATTTTCTGTTAAAGACCTTGAGTGGTTTCGACATATGGTCTTGAAGACGATGCCTACAGTGCAATTCTGGAAGCCAGTGGCACAGCACGTACCAAGAAAGCCAGGCGACATGCGGATGCTGAACCCCTACTTTATCAAGGAGGCCTCTTTCCAGCTCATTGGCTTGCCGTACAACGATTGTCTGCCCGTTTGGGGTCAGGATGCCAATGTTCCCACCTCAGGGGCAGTTGCCATAACGATGGCCCTCCATCACTGTGACCGAGTGGCTGTGGCTGGTTTTGGCTACAACATGAGCGACCCCGATGCCGCTTTGCACTACTACGAAAACCTCAAAATGTCAGCAGCAAGTCCCAATCATAACATAGTGAAAGAAAAGCAGTTTCTGGCGAAACTTGTGAAGACTGGAGCTATCGAGGACCTGACCTTGGGCATCATGTAGTAATTTGTCTCGCGTTACCATTGACTCTCGCAATTTCCAAATGCTTCATCATAGTCTGGACCAACGGAAGAGCTATCATGATTCATGAGTAAGCGATTAAGCAATATTACACGAGAGGGTGTGGGTTCACTTCAGTGATGCTTGTGGAACTCGACTTCGTCTCGTTCCTCACCGCATCCCTGTCGTGGCAATAATCACGAGTGTAATATTGCAATTATACAACAGTTACCCTTAAAACTAAGAAAATCGCTGAAAGAATATTTTTTTTTAATGACAGATGTAGTCACTACGACCACAAATGTCCCAAGAAACTAGCTAGCCTAGCCACCGAGTTTGCTAGCGCTCTGGGAAAACAGAGCAGCTGAATTCTTTGTTTTGATTAGGTGGTGAATGGTGCTGGTTTAACCCACGGCTAGAAGGCTGTATCAACCAATCAGATTGCTTCCTTGAAACGACCTGTGGTATAATAAAGTGGAGCCTCCTCCCCCCCCTCCCCTTCGTCGCGCACATTTATTCTAATATGGCAGCTGCCAGGGGGTCTTGTCTGTCATAGGACGGTGTCTGAGGGTCTTGTCCATCAGAGGACGCTGCCAGATGGAAATTGCACAAGCGCCAGCATATCGATCCGTTCAACACCACGGAGAGCGCCCTGGATTAGGAGAAACGAGTCATTCTTTCCGCCATGCTCATTCTTTTGAGGGACATACACACACACGGGTACTAACAAAGCCAGTTGTTGGAGTGGTTTGCACCACTCAAAAAAGAAGAGAGAAAACAAAACATTTCGGGTGGAGTCCCGTAAACGAATCAACTAAATTGATTTAAACAACAATCGCAGTACAATAGGAAAAGTAGCCAACACAGCCACGTTATGAGTTTGTAGAATGGCCATTTGTTAATTTTACACGACACCAATAAGCAGACAAATGGGTGCATATCTTTGGTCCGACGTACAGTCTGACACGCAATAGTCCGACACCCTACCCAAACCGCCCACAGACGCCACGGGTGAGTCTTAAACCCGGTAAGACCCAACGATGCTTCTCGGTAACATTTTTGACCACTCCTACAACTGGCTTTGTTAGTTTGTCTGTCTTTTCGTGTGATTTCATTACGTCAGACATTACATCAGACCACAGCTGATCAGTCTATATAAGACCTTACACCACTCAGTTCACACGGGTGTGATTTGTTAGTTAGTACAAAGTAGTACCCGGGTCTTCCGGCAACGACTGTTGCATGTCGGACTGTTAATACGTCGGACCAACGCATGCGCCCCCAGGACAATCTGTTTGCTATATATCTGCAAACAATAACTTCACCTACAAGGATTGATTGATCATAAAACATTATTTAATTCTGCACACTGTACACCATGTAGTATACTGTACATTCATGTTCACTGATGCCATGTTAATAATAATACTGAGAGCCTGAGGCGACAGGAAGAGCACATGACCAATTATTAAAGACTTGTCAAAGTGTCGACACAGCAAACGTGTAATCAAATAATTACCATAGACACACAGGAATAAAGCACAACACACACTTTAAATATAAACAACCAAAAATAATTACAGTAGAAAATGTTCAAAAGTCTGTGCAAACACACTTCAAATGTCAAAACAGAAAAGGCTCTTTTTTTTGGTCATTCAACAAATCACTGACTGCGTAGGCTATCCTCAGTTTAGACAGAATCAAAAATAATGGCTACATTGTGACACGAGGTCACATCAAATGGAAAGAATGCTGTACCCTAGCATTTAACATTTTTGTATACCGTAGATTAAAACTCAAGATGTATAATAATTGCGTATTCCAAAAGACACCAAAAGCTGTTTCAATGTTGTGTTTTAATAAATAATTATAAATTATAAAAAAAAACAAATCCACTATTAAAAACAGATCACACCCATTATGGTCATGCTTGGCCTTTTAGTAATACTTTAAAATAACTTACGTTCTGGTTACTTACTTTTCAGTCATAATTCATAATGGGCCCGGTTCACAAAGCTGTTTACACCCATATTTTGGGTGTAAAGGAGTTTTCCAAACTTCCCACGTTAGTAGTTTAGAATAAGGAATTCCAATGACATACAGTACACAGCAAGCTATGGATCCGTGCAAGTCTGCATCCGAGCAGACTTGAGAAAGAGCGGCTCTCCGCAAAATTCACAGACAAAAAAGAAAAAAGGATTACTGAAGCAGACAACTAACATGGGAAGATTGGAAAGTTCCTTTAGAGTCTAAAGTTTAGACCCAACATATGGGTGTAAACAGCTTAGTGAATCGGGCCAAATGGATCATAAATATCATATGCAAATTAAACACTTCACCACATAAGAACACTGCGTGATGATTACAACGCATTACAGTGACAGCAGCAGTCCACTGATTTGGAGCTTATTCATAGACATTCACAAAATAAAAGTAAAAAGTGCATGACTAGTTTTTACTCAGTGATAAATTCATTGTGGTCCACTATTCACCAAGGCCATGTTGGAGACATCGAGTTTACCCGAGCTTTTGAGAACATATCCTTAAAATGGCCTTCAAACATCCTTAAATAGCCTACCTGCTCTCACACAGGCAGTCACATTCAAAGTGTTGTTTCCTTTAAGTCCTTTTTAGAATCGGCGCTTTTTGCTCCTCCAGCTGAACTTGAAGCACGCTTGATGCCGTCATCCACTCCCTCTGTAGTGTGTGTCGTTGAGCTTCCGCTGATGGATCCATCGTCTCCCTCTGGATCCACCCGCTCTTCGTCCGAGGGCAGCCGGAGGAACACGGGCATCGTCAGGTGTTCTTTGGTCAGGAGACCTCGCTGATCATCAGCCCTGAACTGTGCCTTAGACAACATATCCATTAGCCCTGACAGAAAGAGAAAATGTCCTTCAACGCAAGTCAAATCATAATTATTCTAAACTATATAATACGGTACTGAAAGTACTTTAGAATGCCATGGATGACTAACCGGTCAATCACTTTGAGTAGAGGGCAATTAATTACCACTGCACTCATTTCAATATGTGGAGTAAAAGCAAGAGATGAAGGACTCATTTTTGGGTCATTTATTTTTGGACATTTAGTCCATCCTCTGTTGGTCAAAGAACTCATCTTAAAGGACAACTCCAGACTAAATGACGTAGGCTCATTTTCCTACTTATATTGACCCCCAATGACTTTGGCTATTTTTGCCAAATGCTCCCGTCATCCAGTTTCCATGCAGGCATGCAGAATTTGGCATAAGAAATGTTTCTGCCTTTGCCAGATGCTTCTTTTGTGATTTCCTTTTTGGCACAAAGAGCTTTGTATTTTGAGTTCTTACTAATACCAAGAAGGATTTACAGATTGACACTGTCTCGCTGTGAAAGACAGGGAGACAGACAGAAATTGCTAAGTTCATGATTCGATTATGTTGTCAACAGCTACCGGCACAATTCAGGGTGGAAGGGAACCTAAGATTTATCCCTAATTCAGTCAGCCCACAAAGATGAACACAGGACCATGTTGACCTGCCCCCCAGCAATCAGATCTAGAAAATTAACCACATGAACCCCAGTGTCCCCATTCTGGGCATGTCATAAAAGGTGAACTTTCTGTAACAATAGGCCAACATTCAGCGAAAATAGTAGATCTACAAGCTCATAACACAAAGCTCTGTCCATGGTAAGCTTCAAGTTGTGAGCTTGTAGATCGGTTATTTTCGGCGAAGAGATTTGGTGTAAAGGGTTCAAAGGAGAGGGCCAATTTAGCATAGGGCCCTGGTCAACAAAGTATTTAGGGTTTAAGTGGTTAAGAAAGGACGGCAACTAGATCAACATACTGGGGGGCCTACCATCTATGTCGTTCTTACTGGGCTTGGGCTGGTTCTTGGCACAGCCAGACTCCGGGCATGACTGGATCTCCGCGCCCCCAGCAGCCGATCCCCGTTCCTGGCACAAAGCAAGGTATATGGAAAGGAGGTAAGGTCACAAACGCCATTTTCGCAGTCATGCAATTCCAGACGGCAGATTCGTCGCGCAATGGGAGCCAAACTACACCCGGAAGTTTGGTGTAATCACTGGAATGCATTGTGAGAGCCCAGTGACCAGCTCATGAACAAACACTATGATCTGATCAATTCTGAATGACTGAGAGCTGAGACATTTTGTAAAGTAATCGCTTCTGGAAAATAACAAGACAAATAACACACTCCGCTGTGTGTCCACTTTTTGATGTTATAGAGGTATCTAAAGAGCACAAAGTACCTTTCTGAACATACCAAGTATCTCGATACCTGCAACCGTTTCCTGCCTGGCAGGCGAATCTCGCGATACCTCAGAGACGGAAACGATACCCACCGCCGTTTAGATGCTCCATAAAATGATGTACTACTGTGCACATCGAACAGCAAGTGATTAGAAAATAACAAGCTGTGATATGTCTTCTTTTATATTTGTGAACCTATGACATATGACAAAGGTCTCAATTGTTCAGAAATAATGTTTGTTCACGAGCTGGTCCAGCCGGCTCCATTCACTGCCATGTATTCATTGAACTTCCGGTGTGAGATTTGCCTCCCATGAAAGCGTCCATGAAAGTGTTATGGCGCGTACCATGACGTCAGCGGTGTCTCTTCCTTCTGTAAGCTTCCTTGGCGCAAAGGCAGAATACAGAAAGCCACGTGCACAACAGAAGGTATAGACACCGCATTGCATTCATTAGATTTGACAATAAATGGGACAAGATTTATAAAGCACGAAAACAAAGTTTAAATTGTCTGGGGGATAACATTACATTATTACGAACATCAATGCATCGAGTTATGAGCCGAGATTTGGGGGGACGTTCCACCCGAGATCATCAAAGAGGTTCAATAACAAGAGATGAAACTCCCAATAGGTCCCATAGTAACAACTAGCACCCAATGTCTCCACCATTTTGGTGTGATGACACAACTTCGGGTTGCTTTAAAAAAAAAAACCTGGATTAGGAGAAACGAGTCATTCTTTCCGCCATGCTCATTCTTTTGAGGGACATACACACACACGGGTACTAACAACTGTGCCATACTGTACGGTACTGTACTGTGCGTACTGTACAATACTGTCCCGTACTGTGCTCTACTGCAGCCTACTGTACTGTACCATACTGTACTGCACTGTGCTGTACCATACCATACTGTGCCATACTGTACTGTAGCGAACTGTACAGTATTGTGCCTTATCATACTGTACAGTACTGTGCTGTACCTTAGTGTACAGGGCTGTACTGTACCATACTGTACCGTAGCATACTGTGCTGTACCATACTGCTGCACCCTGTGTATGTGTGTGCGCGTGCGTGCAGTGAAAAGAGGAAGGGGCGGGGAATGGGGAATTTGTGATGTAATTTGCATCACAGCGAAATGTTGTGCAATAACAGTGTGTTTGACAAAAGTCATATTTGTACACTAAATAGTGCATATGGATTCGGGTGGCGTGCAGGATTTTTAGTGTTTGGAGAGATGTGTGCTAACGGAGTGGTTTGGTAGGAGAAGGCGAACGGATAAACGACCATGTGCTTGTGTACCCCCTTTCCATTAGGGTAGAAGTATGTATGACAATCCCTATATTTGGTCCAGGTTGACCTAGTGCTGATATCAGATAGATATGGTAGAACCCATATATGGATAGATCTAACAGGCTTAGTCATCATGACAAGCCTAGTCGGAGGATATATAACTGGGTTTTCTACATAGTGGCAGCAGTCGAAGCATCCTGGTTTAATCTCTAATTGAACACCATTGCGGCGGGTTCTACTAAGTAAATCGGCAATAGAGATTTGAGCTATTTAATATCAGCACTCCGATAGAACCATTTAAGTGCACCTATATTCTGTGCACCTCACCGTGAAACCATCACCAGAGGGGCGCTCTCGCTCTCTAGGCCCCAGTCTAAGATCATGCATCTTAGGAAAGCTGTGCTAATCGTCTCCCTGGGAATTTTTTTTTCCATTCTGGCGGCCCTGGGTGTCTGTGCCATGACGAGTGACTTGAAGTGGAGGACAGGTCATGATGAAGGACCTGTGCCCATTCCCATGTTCCTCGATTCGGACTTTAAGCGATTCCCCAACATCAGTGATTGTGGCCTTCCATTTGGAGTCAATTCACATGAAGAGAAGATCCAGGACATTCTTTCGGCTACAGGAAGCTACAGTTTAGGGGAGGACCTGGATAGTTTGGAAAAAAAGAGTTGCATCATCATCGGTAACGGAGGCATTCTGACCAACAAGTCTCTGGGCCAGGTGATCGATACGTTTGATGTTGTTGTGAGGTTGAACGCAGCGCCGGTGAAAGCGTATGAGACGGACGTGGGCTCCAAGACTACCATGCGCATCTTATACCCCGAAAGCTGTCCCGAGAAGACGGAGCAGATAGAGGACCAGTCGCTGTTTGTCCTCTTGGCATTTTCTGTTAAAGACCTTGAGTGGTTTCGACATATGGTCTTGAAGACGATGCCTACAGTGCAATTCTGGAAGCCAGTGGCACAGCACGTACCAAGAAAGCCAGGCGACATGCGGATGCTGAACCCCTACTTTATCAAGGAGGCCTCTTTCCAGCTCATTGGCTTGCCGTACAACGATTGTCTGCCCGTTTGGGCAGACAATGGTCAGGATGCCAATGTTCCCACCTCAGGGGCAGTTGCCATAACGATGGCCCTCCATCACTGTGACCGAGTGGCTGTGGCTGGTTTTGGCTACAACATGAGCGACCCCGATGCCGCTTTGCACTACTACGAAAACCTCAAAATGTCAGCAGCAAGTCCCAATCATAACATAGTGAAAGAAAAGCAGTTTCTGGCGAAACTTGTGAAGACTGGAGCTATCGAGGACCTGACCTTGGGCATCATGTAGTAATTTGTCTCGCGTTACCATTGACTCTCGCAATTTCCAAATGCTTCATCATAGTCTGGACCAACGGAAGAGCTATCATGATTCATGAGTAAGCGATTAAGCAATATTACACGAGAGGGTGTGGGTTCACTTCAGTGATGCTTGCGGAACTCGACTTCGTCTCGTTCCTCACCGCATCCCTGTCGTGGCAATAATCACGAGTGTAATATTGCAATTATACAACAGTTACCCTTAAAACTAAGAAAATCGCTGAAAGAATATTTTTTTTTAATGACAGATGTAGTCACTACGACCACAAATGTCCCAAGAAACTAGCTAGCCTAGCCACCGAGTTTGCTAGCGCTCTGGGAAAACAGAGCAGCTGAATTCTTTGTTTTGATTAGGTGGTGAATGGTGCTGGTTTAACCCACGGCTAGAAGGCTGTATCAACCAATCAGATTGCTTCCTTGAAACGACCTGTGGTATAATAAAGTGGAGCCTCCTCCCCCCCCTCCCCTTCGTCGCGCACATTTATTCTAATATGGCAGCTGCCAGGGGGTCTTGTCTGTCATAGGACGGTGTCTGAGGGTCTTGTCCATCAGAGGACGCTGCCAGATGGAAATTGCACAAGCGCCAGCATATCGATCCGTTCAACACCACGGAGAGCGCCCTGGATTAGGAGAAACGAGTCATTCTTTCCGCCATGCTCATTCTTTTGAGGGACATACACACACACGGGTACTAACAAAGCCAGTTGTTGGAGTGGTTTGCACCACTCAAAAAAGAAGAGAGAAAACAAAACATTTCGGGTGGAGTCCCGTAAACGAATCAACTAAATTGATTTAAACAACAATCGCAGTACAATAGGAAAAGTAGCCAACACAGCCACGTTATGAGTTTGTAGAATGGCCATTTGTTAATTTTACACGACACCAATAAGCAGACAAATGGGTGCATATCTTTGGTCCGACGTACAGTCTGACACGCAATAGTCCGACACCCTACCCAAACCGCCCACAGACGCCACGGGTGAGTCTTAAACCCGGTAAGACCCAACGATGCTTCTCGGTAACATTTTTGACCACTCCTACAACTGGCTTTGTTAGTTTGTCTGTCTTTTCGTGTGATTTCATTACGTCAGACATTACATCAGACCACAGCTGATCAGTCTATATAAGACCTTACACCACTCAGTTCACACGGGTGTGATTTGTTAGTTAGTACAAAGTAGTACCCGGGTCTTCCGGCAACGACTGTTGCATGTCGGACTGTTAATACGTCGGACCAACGCATGCGCCCCCAGGACAATCTGTTTGCTATATATCTGCAAACAATAACTTCACCTACAAGGATTGATTGATCATAAAACATTATTTAATTCTGCACACTGTACACCATGTAGTATACTGTACATTCATGTTCACTGATGCCATGTTAATAATAATACTGAGAGCCTGAGGCGACAGGAAGAGCACATGACCAATTATTAAAGACTTGTCAAAGTGTCGACACAGCAAACGTGTAATCAAATAATTACCATAGACACACAGGAATAAAGCACAACACACTTTAAATATAAACAACCAAAAATAATTACAGTAGAAAATGTTCAAAAGTCTGCGCAAACACACTTCAAATGTCAAAACAGAAAAGGCTCTTTTTTTTGGTCATTCAACAAATCACTGACTGCGTAGGCTATCCTCAGTTTAGACAGAATCAAAAATAATGGCTACATTGTGACACGAGGTCACATCAAATGGAAAGAATGCTGTACCCTAGCATTTAACATTTTTGTATACCGTAGATTAAAACTCAAGATGTATAATAATTGCGTATTCCAAAAGACACCAAAAGCTGTTTCAATGTTGTGTTTTAATAAATAATAATTATAAATTATTAAAAAAAACAAATCCACTATTAAAAACAGATCACACCCATTATGGTCATGCTTGGCCTTTTAGTAATACTTTAAAATAACTTACGTTCTGGTTACTTACTTTTCAGTCATAATTCATAATGGGCCCGGTTCACAAAGCTGTTTACACCCATATTTTGGGTGTAAAGGAGTTTTCCAAACTTCCCACGTTAGTAGTTTAGAATAAGGAATTCCAATGACATACAGTACACAGCAAGCTATGGATCCGTGCAAGTCTGCATCCGAGCAGACTTGAGAAAGAGCGGCTCTCCGCAAAATTCACAGACAAAAAAGAAAAAAGGATTACTGAAGCAGACAACTAACATGGGAAGATTGGAAAGTTCCTTTAGAGTCTAAAGTTTAGACCCAAAATATGGGTGTAAACAGCTTAGTGAATCGGGCCAAATGGATCATAAATATCATATGCAAATTAAACACTTCACCACATAAGAACACTGCGTGATGATTACAACGCATTACAGTGACAGCAGCAGTCCACTGATTTGGAGCTTATTCATAGACATTCACAAAATAAAAGTAAAAAGTGCATGACTAGTTTTTACTCAGTGATAAATTCATTGTGGTCCACTATTCACCAAGGCCATGTTGGAGACATCGAGTTTACCCGAGCTTTTGAGAACATATCCTTAAAATGGCCTTCAAACATCCTTAAATAGCCTACCTGCTCTCACACAGGCAGTCACATTCAAAGTGTTGTTTCCTTTAAGTCCTTTTTAGAATCGGCGCTTTTTGCTCCTCCAGCTGAACTTGAAGCACGCTTGATGCCGTCATCCACTCCCTCTGTAGTGTGTGTCGTTGAGCTTCCGCTGATGGATCCATCGTCTCCCTCTGGATCCACCCGCTCTTCGTCCGAGGGCAGCCGGAGGAACACGGGCATCGTCAGGTGTTCTTTGGTCAGGAGACCTCGCTGATCATCAGCCCTGAACTGTGCCTTAGACAACATATCCATTAGCCCTGACAGAAAGAGAAAATGTCCTTCAACGCAAGTCAAATCATAATTATTCTAAACTATATAATACGGTACTGAAAGTACTTTAGAATGCCATGGATGACTAACCGGTCAATCACTTTGAGTAGAGGGCAATTCATTACCACTGCACTCATTTCAATATGTGGAGTAAAAGCAAGAGATGAAGGACTCATTTTTGGGTCATTTATTTTCTGACATTTAGTCCATCCTCTGTTGGCCAAAGAACTCATCTTAAAGGACAACTCCAGACTAAATGACGTAGGCTCATTTTCCTACTTATATTGACCCCCAATGACTTTGGCTATTTTTGCCAAATGCCCCCGTCATCCAGTTTCCATGCAGGCATGCAGAATGTGGCATAAGAAATGTTTCTGCCTTTGCCAGATGCTTCTTTTGTGATTTCCTTTTTGGCACAAAGAGCTTTGTATTTTGAGTTCTTACTAATACCAAGAAGGATTTACAGATTGACACTGTCTCGCTGTGAAAGACAGGGAGACAGACAGAAATTGCTAAGTTCATGATTCGATTATGTTGTCAACAGCTACCGGCACAATTCAGGGTGGAAGGGAACCTAAGATTTATCCCTAATTCAGTCAGCCCACAAAGATGAACACAGGACCATGTTGACCTGCCCCCCAGCAATCAGATCTAGAAAATTAACCACATGAACCCCAGCGTCCCCATTCTGGGCATGTCATAAAAGG
The DNA here is from genome assembly GCF_951216825.1 of Electrona antarctica. Taxonomy (NCBI): domain Eukaryota; kingdom Metazoa; phylum Chordata; class Actinopteri; order Myctophiformes; family Myctophidae; genus Electrona; species Electrona antarctica. The sequence continues at coordinate 16,677,061 of NC_136806.1, forward strand.
TGAACTTTCTGTAACAATAGGCCAACATTCAGCGAAAATAGTAGATCTACAAGCTCATAACACAAAGCTCTGTCCATGGTAAGCTTCAAGTTGTGAGCTTGTAGATCGGTTATTTTCTGCGAAGAGATTTGGTGTAAAGGGTTCAAAGGAGAGGGCCAATTTAGCATAGGGCCCTGGTCAACAAAGTATTTAGGGTTTAAGTGGTTAAGAAAGGACGGCAACTAGATCAACATACTGGGGGGCCTACCATCTATGTCGTTCTTACTGGGCTTGGGCTGGTTCTTGGCACAGCCAGACTCCGGGCATGACTGGATCTCCGCGCCCCCAGCAGCCGATCCCCGTTCCTGGCACAAAGCAAGGTATATGGAAAGGAGGTAAGGTCACAAACGCCATTTTCGCAGTCATGCAATTCCAGACGGCAGATTCGTCGCGCAATGGGAGCCAAACTACACCCGGAAGTTTGGTGTAATCACTGGAATGCATACATATGCATAGCTCATGAACAAACACTATTTCTGATAAATTCTGAATGACACATTGTCTGCTGTGTTGCTTTTTGATGTGTACAGTGTCATTTTATAGAGGTATCTAAAGAGCACAAAGTACCTTTCTGAACATACCAAGTATCTCGATACCTGCAACCGTTTCCTGCCTGGCAGGCGAATCTCGCGATACCTCAGAGACGGAAACGATACCCACCGCTGTTTAGATGCTCCATAAAATGATGTACTACTGTGCACATCGAACAGCAAGTGATTAGAAAACAACAAGCTGTGATATGTCTTCTTTTATATTCGTGAACCTAGGACATATGACAAAGGTCTCAATTGTTCAGAAATAATGTTTGTTCACGAGCTGGTCCAGCCGGCTCCATTCACTGCCATGTATTCATTGAACTTCCGGTGTGAGATTTGCCTCCCATGAAAGCGTCCATGAAAGTGTTATGGCGCGTACCATGACGTCAGCGGTGTCTCTTCCTTCTGTAAGCTTCCTTGGCGCAAAGGCAGAATACAGAAAGCCACGTGCACAACAGAAGGTATAGACACCGCATTGCATTCATTAGATTTGACAATAAATGGGACAAGATTTATAAAGCACGAAAACAAAGTTTAAATTGTCTGGGGGATAACATTACATTATTACGAACATCAATGAATCGAGTTATGAGCCGAGATTTGGGGGGACGTTCCACCCGAGATCATCAAAGAGGTTCAATAACAAGAGATGAAACTCCCAATAAGTCCCATAGTAACAACTAGCACCCAATGTCTGCACCATTTTGGTGTGATGACACAACTTCGGGTTGCTTTAAAAAAAAAAAACATTAAAAAGTCATGCTGTACAAACCTATTCTACGGTTATATTTAATGCTTCTACAGAACTTGTCCGTGTTGAACAGTGAAAATGTATTAGAAATATACACTACTATAATGATTTACTCATTTATTAATCATATTTATGAATGAATCAAAGCAGAAATTGATATACATTCATATTAGAATATGAATATGTATTGATATATATTCTAATTCATTCAGAATGTCAGGGTGCATGTGTGCCCATGCATGTATGGACATGCACGCACGTCCATGCATGCGTGTTACAGTAAGTAGGGCAGGGAAGAAGTGTTACAAGTGTTACATTAACTTTAGTCTCTCACGACAGACTGTTGACTCACCGTTTTTCCTTTATTTTCGGCCGATGGGTTCTCAGAATGCTTTAACTTTAATTCAGAAAGCGCTGCCGCCATCTTGGATTGATGCGCCATCTAGTGGTGATTCCAAAAAAATTAAGGAGTTGCATCTCTTGTTATAGAATCTCTTTGAGATCATGCCACGCTAAACTCTTCCCAGATGCCAATTTTCAAGTTCTGCTGTATAGAGAGACAGGACCCACTTCCATGTTCTCCTCCGCCCAGTCTCTGCCCTACATTCCCTGGGCCTCTATCTACGTTACTAGGGGGGGGGGGGGGGTCATTGAACAAAGAGGACTCCAAATAAACTAACCATCCATCCATCAAACCTAAAGACTAAAAGCAGCATGGGTTTTGAGGGGGTAAGTCCCTGCGATGTACTACTAGCTTCATGTGACATGTCAAGGGGGTGTACTTGTACATCAAGCAGCCTCACGCTAAGGAAACAGGAGATAGGCTCCTGCCATATGGGCCTCACGGCTCCACAATACTTACTATCTACCACTGATCAGTTCTCCAGTCTGTTCCGTTCTACCCCGAAGACTCTCTAGATCTCAAGTAATATAAAGTTGTGCAAGTTGTGGTCGTATAGCCTCTATGAGCGAAAGCTTACCTGAGTGGTTGAAATGTGTCTGGAACTGCTTGGACCTGTTAATATAAACCACACAGAGAATATTAGTGACACCCATGGTCAGTGGCATTTAAATAATTACCTATACTATTATAGGTATATAGAACACAGACATTAGTGACAACTATGGACAGCAATATTCAATGTTTTGACACAAGACCAAGACTTTGTCTAAGAAGTCATTACTTTGTGCTATAGAGACAAACCTTTTTCTCCATTAACAGTGAGTATTTAAGTGTGCGCACTGCGCAGAGAAACGGTGAAATCAGTGAGGTAAGGATTAAAGTGCTCCCTGTAGGACAGGGGTGCCCAAAAGGTAGATCGCGATCAACCAGTAGATCACAAAGGCTATGCAGGTAGATCACATGACATACCCCTAAATAATATTTAATTGAAATATAAAGAATAGATATCGATATTTTTGGCATCTACCACTTGAATTAAGGTGACTTGATTGATTGATATCAAAAAGGGCCTGTCAGCTCAAACCCACAATGCAATCTTTTGTTTTCAAGAGTGTTGCTGTGCACAAAGGTCAGTAGCATTACAAATTGAATACAAAAAACCCCGGTATTCCATTTCTCTCCCTCTATTTCCCATTCCAAGTACATTTGTCTATAATTATGTAACTCCAGCTCAGCTATTCCAAAGCCCCCTCATGTACATATTTAAACTATTTTCAGTAAAAAGTTTAATAATTCTTTAGGTGGGTAGATCTTGTTGAGCTGGTCATTTTGAAAGTAGCTCTCAAGTCAAAAAAGTGTGGGCACCCCTGCTGTAGGATATACTAGCACCAAGCTGAGGCAGCAGAGCACCGTGAAGAGGTACAGCACATCAGCTCATCAAGCTAAAGTACTCCAGGAGCATGCAGAACGAAAGGAAAAGGTGGAGGGATAAGACAAATGAATTAATAAATAGTGTTGAGTGTTGTTGATCCAGGATACAGAAATCTTGGAACAATCCGGAGCTCGCATGCATCACAGTTTAATGGTCAAACGCTGCATTGTGAATTAGTGTACAGGTATAGTATATTCACCTTTGATCTTGTCTAGTTGGAGCTTCTTATTGGCCAGTTTGAACACATTGGTGCACATGTTGATGGGATCAGGACACCCAGCCTGAAATCACAGGAAATAAAAACGTATCAATATAATGTATCAGTGTCTGCAAATGAAGTCGACGTTCACCGACGGCAGTAGCCAATATTCATCCGTGGTTGGGATGCGTCAAACTTTTTTCTGGCTACTGTATGTTGGTGCAGCCTAACAAATAGATTTGGAAAAGTTGTGTTTTATAATGATTTCTTTTGTTTGTTTCCCTGGCACAAAAGTGGGAAATAACAAAAAAACAATTAACGGCATCAGCTAAATTGTTATTTTTATTAAACATCGGTATCGGCCATGAATATCCATATCGGTGCATCCCTAGTTTGCTACCATGCGGAAGCTCTATCCAAACTGTACGTACCCCCCCCCCCCCCACACACACACACACACACCCACCCACACACGTATGTCTGGCTAAGTTACAACCTACAGGGGACAATTCTCGAGCGGCCCAGTCAGCGGCCCAGTCCGTGGCCCAGTCCGTGGTTCTAGAGCAATTTGGTCCGGTTTTAGAGCGTTTCTTCGCTTTATCATTTAATTAGTGGGAACACTGGTACTGTAACTGGGAATAGTCTAGGTCAGGGGTGGGCAACTGGCGGCCCAGGGGCCACATGCGGCCCCACCTTCACTTAATGCGGCCCTCAGGTTAATGTCAGAATACTGATATAATATTGGTTTCAGCTGTTTACAATTCCACAACATGCAAACATGACCCGCTTTAATTACTGCAGTCTAAATTAGTAGCCCAATGCTCAACACACATATAATTAAAGGCATTTGAAATTACATAAAAATGTTAATTTTCAGGACTCCAATTCAAAAATAGCAAAAAATAATGCAAGATTTCAATTCTAATATAGCAAAAATAGCCGATCTACAAGCTCAAAACGAGTCGCAGCGCGACGCGTTTTGAGCTTGTAGATCGGCTATTTTTGCTACGACAGTAATATATGGCCCTAGGGAGTGAGTGTGGAAATATAGTGGCCCTCTCCATCGTTAAAGTTGCCCACCCCTGGTCTAGGTTCAAAGTATGGGTGACAACAACGTCAGCAATAAGCCCATCCATGGCTTGATAAGAACATACTGAAAAATACAGAGCACAGCCGTGGGTGCCACAGCACACGCCACACCACAGCTGTACTACACCAGGGGTTCTCAACCCTTGGGTCGCCAAATTATTTTAGGGGGTCCCCAAATTATTTTCAAAAAAAAAAAGATTTTTTTAAAAAAATGTAAAAATAGCAGACCTACAAGCTCGTAGCGCGCCACTCGGTGGCGCGCTATGAGCTTGTAGATCTGCTATTTTTCAATAGCTAAATTATAACAATGCTTAAAACACCAAAAGGGGTTCCCGCCCAAAATGGTTGAAGGTTATTGTAGCAGTCAATTTATATTGGGGGTCGGGAGGGGGCGGGGCGGGGGTCCCGAGACATTGCCAAAGCATTTCCGGGGGTCCCCGGCCAAAAACGTTGAGAACCCCTGTACTACACAATACAACAGCTGTGGAAATTCTGACACTGATGCATTTGTCTGGTTTGACTGCTGCTGCGGATCATCTCCATTATTAAACAAGACTCTTACTACGTCTGAGAGTGCGGATTTTCTCTTTGCATCTGCACCCAGCACACGCCTGAACCTTTAAAAGATTGCCCGAGTTGAGCGAGCCTTTTCCCTTGAAGTGTACTACACAGTACAACATTATACTTTCTTTAAAGATTTTACCTGATTCGGTCCGACCATAGCCTCGGAAACCCAGACGTTTTTATTTCCAGGGAGAAATAATAGTCCGACCGTAATGTGTGCACTACAGTACTAAAAACCCAAGAATTATCTTTTCGCCGGCATTATGACTGCTCTCCTCTCTCTTTTCCCCCACCACAACAAACAGAACACACCGCGAGGGTGGGGTGGGGTGCGTGGGGTAGGTGTGGGGGACCAGCCGTTCTCAGAGTTTAAGCCGGTTGCAGAGCGTGCGCACAACTTCAGCAAGCCGGCTCCACTGTGGAGGACTGGGGAGGCCGCAGGCAGGGTCCTAGTCCCTGTCTTTTTTTTTACACTCAGAGGACTGGGGCTGCCTCATTTGAGGCTTTTAACACTTATTTTCCCGTTCAGTTTTGCGGCCGGCAGCCCATATAAGATCATCAGCCCACGGTGGACTTGACCCCTGTGACCCCCCCCGTCGTCTCCTACGTCCCTGCACACACACACACACACACACACCATGGTGACGATGGCATCCTGTGGTTTGAGCTGGTGTTTCAGGAGAACCCCAGCGAGAGCATCTTGCAGCTTTTTACTGGACTTCACAATGACCCCCACTGTCTTCCCGGTGAACAACACCTCCAGCCTGAAACAAACACACCAGCCAGTGAACACAGCAACCGTTAACATCAGACATGCATTTAATTTGTCATGACTCATGCGAATAAAAGATGCATCAATAAAAAGAAAAACATTGTTAATTTTCAAGATTTCTACAGTCTACCTCTGAGACACAGAGTACAGTAATTGTACCATCTTAGAGCATTAATGAGGATTGATATATGGATAAATAGAAAAAAAGTTGAGTACGTTAAGTCGAAGGATCTGCAGCCAGGGAACAGAATTATTCCAGGCAGTCCACTTTTAGCTCCATATAGTCCAATTGTCAGTGTATCAGACAATCCCACTAAACGATCGTGTACACAAATGCCGCATATATAGCACTGTCATTTTTACATCACCAAGGCAGGTGCTCCAACAGGAGCCTCAAGATTGTGCACTTCGATAACCGGTCTGTGTAAGGTAAGCCATGTGGGCAGAACAGAAGGAGAAGTGCTGCATGTGGTTAACTCACGCAATGGTGACCCTTAGTTCCAGGTCGACCTCCTTGTCCCTCACCACTGAACAGTCCTGGTCCAAGGAGAGGGGTTGCTGTGGGGAGATTTTAGAAAAACCTTGAAAATGTGTGTGTGTGTTATATATATATTTGCACCTCAAATCTTTGCTTCTGGGGGTCCCTGGAACAAAACATTTTGAGATGGGGGTCGGCAGCCAAATACATGCATGCATGCGCACCACTGATAGATTACAAGATAACAAGATGAATCACTTGCGATGCAGTGAGTCAGAATGCTGATCTCTGCAACGTTCTGCAACAGTTTAATTGCATAAAGTTGCGCTGGTGTGGACTGCATGCTTTTAACCTGACTCCACCAGATTGCGGCAGTATTGAGTTCACAAGTTCCCTCCTCCTGCCTGGATCTGGGCTCTCTCAAGCAGAAACGATAAATCGTAAAGAACGGGACCAACATTTTGATATCACCATAATAATTTGGAGTTGTAGTCTTGTTAGGTTGCGTTTACATGTGCACTGTGGCAGCGCTTCAATACGTCATCAGTATCGCGTTGATCCCGCCTCTAGCGGCCACATATCTCTCTCCGGTCAGAAATGGCTCGGGGTACATCGTCCCGAGAGGGACCAGATTCAGGTTAGTATGCTTTAGCTTTTAACCCAAACTGTGGAATGACCGCCCCCACTCAAGGAAAAGACTTAAGTGACGGAAATGAAAGCCTGATTTAAGCCTTTAATTTGTAATTGTGACAGCCATGTAGGCATAACCATTTGCGGACTAAACTGAAGCCGTGGGTCTGACAGAAATAAGAGCTCACCTTGTCTTTGCCACGGAGGTAGATGACGACATCTTTGAGTGGGAAACCTCTCTTCTCACACAGGCTGGCCAGCATGTCTCGGAGGAGCAGGCCGGGCCGTGCGGGGGCCAGCGAGGCACTGCCGTCAGGCAGGTACACGCAGCAGTAGCCCCCCTCCAGCCCCGGAAGACTCCCACCCCCATGGTCTGGGGAACAGGGACTCGAACGGCCATTCTGATTCAGGCAGATGAATATAAGGAGGTAGGAAGTTTGATTAGTAGAGAGATAAAAGAGAGATAGAGAATGAGATAAAGAGAGAGAGCTACAATTTAGGTATTAATCCAGAGCAATTTACAGTAAGCAGGAACACCACATGGTAATACATCAAATGCATAAAAATAGCCATCAAGAATCATATATACGTCATAAGTGGAATATAATTGGAATATAACTTAACAGTGGAATATAATTTAAATATTTGTATACACTATATAGAGTGCTATGTCTACATGAAATGCTATCTAACTTACATTTTGAGCCTTTGCATACGCGTATAGGTCATCAAGGCTAGGGCAAGTGCTACGTCAAGTGCTACGGGCTAAGATGGAGTCTGAAGAGGTGGGTTTTAAGACTACGGTGGAAGATTGGGAACGAGTCTGCAGTTCTGATGAAGTGCGTTCCATAGTTTTGGAGCCAGAAGAGAGAAGAGTTTGAGACGTATGGTGCGTTGTCCTGGCATTTTTACTGAATGTTCTTCTTTGAAGATATGGGGTGCCATACCTTTGGTTGCTTTGAAGGACAGCAGAGTTTTGTACTCCGTGCAGCAACCGGGAGCCAACCAGGAGCCAAGTGGGGAGACGTGAGAATTTTGTCTGGTTGAAGACCAAGTGAGCTGCTGCATTTTGCATCAATTGGAGAGGCTCATGAAGTGCACATGCCGGTAGGCCAGTAAGGAGAGAGTTACAATAGTCAAGTTTTGATATGACTGAATAAGGAGCTGAGCTGACTCTGAGGTGAGGAAGGGTCTAATTTGTCGAATGTTAGCTAGAGCTAGAGAGAGAGATAGAGAGATGGATAGAGAGAAAGCTGTGACTTAGACTTCATATTGAGCAGCAACCAGTAACCATTCATTACCTGTATTTGCCTGAAGAGGGAGCCAAGTTCCACACTGCTGTTTGACTTCATCTGTGAATCGTTTCGGCACACAGAGACCGTCTGGGACACGTCTATAGCTACATAGGGAAGAAACACTGTAACAACAGGACCTTGGAAGTGGAGAATAATGTATTTTAAACTGTATCGTCGTTTAGTTTACCCCCCAACGATCCTCTCTTTTGATGCGTCGCAGTGCTCTTTCCAACTGGACCGTTCTGTTGGGAGAAAGTGAAACCAAGCCGTTGGAATAGAATTGATATGAATAAATGCAAAGCTGCTTCTTGGCTTTCCATAATGCTCTGGCGCACCTCTCTCTCTCTCTCTCTCTCTCGCTCTCTAATGCAGTGTCTGTGAGGGATTTCTACTTAACTTAACTTACCCTAGGACTCACCTACGACCAACATATAGGGACGTCAGTTTGAATGTGGTCAAGGAAGACATTGTGTTTTGAAGTGTTTTTTCTTTGTAATACCAGATCACTCTTAAACAGTTTAGGATGGCTCAGGGAAGAGGAAGAAAAGTTTCACAGCTCTCAATGGCCCCTTTTCCACCGGGGTTGAAGCGGTTCTGTTCTTTTTTATCCCGACTAATTTTGAACCAAATGAATTGGTTCAGATCCCTGGAACCACAAAATACTTCTTCTTGCCCTGAAGTGGGAACCAAAGTGGGCGTGTCACTATTCAGGTTGGAAGATGCAGATGGGAACGGGACCAGTTCTAGAACCAAAGTTATTTTGCTGGAAAAGGGGTCAATGTGCCTGGGCTACTTTGCAAAATACTTCTCCAAAGCCGTGGATGCTCATAGGGGTATTATTATGGGATGAGTAGTGTGTGGAAATCAGAAAAGAGTAGACCTTAAGATAGCTACTGTGGAGTTAGTACTGCTGTATGGGGCTGAGACATGGACCCTCACAGCACAACAGGAAAGAGCCCTGGATGGAGTCTATACAAGAATGATACGAATGGCACTAGATGTCACATGGACGGACTGCATCAGAAATGTGGACCTACCACGGGTCACAGACAGTCAGAGAGAGAAGGTTGAAGCTGGCAGGGCACTGCGTCAGGCACCCAGAACTAGAGGCCCTGGGAGCCAACCCAGGGCAGAGGCAGGAGGGGAACGAAGCGCACAACCTACGTACACACACTGCGGCGTTACAGCTCTAACACTGTAGAGCTCAAGAACCTGATGTTAGATAGGAGAGTGTGGAGGGCAAGCGATCCAGGAGTTCCGAGTTGGTGTTTGCTAGACCACACTCTCAGATGGCATAACTGTATATTTTGGCATTTTGATTTTGTATTGTTTTGAGTGTTGTGTCTTTTTAAACTCGTACTGTTAAAAATGAATATCGATTGATAACATAAAACATTCAATGAAGTAAAACACACACACACACACACTCACAGTGAACATGTCCTCCCAGGATCCCTTGGAGGTTGGTTTAGAAACAAGTGTTGGAAGAGGCTTGCTGCCCACACTGGCCACGGTGCAGCTCAGGTAGAGAGGGGACCGCACGAAGCGTCTGTAGCTGTCCATCTTCATCAGCTTGAACACCTGACGGGCACAGCACCACAGAGAGCAGTGAGGACAAACGACAACGCATTTTCAACTGGAAAATGTGCCATGAAAGTGTTGTGTAAGACATTATGTTAATGGTTTCAGGTGTTTGAAAGTGACTGTGTGCATGCGTGCGTGCGTGCGTGCGTCAGACCTGTGTCTGAGCCTTGTCAAATATGTGAGGTGTGGGTTGCTGGAGGTCTTGCTTCTCTATTCGGGCTGTATCGTCGATGTTGACAGAGCACGGAGCGCTGTCGGACAGGTATGTGTTGTAGACAGTGGCAGCCTCTTCTTTTAACTGCAAACAAGAACACAATCACATAAACACCCTGCATGAACCTAAAAGTGCTCAAATGTGACAGAATAAGACGGCATGACAAACAATGTCAGTTTTCGGTTTCAGTACGAGTTCCATTGCGTTTAATTTTACATAGCCAGATTTTAATAAATAGATTTAGTATCAAGGTTGACAGGAAAGGCAGGGGAGAGGGGGGATGCCATGCAGTGAAAATGCCTTGGGTCAGAAGAACTGGGTTCACTATACAGAAAGACGGTAGCCTTCATTATAGCCTTATTGACGGGCGAGCTACACAGAGCCCGTGTGACGTATGCGCAGTCCGCGAAAATAATCCACCTGTGAAACCCTCCTGGCTACACCAGATCTGTGGGCGCGCGCAGATTTGCCCAATTTGTCTCCATTTGGGAGACAAATTATACGTGCGCGTGTGGGCATCCTATTTTATAGAGCCGATCCTATTATTAGAGCATGCATATCCAGGGCCTGGTGTCTGTGTGTCTGGTGTAGCCGGTATCATTGACATATTGGATCTTTCCAAACGTCCGTTGGATACGCACTCTTACACAATGAGCCACCAGTTTACTTTACTTTATTTGTTTATTTAGACGGGACAGAGCATATTAATGAACAGTACATTAAAAATGTAGTGTAAATACACTGGATTTAGAAGAGATGCTATATATCTTTTTTAAGGAGAAAATAGGATAGGATAGGATTAAAACTATTGCTAGGGCCAACTTTATTGTGGACTGACAGTCATACGTGATCACAAGACTGGTTGTTTTTTAGCCAGGGCAGGGATAGGCTCCAGGCAGTGTTGTAGAGTTTTGTGAAAAGAGGGATGATACACTAAATAGAAAAGGAATCAACTTTTCCATACCTTGCCTGAACTTCTAGCTGGAATCTTCTTGAACTTTTCACAAGCCTGCCAGAACAGAATATTCTCTTCACTGACCTCAGACTTCAAAAAGGCCTGTAGAAACAAACGCATCACAAACAGTCAAAAATAAAAAGGTTATCAGGATATGGGGGGAAAAACCTGTGTTCCAATGGAGCCAGTATAGTTATTAGTCACAACTTCTTGGTACTACTTTTCATTGGTCAAATACTGTATCCCACACAACACTATTCCACTTTTCTATTGTTTTTGAACATAGCTAAGATGCTAGATCTACAAGCTTACAGCACATCACGATGAGATGCGGTCTGAGCTTGAAGATTGGCTATTTTGCACGCTACTTCTGCAAAACAATGTTGTGTGACGAAGTAGGACATTTAAAAAAGGTAGGGTACGTGATATTTTTTTTACAAATTTTGTTAAAAGGTTAAAGCATCATATTTAGATAGTAATCATTGCTATTAGAGCATTTGTTCAGTAACATGAGTCTCCCCATAAACAACATTTCAGCCAATGAGGAGAGATTACCCATTTATCAGCTTCATCTAATAGTGTTCCAGTCAAGGAAACCTCTATAGCCCTCTATAGCAATTAGTACTATCATAATATAGAGCTATTAACACTTTTTAACCAAAGAAAATCACTTATATTACCCCTACCTTTAATTTACAGGGAGCCGGAAAGAGTACAAATATGGAGATAACAGGTCACCACTGGCAGACCTCTGTTCATGTCATTATTTTAAAATGGTACTGTAATGACATTTGTGTGGTTGGTGTGTGTGTGTGTGTGTGTGTGTGTGTGTGGTTGGTGTGTGTGTGTGTGTGTGTGTGTGTGTGTCTCTGCTTGTCTCGAATAGTGTTGGGAATCTTTAAGATTTTAACGACTCCAGTTCCTTAACGATTCCCTCTTAACGGTCCGATTCCTTAACGGTTCTCTTTAACTCTGAGAGTGAAATTAAAACTTTTCAGAACCACCGGTATTGAATTTGAATAGCAGATGTCAAGTCCACATTCCAGCTCTGACAGTATCATAAAAAACGGTTCCAGAAAGGGTTCTAAATACTATAGAACCGATTCCGGTCCTTCAATAGCGTAACCGGGTCTGAAAAAGAACCGGAACCCTAGTCTCGAGTACCAGTCCATTTCCCAGTCCGTCTGTGTATGACGGTGTTGTGTCTCTCACCGTAAAGTACCGCACTCCCGCGGGGTCCTCCAGTAGCTTCTCGAAGCAGACAGCCCAGCTCAGAACATTGTTCTGATGACCAGCCTCTCCGGCCGGACTCCCTGGAAGACTGGAACTGCTGCCTCCATGGCCTCGAACAGACATGTTCAGCTCTGAAACGCACGCAGCAGCACAAACTGAGCATCGCAGGAGACTGATATATCAATGCTTTAAGTGTCATGCATAGACATGTTTCAGTTCTTTGAAAATATGACAGCATAGTACACATGCGCAAGCACATACCTCCATCTGATACCGCCTGGCTCTGAAATAGAGAGATGAAGAGATAACGTGGGTGCCAAAATACAACCTCAGTGGGTTTTTTTAGACAGAAAATGTAAAAAGCAGAGGTAAATACTTTCAGGATACACAAAAGTTATGTTTTGAATTGGAAAGTGTGATGAGCATGCTGTGAGCATGCTGTTCTTTTTGTTTAGCTAGAGTAGGTCTACACCAGTGGTTTTCAACCCTTTTCATATCTATGTGACTATGTATGTACATTATTTATTGGGCATTTGAGCCAATGCCAATTTGGGTCTGAGAGGCTAAAGGCTCATACATAGTCTGGATTTTCGGTGGTGAGGTGACCACCGAACTACAACATGACGTCACGAGCCGCGGTGAAGAGCAAACCACCGCCACCGCTCCAGCCCTTCTCTGTTTTTACTCACCACCGCTCAACGTTATTTCAGCTCCGGTGGTCAGCTCACCATCGGAGCGGTGGTCACCTCACCACCGAAAATCCAGACTATGAATAGGCCTTATATCTCATCAAATGGTGATTTGATGAGATTTAGTCTCTCAGACCCAAACATTTTGTCCACAATTCCATGCTGTATTGATGTAGTACCATTAGGAGAGATAACAGGCAAACATTGATCAAAATATAAATTATTCTACCTTCTCTAATTGTGTAGACTTGTAAATTAAGTAATGCAGATATTTAACAATAATGTGTTTTACACTCTCAAGAGTTAAAGCTCTTAAGGGTCCATTTGGTTACCAACTCTCCATCATTTGGCTGGGGACCACCAGGAACCCCCTCAAGGACCACTGGAGGTCCCCCCGGACCACTGGTTGAGAACCACTGGTCTGCAGTACACCGCATGACACACCGTTGGTGTGTCATACGGTGGGAAGAGGGTGTGGCACTACTAGACCGTTCATTCACAGCTTCCAAAGTAGACGTCGGTTCAATTCAAGTGACTCAGTCATTGTTTCACAACAACCACCATATCCTCCTGAAAGAGTAGGGCCTGATATGTCTCTCCGCCTTTCATTAACGCGACTCAAAACACAGACCCAATTTGGCTTCCTTCTGTGCGTTTCTTCTTTTCAGGCTTATAAGAAATAACAGTGTTCCAGAAGAAGAACATAGGCTTCGATAACCGTTCTTTAAGAACTTGAAGGATGTACAGCATAGGAGTCCATTGCCTCTCATAAAGACGCATTAGTAATTATACATCGTGTGCACAATACGCAGAGACAGAAAGCGCTTGATATTAGTTATAGATACCTTTATCAGAATGACAAAACCAACCTAGACAACAGTGATTGTCTGTTTCAGTAGAACAGAGCCTGATTAGATCTAGCATCACTAAAAAACACGAAACATGTCAAGAGAACTCAAACTCAAATAACCGTTTTAATACTAGATCCATCAACAAACCATCAACTACAACAATCTCTTTACTAATAGCATCCAAAGGCATTAACTTTTCCTTGAATGCAAGTCTTTTAAAAAGACCTGACCCAGCTCTGTGCCATCATACAGTACAGTAGCCTATTCATTCACAGCCACTGCATCTCTAGTTTATTTTGATGATGAAACTAGCCAAACATAACAAAATAGTTGATTTGCCACTCACCATATGGCCAACGGGAATGCCAAGACCTTTACGGTTATTTGCCATGACGATATGGTACGAGCTCCAATAAGCCAAAAGAACAATGCTAAACGTCTCACACACACAGTAGAGTGATCCACCAAAGGTTGATACACTGCCTCAACACTTCACCACTTCCTGTCACTTCCTGCCTGAAAGAGAAGTCTCTCGACCATCGCAAGTCACAAAAGAGGAAGTATCATAATTGCTGTTACATGATGAAAGTGGCATGCAGGCTGCCTCTTGAGCAACCCACTGAAGTGGACTCATGGAAAAAGCTGTTTGCTCTGTGCGTGGCAATCTTAGAGTATACTCTAAGGTGGCAATAGTACTTTTGCTCTATTGTACATATGGTGGTCATACTGTAACTTAAATTATAGTGCTGTCTCACAAGCAGTTGTAATGCAAATTAACTACTTAACAACTACTACTTACTGTAGTTTGAACAACTCTAACTGTAGGCTACTTGAAGTATTAAAAAAAAATCAGCTTTTTGAGGAAGTGTATATATACAGGCTACTCTGTATTTCTATGTCTAATTGATTTAGTTGTAGCCTATCATAAGAGTTAACACATTTTATATTTTACACTAAGCAAAAATGTCACCAAATCATGTTATATCTGTCCATCCATATTCTAAAACTAAGATTAATACTACTAGAGAATATATTGTATTTTTTACATAGGCCTACCTGGCTGTAATAAAATCCAGCCTTTACTAGAACTAAATGACCATAACATTGTCTGTCATCATTTCTCATACTGGTAGGCCTATTTACTTACATTTTATGTTTGCTGCAAAGTCAAGACTGGAAGACCTGAGCAACTTTGCCTTAGTTTCCATAAAGACAAGACAACATATTCATGACATAATGAAAGGATCCAGCTACAAATGCAACTTATGTAGCTTCACATTTTTAAAGAAAGGCATACATTTTAAATAGCCTACAAAGTCGGATTCCATCTGCAGAGGGAACAGACAAAAGCTCAAAGGCTACGTGAAGTTGATCCCACAAACCAATTAAATAATTATTGTGTATGGAAGTTGTGGAACATTTTGCCAATTAGCCTAATTCAGGCACAATTTCCAACATTATTAAAGGCTTTCACCAAAAATGATAGTCATACCTTGTCGTCAACCACGGTGACGCATTTGTGTTTTTCGTTGAAGTGTTTCTTATACTTTCTGTAATGTTTTTGCACTGTGCTTTTGGCAAATCGATACACAGTAGAAAGACGGATGATGGCGACCATCTTCACAACTAGAACACAATATTAGCCTATGTAGAAACTGTAGCCTAATGAAATGTCTAATTACAGTATGTCAGATTTTCTTCGAAGATTTCCAACGAAACGAAACACTCGATGTCGCACCTGAAACATATCAATAACTGATTGTGCATGCGGATTGGTCGTCGGCCCCATCCCATCCCCATTGGTTCATGGTCAAGGAAGCTATGGAAATCTGGAAATGGTAGCTGTCTCCCGTTATGTGTGCAAATTACTTCTCAAGACCGCACCAATGTCTCAAGACCGCACTAACTAATGCCAGACCCAGACCGCACCAATGCAACTATAGTTGCAACTCCTTGTTGCAACAAAACAGTTATAGCCTAAGGCCAGTGACCAGTCCAACTGCCATTTGGGATAATGGTTGAAAGTCAAGAGTTGCATTGATTGATTGATTGATTGATTGAAGAATTTATTAACAGTTTGCAGAATTACAGTACATTTCAAGCACAAACTCAATACAAAGGCTGTTAACTGTGAGTGGACGACCCAATTAAGCATTACACTTGCATTGGTGGCTACTGGCTAGTGTGGACTGGCCTTTATCTGCGAGACATTATGGAGCATTGGCTACATGTTTGTACAAGTTCAGTTTACTTTTGCCAGGAAAGTTGCACTGTGCTGTTACCTCAGACCGAGGTGAAATGGCCATAGGCCATGAGAGATCAACAGCACACTCTCCTGGCCATTGTGGAAAAGAATATAAAGTAACATTCCCTGAAAACTTTAATAGCATTATTTCTCTCTCTCTCTCTCTCTCTCTCTCTCTCAGCAGCAGTGCCATCATTTATATGTTCCAAAGCAGTAGGCCTATGCATGTGGTTATTGGAGTTCCAGGAACATGCACATTTGCATTGTTATCAATGTTATCAGTGTTCAGCTTAGTTGCACTGCATTTTCCAGTACAAAGACCAGGCTGTAGCTTAGGCAAAGTAGTGTACTCATTCTACATCACAGGACTAACGGCATATGAGAACTGATGCAACAGGTAAACATGAAAACCATTATTAATAAAATTACCAAAATATCTTTCTTTAAAACTCTTACTTTAACTTTTTTATTATTACTTAATTTAGTTTTACTCACTTTCAAAGTAGTGGCCCCATTTTGGGCCTTTTGCTTTGGCCTTTTGCTTTTTTATTTATGCTAAACAATATCGAGAATAATAGCTTAATACAAGCTCACAATGTCAAACACTGTATATGACAAAGCATAAATTACGGTTTATGTTAAGTGATCAAAAGGCATCATCATGTCAGTTAATGTTATTCCTCGTACAAATTATCTTTGTTGCTGTTTCTGCTCTTCAATGCGTTTGTTTTCTGTTGAAAAAAGACTAAATTCAAATTTAAATGTGTTTGTTTAATGTCTGACAGAATGGACGTGACAGAGATGTCTCTGTATCGTGGACTTGGCATTCTCTTCATGAGTAAGAAGAAAGAACTCTTTGAATTGTACAATTTTCTTTTCCTCGTGAATATGATTGTTCACGCCAATATGATTGGCACTCTCACATCATGTTTTGTCTTCCCTAATACTGTAGGCCAGGTTTGTTCCGCCTGCATACGTGTCGAATGCCTGCGTTGTAATATCACAGGTGAAACTCAGCACCTTTCACTGTTTATATTTAAACTCAATACCTATGTGATAATAATGTTAGATTAAGAAAGCTGTTAAATGAGAGATACATTATCAATTAAATTACTCCTCCTTTGTCTCTGTTCACCTTTCTACTAGATGATAATCCCACTGCAGTCTGCTTCAATGGTCAGTAAACTATTTCCTCCTGTTGTTGTCGTCGTGTTGCTGATAATCAAAGACATTAAAAAATAAAAGAAGAAACTAAAGTTCATGCTGACTAATGTATATACTGTTCTCTTTGTTAATTTGCCTATAGAAGTTCCAGAGAACTGCACTCGTAAAGGTAGATTGACATAAATCAGTGGTTTTCAACCTCCTTCCGGGGACATTCACCAAATTGACCCTTACCCTTACTTCTTTTGGTTTCATTTTATGCTCTCAGGAGTTACATTATCGTTAGACATCTGCATCAGATTTACAAGAAGTCTAGTCTACACAATTAGAATAATTGTTATTTTATCAAATAGTTTTGGGCCTGAGATGCTAAATCTCCTCAAATGGTGGTCCGTGGGCCGTGGCTCAAATGCAGAATAAATAATGGGCCTTGCCTTGGTATGAAAAGGGTTGAAAACCACTGACATAAATTATATCACGACATCTGCATTACCACTTTGAGTCTTTGACAGAGAAGAATAGGCATCTTTTTGACTGACTTGATGTTCTACTTGTCAGATTTCCAGGTGTCTCTGAATGCCAGCGGTGGGTTTGACTTGGCCGAGGGCGAGTACATCACCATGACCTGTACCCACAACCTGCCTGCGCCCCCTCTGCACCTGGAGTTCATGTGGGAGAAGGATGCTCATGTCCTGGAGGGTTGCAACGCCAGCAGCCTAACGCTGAAGGCGTTTAGCTCAGACAAGGGCCAATACAACTGCAGCATCCAGAGTCCGTGTGGCAATTTCAGCTCTTTACCACGGGGTGTCACTGTTGCATGTAGTTATTCATGTTTTTATTATATATTAAATAAATTGTAGAAATGTGTAATGCTTTCTTAATCATCAGTGTTCTAGTGGTATCTCAGACTTTGTGTAACTGTCTGTGTTTTGTGTTCTTTTTTTCGTCTGTCTGTCTGTCTGTCTGTCTGTCTGTCTGTCTGTCTGTCTGTCAGCCAACAGTCCAGTGATTCTGATCATCTGTGGCCTCTCAGCGGTGGTTCTGGTTGTGTTTCTGGCATTGGCTATGAAGTACAAGTTGAAAAAGGAGACCGGTAAGACCTGCCTTTTCCATTTAACAAAGAAGTAGCCCCTAAAAATACACATTTTAAGCTCACAGATGTATATTAACTTATTGATGGATGTAACTCAAATGCTTAATAATAACAATAAATAATGAACAAAGCGTTATAAATTATGAAGTGGACATGTTTGTTTAGCTGTTTCATTCTATTTAACATGAATATTGCACCCTGAAGGAAGCAATGAAACATTAGGGTACATTATTTTTGGGTATTTGCCCTGTTCCCTTGTGTCCTCCTTTTCATCTGTCTTCCTGTCTGTCTGCTGTCTGTTTGTCTCCACACAGCTCAGAATAAGAGAAGGAAACTTCAGCTTCAACGTAACCAGCAGAGGGGTCCAGAGATGAGACCTAGAGATGCCTGACTCGCTTCTTCTATCTCACAATCGATCTAATCTAAATAATATTAGACTCACAATAGCTTTATTGATGTTGGTAAATACATAGGAAATGGTGCATTTATACTTATACAGTGTTCATTTAGTTGACTAGGCCTACCCATACTCCAGATTTAGGTGATAAGGTGACCGGTTAGTAAAAACAAGAGAGACGTGTTTGGGTGAGCGGTGAGTCGCATACCACCGCAGCGTGACGTCATGTTGTAGTTTTTGGTGGATACCTTATCACCTAAAACTGGAATATGAATAGGCCTTTGATATTTTGCTCAAATAAGTCAGACTAGACTAAAGACAAAATAATTTCAGATGACTAAATGGGACTAAAACTAAATGGTGTGTTCAAAAGACTAAGACTAAATCAGAATGTGCTGGCAAAATTAACCCTGCATTTATATAGTGCCTTCATCCAAAGCACTTTTAATACAATGTTAATGCTTTCACCCTGGATTCAAACAAGGACAACGTGATCCAACATCACGGTTGTATGCCTCCGACAACCAGTTGGCATTTACGCCCGTGTCAGTCCAGACTTGTATAGTTTATGTAGTGAAGATTCTCAGAAACAAAAACAAAAAAGCAATGCCTCTGGCGGGGGGCGTAAAAATAGTTTTGAGTAACTTGATACTTTCTGTTGCGCTGTAAATAAACTCTTCTGTATGCTAGTTTTATGAATGTTAACCCATCACGGTTTTCTCAGATCTTTTTTTCAGGTTTATATGGTTGAAATTGTCTTTATACTGCCCTGTTTATTATGTATTCTTGTTTTGCTCTTGGTATTTTAGTACATTTAGTGCATTTAGTACATAGTCCGCATCAGAAATGTGGACCTATATGGGGACCTATGCTGGCAGGGCAGGCTGGCAGGGCACTGCGTCAGGCACCCAGGACTTGAGGCAAGTACATTGACCTTATGGGAGCCAACCCAGGGCAAAGCGAGGAGGGGAAAGAAGCGTACCACCTATGTAGACGTGCTGCGGCGCGACAGCTTGGCTGACAACACTGAAGAGCTCAAGAACCTGATGTTGGATAGGAAATTGTGGAGGGCATCGATCCAGGAATCCCGAGTTGGTGTTGGCTAGACCTCACTCTCGCAGCAACTAAACTAGTAAAAAAAAATCTGTGTCTTGTGTACAGCACTTTGGTTCAACACTGTTGTTTTAAATGTGCTTTATAAATAAAGTGGATTGGATTGGATTGGATTGGATTGGAGTGGAGTGGATTGGAGTGGAGTGGATTGGGGATCCAGTGCTTTGGTCCTAAAGTGTCACACAGTCACTTGTTATCAGTGATTCCCAAACTAGTGAAACATTTGTTTGTAGATCATCTATTTATTTAGCTTTCAAATTTATGGAATTTATTTTCTTTTTATTTCTTTGTGAAATTATTGAGAAAAGAAAAGACTGAGCCTATCCATCATTTCAACTTACTTTGGACATTGTACAGGGTTTGATGAGAGCCCAGGTAGGGCCGGGCCTTCATTTGGACATTGTACAGGGTTTGATGAGAGCCCAGGTAGGGCCGGGCCTTCATTTGGACATTGTACAGGGTTTGATGAGAGCCCAGGTAGGGCCGGGCCTTCATTTTCGGGCCTTTTGAGAACTCTAGTTTTCACCAGCTGCCGGGCGCGGCTGCGCTAATAACTTTGGGGCAGGCCTGTCTAGAGTTTGAATGGACAGGTGGGCCTGTTGAGAACTCTAGTTTTCGCCCGCTGCCGGGCGTGGCTGCACTAATAACTTTGGGGCAGGCCGCAGGCCCGTCTAGAAATTTGAAATTTGAATGGCCAGGTATAAGTCAAAAGGGAGACATCAAAGAGGAAGGATGGATGGGGAAGGATCAACATATGGAATGTCAGAATGTTCTGAAATATATATGGAATATATATGGAAATCTAAGGGTTTGAGGTCAGATGTAGAGTTGCTGGCCAATATTGATGACATCAGGGATCTCCATACTGTATATGGGCTTAACTGTGACAGCAGGTCGCATTTACTATGACATCAGGGTCTCCACATCTCCATCCCTGATGATGTCACATGATGTCACGAGACCTGGGCACCATACCGGTATATGGTGCCCGACACACTATGTATAACAGGGGGTTCCCAACCTTTTTATACCAAGTACCACCACAGAAAATATCTGGCTCCAAAGTAAGTACCACCATAATAACTGATGTTATTAGGACAATGTAATTTATTTTTGAATTGTTTTCTTTTTGTTCTATTTTCGCTGCTGCTCTGACAAAACTCTGTCTAATCATAATCATATTTCTAATCATCTAATCATAATCATATTTCTAATGTGATTAATCCGTCCTCAAATCTTCTATTAACACCTACAGTAGGTGTGCTGTCATGTTCGTTTTGTGCGTGCGTGCGCACACGTGCGTGCGTGTGTGCGTGCGCGCGCGTGCATGTGTAGAGGTCAGCCAGAGTTCCACCTGCAGGGAGATGGTGTAAGAAGCTGTTTCCAGATCTGAGTCACTCGATCGAGTGGCGTAACTTTGCTGCCAGATTACTATACTGCGTCCATATCCATATGCACTGCCCAAGGCTGAGGGAGATGTTTTAATCTAGGAATAAAACAAGAGTGAAAATAATCCCTCTGCTCACAGGAGCACGCATGATGCTCACAACATGTTCAGTTTACTCATGATGACAAAAAGGCCTCCGTTCCCCTACACAGGCTTGATGCTCAGCCATATGGTGAGTTGTCTGGACTGGACTGTGCTTTTTCTGTGTGTGTGTGTGTGTGTGTGTGTGTGTGTGTGTGTGTGTGTGTGTGTGTGTGTGTGTGTGTGTGTGTCTGTGTGTCTGTGTGTCTGTGTGTGTGTGTGTGTGTGTGTGTGTGTGTGTGTGTGTGTGTGTGTGTGTGTGTGTGTGTCTGTGTGTGTGTGTGTGTGTGTGTGTGTGTGTGTGTGTGTGTGTGTGTGTGTGTGTGTGTGTGTTTCTTAGCAGGTGGCTAAGGGATAATCCAGCTAAAGCTCCAGTGCAAAGTGAGGATGGAGCGATGGAGGGATGGGCAGGGAGGGAGAGGAGGGAGGGCTGAGTTGATAATTCTGGCCTCCTAATCCTGTCCATTCCACCCTCCCCCCCTCATCCTGCTTGCTTGCGAACTCTAACCCAGCCGACATTCATATTACATTTACATGCGCGCACACACACACACAAACATACATACATTACAGAGGCAGCCACACAGACAAACAGACGCACGTGCAACGGCAGACTGACCCGCGTTGGGAGGAAGACGAGGACGAGAAGGCCACACCGGTGCCTTTTGCGTCCCCCTGCAAACCTGTTAGCTTCACCTGAGAATGTAGCTTCAGCCGCTTAGAGAAACACACGGCATCATGGCAGAAGCTCAAAGGGTATGTTAGCCTCTCTCTGCTTTCATTCTTTCATTTATTATGCTTCATTATGCTTCAATGTGCTGTTGTTTTTTTGAGGGGCACTAGCCCCTCCTATATCCAGCTTTTGGTGTGTGTGCACCTACTATGTCCTACACAAACATTAAATTCCCTTTGACAATGATTGGACAATTTTACTTCATAGCGTCTGAGCAAATATGACATAATGTAGTGTCTATATTATGGCATGATGATAAGAGCGCCCCTCACTTCACACGGGTGTGATTTTTGATCAACACATGCACTTACAGATGTGCCATTTGAGAACTTTTCACATGTCATGGCATATTGGCAAGACGTCAGTGGATTGTCAGTAATTGTCTCATTGTCAGTGAGAAAGGAGGGCATCTGGTGTTGTCCTGTAAATGCTATTCAGATTCTTGTTTACAATGAAAAGAAGTGTCGAAAAGGGGCACTTGTTTTCAATAATAAAAGAGAAGAATTAGCAAGGCTAAACAGTGAAAAGAACCTTGGGAAAACAATTATTATATTTCCAGAAAAAATGCAGAAAAGGTACAGGAAAACCTGAACTGTAGGAATCTGTATACATTTATAGGGTACAGTTGTCTCTGAGGGCCTTTCAAACACCAACGCATGTGTTGTCCTATAATCCATTGAGACCTGGAACGCATCCATGTCACGTTAGCGTTTAACCACATTAACCATTAACCCATTTTGGGGCGGGAACCCCTTTTGGTGTTTTAAACATTGTTATAATTTAGCTATTGAAAAATAGCAGATCTACAAGCTCATAGCGCGCCACCGAGTGGCGCGCTATGAACTTGTAGGTCTGCTATTTTTGAAAAATCGTTAAAATGTGCCTCAAATCTTTCCGAAAATTGTCATGATTTAGAAAACTTTTTTTTTTAATTTCGACGTCAGGCCTGAATGGGATAATTGGTTGACATTTGGTTACGGACCTTACGGTGTCTGTTTTGTAGGTTGTGCTTTCAGGATGTACCTTCCTTACCGCATGAATCAGTCATTATACAAATGGCGCCAAACTGGTTACGTTCTCGATCAAGAGACGAGATGAAGTGTGCCAGAGAT
Source organism: Electrona antarctica (assembly GCF_951216825.1). Taxonomy (NCBI): domain Eukaryota; kingdom Metazoa; phylum Chordata; class Actinopteri; order Myctophiformes; family Myctophidae; genus Electrona; species Electrona antarctica. The sequence goes on from NC_136806.1 coordinate 16,700,160, forward strand.
GTAGTGTAGTAGACGTCTACGAAGTCATTTAGAACTATATAAGACAAAGGTCAGATGAAGTGTGCCAGAGATGTAGTGTAGTAGACGTCTACGAAGTCATTTAGAACTATATAAGACAGAGATGTAGTGTAGTAGACGTCTACGAAGTCATGTAGAACTATATAAGACAGAGATGTAGTGTAGTAGACGTCTACGAAGTAATTTAGAACTATATAAGACAGAGATGTAGTGTAGTAGACGTCTACGAAGTCATGTAGAACTATATAAGACAGAGATGTAGTGTAGTAGACGTCTACGAAGTCATGTAGAACTATATAAGACAAAGGTCAGAGCCAGGTCAGATGTAGTGTAGTAGACGTCTACGAAGTCATGTAGAACTATATAAGACAAAGGTCAGAGCCAGGTTAAGAGTTCTGCAAAGCTTGAGTCACATTGGTTGTGTCTGAACTCTGCAATACTTCTCATATTCACTACTAGACTAGAGGATATAATATATAGGCTATATAGGGTATAGTAATTATCACTATACATTCTGACAGCACTACAAAATGGCAAACATATAGTGGACTATGTGCACAAGCAGGGAGGGAATACGTTAGTACGACATAGCAATAGTCCGACATGCGTTGCCGGTTAAGACTCACCCATAGCTCCGACATGCGTTGCCGCCGGTTAAGACACATACTGTAGCCCAGGCGGTGGCGTAACCGTCTGGGCACCCGACTGGTAATCCAGTCGCAGTGTGCCGCGGGTTCGACTCCCGAGCCCGACACGGCCTTTACTGCATGTCTTCCCCCATCTCTCTCCCGTTTCCTGTCAGCCTACTGTCTGTCCCTTCAAAAACCAATAAAAGGCGTAAGCCGCAAAAAATATCTTAAAAAAAAAGAAGAAAAAAAAAGACACATACTGTACATGGCTGGTTAAGACTCACCCGTGGCTCCGACATACGTTGCCGGTTAAGACACATACGTGGCCGGTTAACACTCAGACTCGGTCGGGCTATTGCGTGACCAAAGATATGCACGCCATATGCACAGTGACCCCAGCAACTCCAAATATATACAGTAGTGAATGAGTAGCGAGTGATTGACTGATTGAACACTTTATTACCCAGACATGTAAACAGCACGTGGTACGGCTAAAAGAATAACACAAAAAAATGTCCTGGGGGGATTTTTTCCATTGTGTGTGATTTGGAACACGTGCCATCTGTTGCTCTGTCGACCTTTTGGGCATATGATTGTCATAGAAAGATAACCATGTGAACCATGGAGGGAAAGATGGCCGTTAGTTAGTTACAGTACTTCCTGGTTCCTTCAGAAGGTACACTGACTTTGCAAGAACGAAATAAGCAGTCTAATAAAAGCACGTAAATGTATACATAAACGAAATGACTTTACCGATGCCATTGGAAATATAATAATACTATAAATGTTAATTCTTAATTATCACCATCTTTCCATTGGAAAATGCAAATAACCATGCATACAGTAGCATGGGTGTCAGTAAACATATTCCCATTACTCAAAGCAGACAACCAGTAGGCTATCAATCAATGGTATACGACATTTGACTTTCTCTTCGTAAATGAAAGGCTGTGTCTTGGAGTTCCAACAAGAGAAGGGATTCTCTCAGAGAATCCAGTTCATTCACATAATAAGTACTGTCAGTGGTGCATGTCGTTCCTTCCACTGAGTTGTCTTCAGAGTTCCTGCCTCTGCACGCGGCCCCTTTTCCACCAAAAGAACCTTGGTTCTAGAACCGGTTCCGTTCTAGGTTATTGGAACCTTTGGTGCTTTCGTGGAACCGGCAGCCATTTTTGGTTTCCAGTTCAAAAGCAACTTTTAGGGTTCCTGAACCAATTCATCCATCCATCCATCCATCTTCAACCGCTTATCCGTAGCCGGGTCGCGGGGGCAACAGCTCCACCAGACTTCCCTCTCCAGAGCAACATTAGTGACTTCCTCCTGGGGGATTCCGAGACGTTTCCAAGGCCAGTGAGTCAATGTATTTCCTCCAACTGCGCCTTGGTCTGCCCCGGGGTCTCCTCCCAGTGGGACGTGCGTCGAGGACCTCGACGAACCAGATGCCCGAACCACCTCAGCTGACTCCTTTCCAGGAGCAGCGGTTCTACTCCGAACCAATTCATGTTCAGTGGAAACACTCTGAACTGGTTCAATATTATGGTTCAGTGGAAACACTCTGAACTGGTTCAATATTAGGGTTCAGTGGAAACACTCTGAACTGGTTCAATATTAGGGTTCAGTGGAAACACTCTGAACTGGTTCAATATTAGGGTTCAGTGGAAACACTCTGAACTGGTTCAATATTAGGGTTCAGTGGAAACACTCTGAACTGGTTCAATATTAGGGTTCAGTGGAAAGACTCTGAACTGGTTCAATATTAGGGTTCAGTGGAAACACTCTGAACTGGTTCAATATTAGGCGACAAAAAAAAAGAATTGAACCGGTTCAACCCTGGTGGAAACAGAGTCTCCGAGAGTCAACAAAAGAGAACTCAACTGTTATTTGTGTATTTGTTTAATTTGATTGGACTGTTCGATTTTATAATGTTAGTTTTTGTTCATTTTTTTTACTTACATTTTTTGTTGTAGCCTGTATTGTATGAATCTCTCAAGAACAGATTCCAGCACTGCGCTTTCAAAGGAAAAGAGGGTGCATGTCAGGCGCGGCTTTTCCTTTTGTTTTGCTGAATTGTCCACATATTGGTATTGTGTAAGCTTTGTTTTGCTGAATTGTCCACATATTGGTATTGTGTAAGCTTTGTTTTGCTGAATTGTCCACATATTGGTATTGTGTAAGCTTTGTTTTGCTGAATTGTCCACATATTGGTATTGTGTAAGCTTTGTTTTGCTGAATTGTCCACATATTGGTATTGTGTAAGCTTTGTTCGGCAGGACCCCGGGAAGACTAGAGGCTCTTTCAAGTGTCTCTAATGGGGATGGTTTAACATACTGTAAACATAAACTCCTATTTGTTTCCTCTAGCAGGGTTTACAGGGTTTACAGGGTTAACATACTGTAAACATAAACTCCTATTTGTTTCCTCTAGCAGGGTTTGCTGTCAGTCATTGAGAAACTGAAGGGGGCCACAGAGAAGGAGTTGAGGATAGTTCTGCTGGGTTTGGACAATGCCGGCAAAACAACACTGCTGAAGAGCCTTGCCTCTGAAGAGATTGACACAATCACACCCACACAGGTGAGGGGAAGCTATATGCAACACACACACACGCACGCACGCACGCACGCACGCACACACGCACGCACGCACGCACGCACGCACGCACGCACGCACGCACACAGTCACACACACACACACACACACACACACACACACACACACACACACACACACACACACACACACACACACACACACACACACACACACACACACACATTTTAACATTTTTTTTATGTCCACACAGAGGAATTTGCATAGAAGGACATAAATAGTTCAGGTGCAGCAAAGTTACATCCACAAAATCAAGGAATATGTTGCGATACAACATGAATGTCATGTCATCACCCAGCATTCCATGGGCACAAGTACTGTAGGCATCCTAAGTTCGAAACCCCCGGCCACCAACAACCAGTCCGCGGGTATGTCTCAGGCTGGACCACCAGAGGAAACAATTTCCCAGTCCACTGCTGCATTGCCACCCGGTGTCATATCGTTCCCGGTAGTGTGGCTAATCCCGCATGGGCCCAAAATCCACCCACTCTCTTCCCAGTAGCTGCTCGTGGGAAGGTCCACCAAGCAGCAGTTGGTATACTCCATCAGTGAGCAGTGCCTTGTTGTATGCAAGCTTGCGATGGTGTTGAAGCACACTGTCCACAGAGGTTGCAAATGCATCTTAAATCTGCACCCACTACATTAACGATGGTAGTTACAACGGAGCAGTTTAATGTCATGCTCAGGACACGGACACACACACACACACACACACACACACACACACACACACACACACACACACACACACACACACACACACACACACACACACACACACACACACACACACACACACACACACACACACACACACACACACACACACACACACACACACACACACACACACACACACACACTTTCATTCTACAGTATATGACCTCCTGGTGTATAGTACGGTATGTTAACTATATTGCTAGGTACTATCACATAATAGGCTATGCATCCTGTTGCGGCATATGCTACTATACATATTAAGCCTTCATTATGTCGGAGGAACAGGTGCATATCTCATGAGCTCTCGTTAAAAGAATGAAGTCACGTGACGTGACACTCTTTCTTTGGGCTGTGAAACGACATGTTAAAGAATGTCTCATTAGGAGGAGATAGACTACAATAGCATCTGGATACTCTGCTGCATATACTCTGAGAATAGAACACATCTCTTATGGAACCAATGTATCATCATCACACATCAGGTTGTAGGTTACCATGCAGGCACGTGGTAAATGGTAAATGGTAAATGGTGCATTTATATAGCGCCTTTATCCAAGGCGCTTTACATACATTCACCCATTCACACACACATTCATACACCGATTGCGGCGGAAGCCATGCAAGGTACCAACCAGCACATCGGGAGCAATTTGGGGTTCAGTGTCTTGTCCAAGGACACTTCGACATGTAGACAGGAGGAGCCGGGATTCGAACCACCGACCCATGGATCATTGGATGATGCTCTACCTCCTGAGCCACAGTCGCCCCGTGCCCACGTGCACACATACAGTATAGACATCAAAGGGGGCTTGAGCCTCTGCTCTTTGAGCGGTCTGTAAAAAACGGCCCTCTCCAGAGATCATGCATTCACGGTGAATCAAATGCAACTGCCCCCCTTTCCTTTCCTTTCCTTTCCTTTCCATTCCATTCCATTAATTTCCTTTCCTTTCCATGCCATACAAGGCAGCATTCAGGAGAACTCTCGCTGCCGAACTTTCCTGAACTTAAACGCACTTTTACATTGAAAGAATCTGTCCTCTGTGTAGAAATCCAAGTTTTATACACCTCATTTCCAGTAGCTAAACAGTGTGGCCCGAAAATAGCTGATCTACAAGCTCTCAATGCGTCACAGAGTGACACGTTAGAGCTTGTAGATCCGCTATTTATTGCAAAAAAAAAATCCCTTTTAGGGAATTTCAGCCCCTGTCTTTCTAACATTCTCTGCACGTCCCTGTTATATAAATATGAAATCCATCAACGTTACTCGCAGACATAATCTGTAAGGTCCAGGCGTGGAAGAGGTACTCTGACTTTTTACTCAAGTAAAAGTATAGTGATACCACAAGTAATAGTCCTCTATACTATAAGAATAGAGGATCAGAGGTATATAGAAATCTACTTAAAGTTCCAAAGTAAAAGTAAGTCAAAGCAAATTGGTCGAACTATTTTGAAACTATAGCAGAAGTGTTTAACTTGTGTTGTGCACAATAATACTACAGTATAGATATTCCTCTCTGCCTCAGAGATGTATAGTGGAGTAGAAGTACGTAGTAGTTTTGTATTAAGTATTGACATTTTTAAATACTCCAGTAAAGTTAAAAACCTACCTCAAACTTGTACTTGTACTTGTACCCATTCTGTACAGGAACCCCTTTTGGTGTTTTAAGCATTATGTTACTTTAGCTATTGAAAAATAGCAGAAGAGTGCCGCGCTATGAGCTTGTAGGTCTGCTATTTTTGAAAAAATCGTGAAAATGCGGCACAAATCTTTGAATATATATTCTTTCAGAGCGAACGTTTTTAACTCAAATCTTTGCTTCTGGGGGGTTCCTGGAACAACATATTTTCAGATGGGGGTCGGAGGCCAATTACATATAATTTTTGGGGTCCTTGACCACTGATATAGAAATATAGGTATTTCAGAAAACTGTCAGGATTTAGAAGACATTTTCAGGTCTAAATGGGTTAAGTACAGTACTTTCTAGTTTGTACAGTACTGTGTTACTTTCCACCGCTGGGTAAAGTCCCATGGGAGTGCATGTGAAGTGAAGGCTCATCAGTGTCACACACATTTCACACATGTACACGTTCGGTGGGTTCATGATCTCTTGAGTCTTTATCCTCAGCTGGTCTTCAGGGTAATGTGTTGCTGCACAACAACCATGTAATGTAATTAAGCTAAATGTTATGGAAGCAGCAGCTGTGGCTTTACCCCTGAGCACAGCACTTCCAGTGTAAAACTCAATTTATGGTATGTTTCTTAAAGATGGAGTGCCACTATTTTCCATTATTGCCATTATTTTAATATAAGGAGGAAGAACTCTTTCCAAAAAGTGTACAGTATTTGTTAAAATCATGCTTTTATGTGGACACGCCCACCAGTTCATTAAGTATGCCTGGTTTGCCTGGTGGGTGGTGATGGGTGGTGATCCACCTGAACTGAAGCCGCACCCACAGCTGTAGTTGTATGATAAAGGGGGAGGGGTTAGGGGAGGGGCTGATAGTGTGATGTCACTATATTACTGTTTATTTCATTGGCCCGTTTGACTGTCAAGGGTTCAGCCTCCAGGAAGAAACCCTAAATACAAAGTTATTACACCATTGCACATAAAAATGACTCCAGGGTGTCTAATGAAGTACTGTCACCTCATAGACACATGAAAAACTGGAAAAATACAAAAATTGTGGCACTCCATCTTTAATTACCATGCACTCGTCATATTTATAACAGCGTCGCTTGACAAAAAGTTATTTTGACAAGCGACATCCTATCGCTATGGAGCAGACACTAGGCTATAAATGAAGCCTAAGTTACTTCAGTGGGATCGCAGGCAACTTACTAGTATTTCCAATTTTCTGTACTTCTACTCCACTATACTGTACATCTCAGAGGAAAATATTGTACTTAAAGCCCAAACCACACCAATGATTCGTCATGCAACTGCTTGCAACCATTATCCCCAAAGGCAGTTGCAAGCAGTTGCATTGGTGTGGTTGACCTTAAAACTGGGCTTACTGTCTGCAATTATATGAAACGTTTAGTTACTAGTCACTTTGTAGATTTTGATTATAATTAGAAAACACGCTAACCACTTCAGCCCTATATATTTCTGCCGTTTGAAAATAGCAGATCTACAAGCTCTATACATTTTTAACTTGTGAAACGGGGCATTCTGCACATTGAGTACTTTTACTTTTGGTACTTTAAGTATATTTTGACACCAATACTTTTGTACACTCAAGTACATTTTTAATTCTGGACTTTTACTTGTAACAGAGTATTTCAACATTTCAGTATTGATAATTTTACTAAGGTAAAAAATGTGCATACGTTTTCCACCACTGGTGGATCACATGGCATTATTATCTGGCATTATTGGGATCACAATTCATTTCAGACATTCTTTATTTTGTGGCCTTCTAAAGGCCTATTCATAGTTGAGTTTTCGGTGAAGTGGTCACCTCTTAAAACTCAACTATGAATAGGCCTTTAGAAGGCCACAAAATAATGAATCTAGATCAAACGGGGACATTTCCTCTCTTGGGCCTCGATCACTCACACGGTCGCAACAGATTGCTGTATGCTTGTTGTATACAAAGGGTGTGACACAGCTTGCCCCAATGCATTTCCAATGGGAGTAACATGGTTTGACACAACATTTGTGTGTTATGAGGGGGAGGGGCGCAGTCGAATCACAGCCGAAAGCCATACAACAGCTTGTAGTCCAAAATGTGGACTACAAACCATGTGACTTCCATTGGAAATGCATTGGGGCAGCCATGACATTCACAACATTCATACAACAAGCATGCATCAATGTTTTAAAGGTCTGAGTGAGGCCCTATTCATAGTTGAGTTTTCCGTGAAGTGGTCACCTCTTAAAACTCAACTATGAATAGGCCTTAATTCTAGATCAAACGGGGACATTTCCTCTCTTGAGAAGCAGCCATGTGTGACGTAACAAACTTCTGAAAAGGACACTGACTGATAATGCAGTAACATTGCTGTGTGTCTTTGACCTTTGACCTCATGCAGGGCTTTAACATAAAGTGTGTGGCGTCTCACGGCATGAAACTAAACGTGTGGGACATCGGGGGACAACGGATGATCCGATCCTTCTGGAAGAAGTACCTAGAAAACACAGACCTGTTGGTGAGTGGCTCTTCACACACAATTCCGTTTCTTTGATTGTATTGAAGCTGCAGTTTCAGCGTTCAGTGTCGTCGAGATACAGTACAACATAATACAACATTTTCAAGCAATATATTGTCATAAATCAGTGCTATTGAACACCCTTTACGTCTGTGTTTTGGTTACAAACATTTTGAAAGTATTTTACAAAGTGCTTCGGTAAAACCACTTAACTCCATTGGACCCTCAAACTGTCTGCTAAAACAGCTAACTCCACCACCACTCACCACTTTTAGAGTTAGGTGGTTTCTTCCCAACAGCAGAGATATATATTTTTTGCATCATTATTTCCTTTGTGTGTGTGTGTGTGTGTGTGTGTGTGTGTGTGTGTGTGTGTGTGTGTGTGTGTGTGTGTGTGTGTGTGTGTGTGTGTGTGTGTGTGTGTGTGTGTGTGTGTGTGTGTGTGTGTGTGTGTGTGTGTGTCAGACTGCCACAACAGCTCTGTTCGCTTCCCGCGTTTACGCGTCTTACTTATTAGTATAAAGCCCTGCATGGGGGACCCCGGACAACTGGTTAATAATAAACTGGACAAGTGGTTAATAAACTCTTCTGTGAATCTCATTGATTTGATGTATGATTCTCTCTTTCAGATCTATGTTATAGATAGTGCAGACAAAAAGCGATTTGAGGAGACAGGATTGGTAAGCATGAAGTACAATTTAACCCATTTTGGGTGGGAACCCCTTTTGGTGTTTTAAGCATTATGTTATACTTTAGCTGTTGAAAAATAGCAGATCTACAAGCTAAGACTTGTAGATCTGCTATTTTTGAAAAATGTGGCGTAAATCTTTTAACTCAAATCTTTGCTTCTGGGGAGGTCCCTGGAACAACATATTTTCAGATGGGGGTCGGCGGCCAATTACATATAATCTTGGGGGTTCTTGACATGAAATAGTTTGAGAACCTGACATAGAAACATGGGTTTTTCAGAAAACTGTCAGGATTTAGACGATAAAACTTTAACACCTCACAAAAATGTGAACATAATTTGTGCGTGTGTGTGTGTGTGTGTGTGTGTGCGTGCGTGCGTGCGTGCGTGCGTGCGTGCGTGCGTGCGTGCGTGCGTGCGTGCGTGCGTGCGTGCGTGTGCGCAGGAACTTTCCGAGCTGTGCGACGATGAGAACCTGAAGAATGTTCCGGTGCTGGTCTTTGCCAACAAACAGGACCTGGTCACAGCATCGCCGGCCAGTGAGATCGCTGAAGGACTCAACCTGCACACATACAGGTGTGTATATATACTATGGGGTTGTCACAATTACATATAATCGTCTAATTGCGATTAATTGAGATAATCGCAATTTTTGTAGGCCTGACCTCGTTTAGTTGAGGTCAGGTCAACTTATCGATCGAAGGAGTGAAACCACCTGACTCCAAAATGTTAATTTTTCAGGAAAAGAAATTAAAACGTATATTTTGAAAACAAAACAACACTGCCTCATCAAAGTTGGCGCTTTGACTTTATATATTGTCAATTACCTTCAGGGCCGGATCTACCATATGGGCACTTTGGGCACGTGCCCAGGGGCCCTTGGGCACCAGGGGCCCCTAAAAAGAAAATTTCCCTGCTAATCCGAATGAAATAAATGGTGTCTAAAAAGATTAGTGTTTTATTGTTGGTGAGAAGGGCAGCTGAAAAGTGCAAAATTGTGTGTAAAGCAGCAACAATGCGCTAGATTGGCTGTCACTCTGGGGGGGGGGGGTAGGCGACCGGAAATAGGCCAATATAACGGCATAAAACTGCCCCAGAACGGCTCCAAAACAGCAAAAATGTTGCGCGCGCGTGAAGGGGGGCCCTTCGAGCTTCAGTGCCCAGGGGCCCTCAGAGGTGTTAATCCGGCCCTGATTACCTTACATGAGAGGGGGAGAGGTGGTGGAGTTAGCTGTTTTAGCAGACAGTTTGAGGGTCCAATGGAGTTAAGAGGTTTTGTCTGAAGCGCTCTTTACTACTTTTCATTGGTTCAATATTTTTGAGGGGCCCCTCCTATGCCCATCTTTCCGAGTTTGTGTAAACACAAGTGAGGATGCAAATTGTGACTGGCCAGAATGAGATGAGATGATGATGATGTACGATGATAAGAGTGTTCCTCACTTCACACAGGTGTGATTTTTTTTGTAACCTACACACAGACATAAAGGCAGTATTATGCGTGTCTTAAGTACCAGGTCTTATTACTTAACTTAAGACCTGGAGGCGTGGTCAATGCTGTTTGGCCACTCAGAATAGCCAAATGGCATTGATCACGCCTCCAGGTCTTAAGTTAAGTCATAAGACCTGGTACTTAAGACACGCATAATACTGCCCAAAGAGTGTTCAATAGGACTCATTTATGCAACAACAACAACAAATCGAAAACCTCAAAAATGGAGTTAGGTGGTTTCCTCCCGACAGCAACGATATGTTGGTTACTCGTACAGGCCTTATTTGAATTGACATAGCCTATAATAACAACGTGCACACACAGGGACCGCAAGTGGCAGATTCAGGCCTGCTCTGCTGTGTCCGGGGAAGGAGTTCAGGTAAGATCCACCTCTACTACCATCAAAACCAACCCAATACAACTGATTCCAAGATGTCAACAATGTAAACATTATTCTCACCAGCAATTTTCTTGCTTTTCATATTTAACCGTATGCTATCTTAAAATTAGGGATGTCCCGATAATGATTCCGTTTGCGATCCGATCCCGATACCACAATTTCTGTGTTAGCCGATACCGATACCAGAGAATAATATTTATAATAATACAAAAAGAAAAAAGATCTTATTTTGAAGTCCACCGACTGGGAATAGTGTTTATAGATATCTAGCTATATATCTCGTGTTGTGTTTCTAGCAGACTCCTCAATCAAATGTGCACTTGCAGTTTGGGCAACTCCAAAGCAAACTCCACATGCCCCAACATTTTATTTACCTGCTAGTTTCAACCCCTGTGTCGGATCTGTGGTTAGAGTGGCATATTTGCCGATACCGATAAAATATCGGGACATCTCTACTTAAAATACAAATAAATCCCATCTGTGAAACCTAATTTTGAAATATTAAGGATTTTATCTGTTGGACAAGATCTCTCTCTCTCTCCCTCCCTCGTAGGATGGCATGAACTGGATTTGCAACAATATCATAAGTAAGAAGAAATAAACCAATATCCCAACTACATCCAAAAGAAGACATTACTCTGGTTTTTGACACAGCCTGGTTGTGAAGTCGGAACGGCCGCGAGGCAGAATTATCAAGCAATTGATCACCACCTTCAGTATAAACATTGACTGCAACAGTGGGAGATGAACAATTTGTTCTTACTTACAAGATCTGCAAATTATAGCTACCGTTTATCTTCAGGAGTCCTCCATGTCCTGGGGTTGCATGCTCTACCGGGGAATATGTGGGCGTTCTTACTTTTACAACAGCAGTGTGTAGCTCTGTGTTGATCTGTTGGTGTTATATAGTTATGTTTTTGTTTTATCAAAGATAGTATGTGTGTGTTCTGAGATTTTTTGACATTAAAACAATTAGATCTTGTTGCTCTTGTGGTGTTTTCATGATCTGTTTCAGGGGTTTTCAAACCCTTTTTCAGGTCCGTAATGTATATTCTGCATTTGAGCCACGGCGGACCACCATTTGATTCGATTTTGTTAAGATTTTGTCCACAATTCCATATTGGTGTGGTACCATTAGGAGAGATAACAGGCAAACGTTGGTCAAAATAACAATGTCTATACATTATCTAATTGTGTACACTTCTTGTATATTAATAAGTAATGCATATGTTTAACAATAATTTATTTTTGAATTACCAGAGATTGTAGAAAAATCCAATTTGTTGTAGAGATTATTGTTTCAAACTCAGGAAATGGTGCAACCAAAATCTCTGCCACACACCTGGTTGATTATTCCTACTGAAGCCGTATCTTCGTAGAGGAATATATACCAGTAAGTTGGCAGTAATGTGCATGCTCTGGGAAACTGAGCGAAGAGTTTTGGTTCTGAGGTGACCTCATTCTGCTGTACAGTGAGCTTGGTTGAGCTGCTACCCACCAGTGTTGTTTTCGTCGACTAAAACTATGACGAAAAATGTTTCGTCGACTACCTTTTTTCACAGGCGAAAACTACATGGAAACTAAATGAAAAGTAAAAGACTAAATATACTGTCGATTTTGTCAGCAAATAAAAACTAGACTAAAATGTTAGGAAGGGACTATAGTGGACAATAGATCCAGTATAAGTAAAAGACACAAGTCATTTTACACTTGGTTGCATGCTGAAAATAGCAGATCTACAAGCTCACAACGCGTCGCAGCAATGCGATCTGCTATTTTCAGCAAGGGTAAAATCAGCCATTACGACGGCATCAAGGCCTGCCAAAATACATTTTAGTCGACTAAATCACCTGTAGATTTAGTCGACTAAAATCTTATGATATTTAGTCGACTAAAACTAGACTTTCCGACTAAAATCATGAGAATTTTCTGCCAAAAACAACACTGCTACCCACAGGAGAAGATCCAGCTCTGAAGGACAGATCCTTCAGAGCAACCTTGATTAGCTGTAATGGACTTATGGACCCATTGTTGTGGCTCCTAGAAGAACTGTATAATTGACTGACTTATTGACTGTAATTGACTGTCCGCCAGAGCCACAGCCACCATTACTTCATCTGCGATACGAGTTATACAAAACAACGCATACTGTTACCTGAGAGGTCTGAGGAGGACAGGTGGACCTAATTGCAATCTGATTCAGTTGAAATGGTTAATTATTTCTAGGTATGACCAACAGGTGGCAGTGTTTCACAGCCTTGTTGAGAAAGGCTGTTCCTTTGCATAAAGACAACTCATGTCACACACAAGTCAACCTTTAGAATTAGAAAGTTCAGTATAAAAAAAAGACACTCGAGATTGTCTTCTCATTCACACTGGATATGTTAGGAGTACAGACAACGTTAATGGAGGTTCTGGTGGTAAGTCACTGCACTTTCTTGCAAGTGACATTAAATACAAGAACAGCACATGCAGCCTTAGGTATTATAATTTGTAAATGAGCTTGCTAATATTATGCTTAATTTATACTTCATTGTACAACAAAGTATTTTAATATCTAAGACATTATAAGTCAAGACATGTAGGCTGACATCTAAGCAATATTAGCCAGTAAAACGCCCTGAGGGTGCGCTGAAACAACAGAGCTTCTTAATACGGCACAGTTGAGAAGCAGGAGTTAAACTATTAATCTGGTGTCAGTGAGGTCAGATGTACAGTTGCTGGCCGGCTCCATATATGCAGATCTACTGTAGTATGTCAAACCATGTATGGCTATCCAGGGTTTGATGAGGTCACTGTCGTGATCTTCATATATGGAGATCCAGGTGATGATAGTCAGCTCCACATATGGAGATCCATGTGTGCACTGACCTACCTCGGCTCCCATCTGCGCGGCACAGCCGCTTGGAAACGTGCGCGCCGCTCTGAGCTGCATGGACGCCAAGGGCCTCCCGCATTTCTTCCTCACGTGGGCCTCATTCACACCTAAAAGACACCTGTCTTGTCCGTGTGTCTTGTGTCTTGTCCGTGTTTAAAGGACCACTTCACCACTTTTCAACATCTCTTCATATAATTGGTCCTCACTAATGTTCATGATAAAACACCACAATGTTTTCCTACTCAGTCTGTGACTGAGACTTTTTTTAAACAATATTTGTTTTAAAATATATTTAGATTTTTATTATCGTGAGAATGATGGCTTCAATTTTTGCATTGCAACTTTTCAAGAAAAGAAAGCCTGCCGTTTCTATTAGCTTGGATTCACCATCGATGATGTCACTGGTGGACGGGTTTCTGAACTGCCCACAGCCCTCCTATGAGACACAGACTGAGTAGGAAAAAATGGTGGTATTTTATCATGAACATTAGTTAGGACCAATTATAGGAAGAGAAGTTGAAAAGTGGTGAAGTGGTCCTTTAATGCATTTCCAATGGAAGTCACATGGTTTGACCAAACATTTTTGTTTGATGGCTGTCTTCTGTCCCTCTCCCCCCCATCAAACAAAAATGTTTGGTCAAACCATGAGACTGCACGTTCAGCTGACGTGCAGTGGAACCTGCTCCAGCAGATGCTGCAGCAGGCGGAGGGGATTGCGCCTGAGCACGACGTGGACGACTAGTGGCCCGAAATCGGTGCGTCAGCGAAAACCCTGCCTTGGTGGACGAGTGGTTTGTTGAGCGCCTGCAGCCTTTCATGGACACCATCGTTGCCCGAAGGCTCATCCTCGAGTGGCAAGGGCGTGGCTCCATATATGGAGCGTGTCACGAGGCGTATATGTCACGAGGCCTGGCTCACTACATTCCCATATATGGGCTTAATATTGATGACATCAGGGATCTCCATATATGGGCATAACAGGGATTGTAGGCGTGACATCACGAGGCGTAATGGACTGGCAACCATGGAGGCATGACCGACCGAACGACTGATGGGTTTTGCAACTACAAGAACAGTTTTGAACAGCTCAGCCTTTTGGTAATTGGTATAATATAAATTGTCATCATTTGTAAGTAAGCTTGTTAATATGGAGGTTATTTTATACTTTGTCATACAGCAAAGTGCGGACCCACAGGAACGCAGACCCACAGGAACACACCCAGGGTGCCGGCCCGATTCCGGCGAGCCACCCCGCGTCCGAAACGGTTGAGAAATGACAGATACCGTGTGGGGGTCCCTCTACTGTACCCTCTACTGTACTGTACTGTACTGTCACTGTACTGTACTGTACGGGCACACCCGAAATCACCATATATACAGTTAATATGTGCGTGTGTGTTTGTGTGTGTGTTAGGTGGTGAAAAACAACCATGCTGTTTTCGTGCTCAGACGCATCCACCCACCCAGCCAGCCAGCCACCCACACACATAGCTCCGTAAGGGAGTGGTTGCACCACTCAAAAATAGCAGATCTACAAGCTCACAATGCATTGTGACACATTGTGAGCTATTTTCAAATGCTCGAAATGTTGATGTGTATGTTTTGTAATAAAGTGAGTGGTGCAACTCAGTGTGGGGGTCCCCGGGAAGTTCCAGACCCACATGGGTGCCGGGCCGGTTCCGGCGAGCCACCCCTGCACGTCCGAAACGGTAGAGAAATAACAGTTACCATGTGGGGGTTCTCGGGGGTTCTCGGGGGTCCCCGGGGGTCCCCGGGGGTCCCCGGAACATCCAGACCCCCAGGAACACGCCCGGGGGGGCGTGCCGGTTCCGGCGTGCCGCCCTGCGTCCGAAACGGTTGAGAAATTATACAGTTAGCGTGTGGGGGTCCCTACACTGTACTGTACTGTACTGTACTGTACTGTACTGTACTGTACTGTACTGTACTGTACTGTACTGTACTGTACTGTACTGGCACACCCGAAATCATCATATATACAGTTAACATGTGCGTGTGTGTTTGTGTGTGTGTTAGGTTGCGCACAGGTTGCGTGAAGTAACTATAGCAACTAAAGTTTTCAAATAATTGTAGTGGCGTAAAAGCACAATATTTGCCTCTGATAGTGGAGCAGAAGAAAAATTATTGGAAATTGGGAAACACTCAAGTAAAGTACAAATATCTCAAAATTGTAATTGAGTACAGTACTCAAGTAAATGTACTTAGTTACTTTCCACCACTGGTGATGAGATGATGTCATGCTATTGTTGACCCACCATGCAGCGGCCCCTATGATGAAGGTTGCCATGGCAACCCTCCTTGCTGTTCTCCAGTCATCTCTCTTCTCTCCTATTATCCCACCCTTCCTTCGCTCCTCCTCGAGGAGTCCTTATCTGTCCTCTCCCTCTGCTCTGCTGCTCATCAAAAGAAAAGAAAGAAAGACTGGACACCACGCACTGCATGAAGAAGACATTACCGGTAAGAACAAAGACAATGGCTGCTTCTGATAGGAGCCAAGTTAACCCATTTAGGATTGAGGCCAGATTCTACAAAATGTCTTCTAAATTATGACAGTTTTCTGAAAAACCTAGGTTTTCTATGTCAGTGATTCTCAAACTAGTTCATGTCAAGGACCCCAACAATTATATGTAATTGGCCGCCGACCCCCATCTGAAAATATGTTGTTTCAGGGACCCTCAGAGGCAAAGATACGAGTTAAAAACGTTCCCTGTGAAAGAATATAGCCTACTGTATATTCAAAGATTTGCGCCACATTTTCACGATTTTTCAAAAATAACAGATCTACAAGCTGATAGTGCGTCACCGAGAGTGCCGCGCTATCAGCTTGTAGATCTGCTATTTTTCAACAGCTAAACTCTAGCTGCTAAAGTTTCAAATAATGGTTGAAGTGATAAAACGCTAAAGCAACACAGATGCGTTCCAGTCCTAAATGTGGTAAGCTGCTGCTCATTCAAAGGGATGCACATGAAGACAGGCAGACTGAGCACAGCTCCTTTGAAACCGGGGGTTGAACCCGCGGCCAACTGGCTTGAATTAATTACTCGCACAGAGCGATAGTAGAGTCTAGCATACACTTAAATATGTCACTTTGTTGTCGACAAAGAATTGTATTCGCTTTGTACAGTTTGTAGATACAAATGTCCACTTGCATTAGTTGACTAGATTAGTTTACCATCTCTACTCTATGCACTTTGCTTGTGTATATGCATGGCAAAATGCATTTTTTTGTCTTTTTCTGACTGATACAGGTGCAGTTTTGGCTGATAGATCGTACTTGAAGCCATACCGTATAAATCCACCCATCAAGACTAACATGCCCAACCTCAACTCCACGGGCCCTTGGGGATCACACACGATGACCCCTGACACAGACCTGTAAATAAGATAAGAGAGACCCTTGTGCCCTTTGTGAAACAAGCTTGTAAATATCTGGAAACCCCTTAGTTGTATACTGTAAACAAGATGAGAGAGGCCGCTGAGCCGTTTGTAAATATTTCAACCACCTTTTTACTTACTTTTACTAAGACTGTGATGTGATGTGACAATAAAGATGTGATCTGACCCCCGAGGCCGACCTTCGCCGCCGGCCTCCCGATGACCACGGTCTTGGCGTTTCCCTGGGAGGTGGACGAGCGCGTGGTGGTGACGATGCCTGCGCTGGTGGTGGCGACCGTGGTGGTCTTCTGCGGGGTGTGCATGCTGCTTCTCGTCGCTCTCCTCTACGCCTTCTGCGTGTGCCGCTCCATCCAGACTCCGCCCAAAGACTCCACCTTCGTCAGGACGCATAGCTTCGACGAGCAGGAAGAACACGCTACTTTCAGACACAGCAGCTCGGACGGCCTGACTCTGGGGAATGTGGTCTGACCCTACGTTGTAACAGCGGGCGAACTCTGGGCGATAAAAATCTCCTAGTGGGCGTTCCTACTGTCATTTACCTTATGTCATCGCTTTGAAGCGTATTGGTGGTTATGGTTCCATGTGGAGGGTATGAACAAAACAACACATGAATTTTATTGGATATCGTTGGACGATGTCGTCCTAGCCTAAGATTTAGACTCTCGTAGATGTATTTTATCGGTTCTGTCGACATTTTCAATCTACGAGAGTATAAGCGAACTCGTCCCATAGTCGTGAGTGCGGAACCCCCTGCCTCAGAATAGCTCTGAGGGTGCTAATGTGCTTACCCCTTACTTGCCCCACCTGTTCGGATTATATTCAGAAAGCGTCCGTAGTTTTCAATTAAAAAGTATTTTAATCCTCTCTGTCTCGGAATCATTCCGCCATCTTGGATCTGTCCTCGTCTCCCCAAATGGGTGCAACTGGCTGCGCAATGCTGACCGCCAGGGGCACTTTTGCACAGTTGCAATCGAGGACAGATCAAAGATGGCGGAAAGATTCCGAGACAGAATGGATTATAACAATTTTATTGAAAACTACGGACCTATATGGGTTTCAAACACTTTCCGAATATAAACTGTACAGGTGGGGCAGCAGGGTAAGCACCTTAGAGGCTTAGATTTTGCATTTGTACATGTTCAGAGCTATTCTGAGGCAGGTGTTCCGGCGTTCCGTGCTCGCGACCATGGGTCGGGTTCTTTTAGCCTCTTGTAGTCAGAATCGATAAAATACATCTACGAGTGTCTAAATCTTAGGCTGATGTCGTCCAATAGATTAAATATTTTCATGTTTTTGAACGACGTTCCTCCGCCCTCTTCGCCTGCTATTGCCAGTAGTTGTCTCATAGACAAATAACGCACTTCCAGGAAAACGCACTTCCGGAAAAAATAACGCACTTCCCGCTGTTAAAAAGCACCGTGACTGTGTTTGGACTGTGCTTGAATACATGCAGTGGTGGAAAGTAACTAAGTACTGTACTTAAGTACAATGCTGAGGTATTTGTACTTTACTTGAGTAGGCTATTTCCAATTTCCAGTACTTTTACTCCACTACATCTCAGAGGCAAATGTTGTATTTTTACTCCACTACGATTATTTGACAGCTGTCATAACGGGTGGCATACAGTACAGACAGTATCTGGCTTGTGTGTGTTACTTGTTTCTGTCTGTGTGGTTATAATAATGCATCACTTTATTACACCAAGGGCACATGTGCAGTCGGTCAAACATAAATAAACAGTGCTTTTTGACCTGAAACCAGCTTGGCTGTGGTCTGTCCAACAGTAATGAGAAGGTTACATATTTACAGCACAAACATATTCAAATGGTGAGCGGTGAGCGCCACCCCTGCTCTACCATAACAGATTGGACTAAATTGAATTTAAAGACATTTAAAATAAAATAAAAAGAGTTACACAATATCACTTTAAGTTAAATTACAGTCATTTCAAAACAATGTGTTATATGTACTGTATGTGGGACTGAATGGCATTGCCTTTCTGAGTGACAACAGAAACAAAATGACCAGTGTTTTATTTGACAATACATTGGTAAAATACAGGAGTTTCTTGGGCAGGGTGACATTATTTGACAAGATAATCTATAGATAAAGAACAGTGGAGAGGAAGTGAGAGAAAGAATCTGACAGGAGTGTGTGTGCGTGCGTGCGTGCGAGAGAGAGAGAGAGAACATTTTAATTAGTTGCTCATAAAGTAGAGGAGAATATCAGTTATTTGGGTTTTATCAACGTCCCTTTGCTGTTCCAAACTACTGATGGGGCTTCATTGCTTTAATCTAGCATTATCATTATGCTTTGTGGGGGCATTATACAGAAACATCTATAGCTATACAGACAGCAGCGGTTCTCAAACCTGTTCATGTAAAGGGGCTCCCCAAATTAAACTGCCTTTGGCCGCAAACACCCATCTGAAAATATGTTGTACCAGGATTTTATTGGTTGGTAACCAAATGGACCCTTATAGATATTTAAAGGACCACTTCACCACTTTTCAACTTTTCAACCACAATTCTTTTCTACTCTGTCTATATGTCATGGGAGGGCTGTGGGCAGTTCAGAAACCCGTCCACCAGTGACATCATCGATGGGGAATCCAAGCTAATAGAAACTGCAAGCGTTCTTTTCCTGAAAAGTTGCAATGCAAAAATGGAAGTCATGGTTCTCACAATAATAAAAATCTTGTTTAAATAAAATCTGCCTAACGATGATGTCACTGGTGGACGAGTTTCTGAACTGCCCACAGCTCTCCTATGAGACACAGACCGAGTAGAAAAAAATGGTGGTGTTTTATCATGAACATTAGTGAGGACCAATTATATGAAGAGATGTTGAAAAGTCGTGAAGTGGTCCTTTAACTCTTGAGAGTGTAAAATGAAAACAAATGGATCGTTTCATTTTACACTCTCAAGAGTTACATTTTTGTTAAACATCTGCATTACCTAAGTTAATTTTCAAGAAGTCTACACAAAATTAGAGAATGTAGAAGAATTGTTATTTTGATCAACGTGTGCCTGTTATCTCTCCTATACGGTACCAACATCAATACAGCATGGAAATGTGGACATATTCTGTTACTTTTAGGTCTGCAGGGCTAAATCTCAGCAAAAGGTGGTCCGTATACGTGGCGCAAATGCAGAATAAATAATGGGTCTTGATATGAAAAGGGTTGTGTAATGTGTAGCGCCTAAATCCCTATATTAGGCGTTACTGGTTGCCAACAGTCTGGTTGTAGTTATAGGACGTGTGCTCCAGAAACTGATGTCCAGACGTTTCCATAGAGTTGGTATGATAAAGATTTATTCTCTGTAACTGCAGACATATGTCACTTCAGCAACATATAAATAAAAATACAATAAACGTAAAAGGATACAGACAACAGCCCTCCACAACACAACAGTCTGAAAACCGTTTGCCCCTTGTCAGCAACACCTGCTCGTTGATTGAGACCTGATTAAATACCCGGGCTGGCCTTGACATTGACCACGCCCTTCAGTGACATCATTGAAAACAATAATTAAGGCTCAAATGGCTCTTATACAGGTTGAAAACCACTGAGATAGACGAATCCACAGAAGGGTGCCGTGGGCGTGGCCATTACTGAGGTGTAATCCATGGAGCAGTGCCCTGTAGGCCAGGTGTAGCTAATCAGTGCTGCTGCGCTTAATGGTACACCTCAGTAATGGCTGCGCCCAGGCCAGGGCACCCCTCTGTGGATTCGTCTATAGGGTCCAGTCGTGGCGGTTCATGACAGTGAGCACGTGGTACTCTTCTGGGAGTCGTGGGAGCCATTTGAGGACGCCATGATCATGTGTCTGTCAGCAAACTGCGTCAGGTCCAGCTCACAGTGGGGGTCCTGGTGGAGACGCTCCTGCAGAGGGTCCTTATAGTGGCTCTACAGGGGAGGAAAAGAACAGATAAGACGTTTTGATGCTTTTTGGTCTTTCTTGTGAATGTTTTGTCTCGTGAATACATTTGTCTCATCGTGGGGTTCACATAAGTTCACAACAAACAGACTTTTGTGTCGTGACGTACAAAAGCAAAAAAAGGCGTGGCCTCACTTCACAATAGTGGGATTTTTGAGCCGTGCAGAGCGCTCCAATTAAGGGCAATACGTATGTGTGTCCCTATGTCTGTATGTACGCCTTTCAGCTCTCGTTCAAAACACACATCACAGCTGTCACTAGATCCTGTAGGTTTACACTCTACAACATACGACGAATTAGACCGTTCCTCACCCAGGAGTCAGCCCAGCTCCTAATCCAGACAACAGTCTTGTCAAAACTTGACTATTGCAACTCCCTCCTTACTGGCCTACCGGCATGTGCACTTAAGCCCCTCCAACTGATCCAAAATGCCGCAGCACGCTTGGTCTTCAACCAACCTAAATTCTCACACGTCTCCCCCCTTCTCCGCTCGCTCCATTGGCTCCCGGTCGCTGCCCGCACAGAATACAAAACTCTGATGCTGGCATTCAAAGCAACCAAAGGCATGGCCCCCCCATATCTCACAAGTATGATCGTACCCTACAAACCCTCCCGCTCACTCAGATCAGCCAACGCAGGGAAGCTGGAGGTACCTTCACTAAAAACGCCGGGACAACGCTCCACACGTCCCAAACTCTTCTCCCTTCTGGCTCCAAAACTATGGAATGCACTTCCCATTGCAGTCAGAACTGCAGCCTCACTCCCAATCTTCCGCCGTAGTCTGAAAACCCACCTCTTCAGACTCCACCATGGCCCGTAGCACTTGCCCTAGCCTAGCCCCTTAGATAGCACATTATGTAGACTTAGATAGTATTTTAAACAGACTTATAGCTTGTTATGTAGACAGCTCTAGAATTGCACTTTATGTAGTCATAGCACTTTATAGTACACATGTATAATATATTATATAGTATAGTATGTATAGTTTACATAGATACTCCACTGTTACGTTCTTAGTTTACGCATGATTCATGATAACTACTTTTTATACATGTGATGTATGTCATGCTTTTTGTTATTGCTTAATGTAAGTCGCTCTGGATTAAGAGCGTCTGCTAAATGCCTAAATTGTAATTGTAAATTGTATGTCTGTTTAGAGTATGACCCATTGACCCCTGCAGATGATTGGGGTCACATTCCGGTCACACACTGTTGAGCAGTCAGCTAATTGTGATTTTTATGTAAAGTCTGAAAGCATTTATTGTAGAGTCTAGGGCCCTTTCCGAAACGAGCTCCTCGTCGCCACTCGCCCTACACATTTCCAGTCGGTATGCGTGTTCACGCGAGGCTGCGCCATATTAAGTGAAACCAAATAGCCTTGAGTGGAAGTGGCTTATAAAGCCCTCAAGGGCTATACCGTCTATAACGTTCTATACTCAATTGGCTTGTGCAGCCCTCTGAGCTGTCACGACTGGCAAATGTAAGTACCGCCACAATTAAATTACATTTGCGTTGTGTTTCGCATCAAACAGTCTACCCTTATTATCGGACTTATGAATTGAAACTTTGGGACTGATACTCCCACCAGCTCATTAACCTGCAAACTAAATATGAGCACATGTTCAGCACAAAAAAAAGGAACGCATCCACAGGAGCTTGGGAGTAAGTAAGGCTTTCCACCTCGAGGGAAAGCCTGGTCTGTGTTACAAAGTTGCTGTGGGATCCGATCGGGAGTGGATGATATCGTTGTAGTCATTGTTTTGTATAGTCATCAGGCCAGAACCATCAATCTGGGTGGTTCTGGCCGCTCCCGACCGGATCATAAACCCAAAAATGAATGCTGCCCAGACTAGTTTCTGCCCAAGGAGGGTGAGTGTGTTCCAAAACGACTTTTATACCCAACACCCTAATCAAGGGAACTTGATTCAGCTGGAGGGCCGGGCACTTCCTTACCGAGGGAACCTCCCAATGCCACTTGTCAATCAAGGGTCTGGATTCGGAAAGGGGGTCGTTCTTGTCGTGTTTCTATGTATTGTTCCCTGGTCTAGTTTTCATGGTTCTGCTCTGCTGTTTGCTCCAGCTGTATCTCATTTTGTAATCAACGCTCATCAGTCTTGTTGTTCCCCAGCCAGAGCAGTCCAGTCCAGTTGAGTCGTTGTGTGACCTGTTTAGTTTAAGTTGTTCTTGTTCACCTGTCATCTGTATTAAAACACTCATTATTGCAGTGGTTTTCAACCAGTGCTCCATGCTTGAGGGGGTTCCAGGTGGTCCCCAGCTAAATAATGGAGAGTTGGTAACCAAATGGACCCTCATGTTAGACATCTAAATTGCTTAATTTTCAAGAAGTCTACACAGTTAGATAATGTAGAAGAATTGTTATTTTGAGCAACATATGCCCATGTTATCTCTCCTATGGTAGGCTACCAACATCAATAAATCCATCAACATCAAAATATAAGAGGCTCATCAAATGGTGGTCCGTGGCTCAAATGGTGGTCCGTGGCTCAAATGGTGGTCCGTGGCTCAAATGGTGGTCCGTGGCTCAAATGGTGGTCCGTGGCTCAAATGGTGGTCCGTGGCTCAAATGCCAAATAAATAATGGGCCTTGACCCTTGATATGAAAAGGGTTGAAAAAACCCATGCATTATTGTGTTTTGAACACTGCCTTTAAACAAAGGCTGTCCTGAGCTGGGTTTCTCACCTCACCAACATGTGACAGTGACGCGTACAGTAGATGTGTGCTATTTTCTATGCAAGGCACTGGGAGTGAAACTAAGTGTAAATCAGGTGTAACTGTGATGAAGAGGTATTATATATAAGAAAGACAGGGGAACTAATCCAATAACCCAAGGAGAGACAGCAAACAGGGCTGTAATTAAATACACATTAACATAACGCAATTAAGTGTTTAATGCCCCCGCCATCCGCCATGTCTCATTGTAATGCAATCCTTCCTGCCTTGCCTTTTACCTTGATAAGTGTCATCTCCTCCACATCGCAGCCCTCTTCCTACCTTTCCTTTTACCTTGATAAGTGTCATCTCCGCCACATCGCAGCCCTCTTCCTACCTTTCCTTTTACCTTGATAAGTGTCATCTCCTCCACATCGCAGCCCTCTTCCGGAGAATGGCCGACGATCTTAATACGGTGGGAGTGAATGGACTTGACGTCGTCTTCATCCATCACACCCGCTGCCCTCGGGAACACCTGCCCGCGGGAATTGTTATTTTGATCATCGTTTGCCTGTTATCTCTCCTATGGTACCAATATCAATACAGCATGGAATTGTGGACAAAATCTTATCTAACAAAATATTAGAAGTATTGGGTCTGGGGCTAAATCTCATGCATCAAATGGTGGTTCCGTGGCTCGAATACCCAATAAATAATGGGCCTTGATATGAAAAGGGTTGAAAACCACTTCCCTAAATCAGTGGTTCCCAAAGTGGGGTCCGGGGACCCCCAGGGGTCCTTGAGGGGTCCCCAGCTAAAGGATAGTTTGGAACCAAATGGACCCTTATGGGTCTGTATTCTGTAACTGAGAGTGTACAAATGGATTTGTACACTAAATTAACATTGATTTTACAATATAAAGTGGGGGTCCCAGAGATAGAAATGCCTTTAAATGGGGGTCCGTAGACTAATGCATGTAAAACATGGGGTCCTTGAAATTAAACAGGTTGAGAATCACTGCTAGAGCTGTAAAAATCTTCTCTTATGGGGGTCCCAGGCCGCCTGGCATATCTCTTCAAATGGGGGGTCCGTGGGCTAATCAGTGTCAAGTCCTTGACGTGAAAAGGTTTGGGAACCACCACTGCCCTAAATGACCCTAAATGGCCTGCTCCTATCCTCACCAAAGCGTCTTCCTCCTCGGGGACTCCTCTGGGAGGCGAGACGGAGACGGGGGCCTTGATGATGGTCTGGGTGTCAAACTGGGGACACGCTGCCTGGGCGTTCCCATCCTTGTCCCGCATCCCCTTCAGCCAGTAGGTCTCGATCTCCACGTTGGACTGAGAGGAGGAGAGGAGACAGGAGCGCTCGATCAGCATGATGCACCAACGCTTCACCCTCGATCAGCATGATGCACCAACGCTTCACCCTCGATCAGCATGATGCACCAACGCTTCACCCTCGATCAGCATGATGCACCAACGCTTCACCCTCGATCAGCATGATGCACCAACGCTTCACCCTCGATCAGCATGATGCACCAACGCTTCACCCTCGATCAGCATGATGCACCAACGCTTCACCCTCGATCAGCATGATGCACCAACGCTTCACCCTCGATCAGCATGATGCACCAACGCGTCACCCTCGATCAGCATGATGCACCAACGCTTCACCCTCGATCAGCATGATGCACCAACGCTTCACCCTCGATCAGCATGATGCACCAACGCTTCACCAGCAGTCCAGCACACAATTAAACACGCATAAACAAACACACAACACAAAATCATGCATTCCAAAAAAGAAGAAAAGTGTGTGTGTGTGTGTGTGTGTGTGTGTGTGTGTGTGTGTGTGTGTGTGTGTGCGTGTACGTGTTGTGAGCTTGTACTGTAGGCCTAGATCTGCTATTTTTTGAAAGATTTATAACGTTTTTGAAACATGTATTATCCCAAAAATAAATAAGTACAATTGTGAATAGAGGACTTTTACTTGAAGTAGTAAAGTACATAAATGACCAGCTGACCTTGATGGTAATGGTGCCCCGCCTCTCAAAGATAAAGTGACCTCCCTTTAGGTGCTCATAGGTGGCGCTGCTGAGCTGGATTTGCTTCTCCTGATGGGACAAAGAGTGATGATGTCATCAATCAGCTCGGCGCAAATGGTGGATCAGTGTATTGATTGATTTCATATAACGGTTCTTCTGTCTGTCTGTCTGTCTGTCTGTCTGTCTGTCAAGTGCTACTTCTTTCATTCTTTCACTCTTTCTGTCATTCTTCCTACCTTGCCACTGCTCTCCATGGCCGATGCGGTGTGGACGGTGTCGCCATGGAGACCGTAACGTGGCATCTTGTGCCCGACTACGCCAGCTACCACCATACCAGAGTGGATCCCTGTTCAGAGAGACAACATGTCACTACGTCAGCTACCACCATCCCAGAGTGGATCCCTGTTCAGAGAGACAACATGTCACTACGCCAGCTACCACCATCCCAGAGTGGATCCCTGTTCAGAGAGACAACATGTCACTACGCCAGCTACCACCATCCCAGAGTGGATCCCTGTTCAGAGAGACATGTCACTACCTCAGCTACCACCATCCCAGAGTGGATCCCTGTTCAGAGAGACAACATGTCACTACGCCAGCTACCACCATCCCAGAGTGGATCCCTGTTCAGAGAGACAACATGTCACTACGTCAGCTACCACCATCCCAGAGTGGATCCCTGTTCAGAGAGACAACATGTCACTACCTCAGCTACCACCATCCCAGAGTGGATCCCTGTTCAGAGAGACAACATGTCACTACGTCAGCTACCACCATCCCAGAGTGGATCCCTGTTCAGAGACAACATGTCACTACGTCAGCTACCACCATCCCAGAGTGGATCCCTGTTCAGAGAGACAACATGTCACTACGCCAGCTACCACCATCCCAGAGTGGATCCCTGTTCAGAGAGACAACATGTCACTACGCCAGCTACCACCATCCCAGAGTGGATCCCTGTTCAGAGAGACAACATGTCACTACGCCAGCTACCACCATCCCAGAGTGGATCCCTGTTCAGAGAGACAACATGTCACTACGTCAGCTACCACCATCCCAGAGTGGATCCCTGTTCAGAGACAACATGTCACTACGTCAGCTACCACCATCCCAGAGTGGATCCCTGTTCAGAGAGACAACATGTCACTACGCCAGCTACCACCATCCCAGAGTGGATCCCTGTTCAGAGAGACAACATGTCACTACGCCAGCTACCACCATCCCAGAATGGATCCCTGTTCAGAGAGACATGTCACTACGTCAGCTACCACCATCCCAGAGTGGATTCCTGTTCAGAGAGACAACATGTCACTACGCCAGCTACCACCATCCCAGAGTGGATCCCTGTTCAGAGAGACAACATGTCACTACGCCAGCTACCACCATCCCAGAGTGGATCCCTGTTCAGAGAGACAACATGTCACTACGTCAGCTACCACCATCCCAGAGTGGATCCCTGTTCAGAGACAACATGTCACTACGTCAGCTACCACCATCCCAGAGTGGATCCCTGTTCAGAGAGACAACATGTCACTACGCCAGCTACCACCATCCCAGAATGGATCCCTGTTCAGAGAGACATGTCACTACGTCAGCTACCACCATCCCAGAGTGGATCCCTGTTCAGAGAGACAACATGTCACTACGCCAGCTACCACCATCCCAGAGTGGATCCCTGTTCAGAGAGACAACATGTCACTACGCCAGCTACCACCATCCCAGAGTGGATCCCTGTTCAGAGAGACATGTCACTACGTCAGCTACCACCATCCCAGAGTGGATCCCTGTTCAGAGACAACATGTCACTACGTCAGCTACCACCATCCGAGAGTGGATCCCTGTTCAGAGAGACAACATGTCACTACGTCAGCTACCACCATCCCAGAGTGGATCCCTGTTCAGAGAGACAACATGTCACTACGTCAGCTACCACCATCCCAGAGTGGATCCCTGTTCAGAGAGACAACATGTCACTATGCCAGCTACCACCATCCCAGAGTGGATCCCTGTTCAGAGAGACAACATGTCACTACGTCAGCTACCACCATCCCAGAGTGGATCCCTGTTCAGAGAGACAACATGTCACTACGTCAGCTACCACCATCCCAGAGTGGATCCCTGTTCAGAGATACAACATGTCACTACGTCAGCTACCACCATCCCAGAGTGGATCCCTGTTCAGAGACAACATGTCACTACGTCAGCTACCACCATCCCAGAGTGGATCCCTGTTCAGAGAAAACATGTCACTACCTCAGCTACCACCATCCCAGAGTGGATCCCTGTTCAGAGAGACAACATGTCACTACCTCAGCTACTACCATCCCAGAGTGGATCCCTGTTCAGAGAGACAACATGTCACTACGCCAGCTACCACCATCCCAGAGTGGATCCCTGTTCAGAGACAACATGTCACTACCTCAGCTACCACCATCCCAGAGTGGATCCCTGTTCAGAGAGACAACATGTCACTACGTCAGCTACCACCATCCCAGAGTGGATCCCTGTTCAGAGAGACAACATGTCACTACGTCAGCTACCACCATCCCAGAGTGGATCCCTGTTCAGAGAGACAACATGTCACTACGCCAGCTACCACCATCCCAGAGTGGATCCCTGTTCAGAGAGACAACATGTCACTACGCCAGCTACCACCATCCCAGAGTGGATCCCTGTTCAGAGACAACATGTCACTACCTCAGCTACCACCATCCCAGAGTGGATCCCTGTTCAGAGAGACAACATGTCACTACGTTAGCTACCACCATCCCAGAGTGGATCCCTGTTCAGAGAGAAAACATGTCACTACCTCAGCTACCACCATCCCAGAGTGGATCCCTGTTCAGAGAGACAACATGTCACTACGTCAGCTACCACCATCCCAGAGTGGATCCCTGTTCAGAGAGACAACATGTCACTACGTCAGCTACCACCATCCCAGAGTGGATCCCTGTTCAGAGAGACAACATGTCACTACCTCAGCTACCACCATCCCAGAGTGGATCCCTGTTCAGAGAGACAACATGTCACTACGCCAGCTACCACCATCCCAGAGTGGATCCCTGTTCAGAGACAACATGTCACTACGCCAGCTACCACCATCCCAGAGTGGATCCCTGTTCAGAGAGACAACATGTCACTACGTCAGCTATACCACCATCCCAGAGTGGATCCCTGTTCAGAGAGACATGTCACTACCTCAGCTACCACCATCCCAGAGTGGATCCCTGTTCAGAGAGACAACATGTCACTACGTCAGCTACCACCATCCCAGAGTGGATCCCTGTTCAGAGAGACAACATGTCACTACGTCAGCTACCACCATCCCAGAGTGGATCCCTGTTCAGAGAGACAACATGTCACTACGTCAGCTACCACCATCCCAGAGTGGATCCCTGTTCAGAGACAACATGTCACTACGTCAGCTACCACCATCCCAGAGTGGATCCCTGTTCAGAGACAACATGTCACTACGTCAGCTACCACCATCCCAGAGTGGATCCCTGTTCAGAGACAACATGTCACTACGTCAGCTACCACCATCCCAGAGTGGATCCCTGTTCAGAGAGACAACATGTCACTACCTCAGCTACCACCATCCCAGAGTGGATCCCTGTTCAGAGAGACAACATGTCACTACGTCAGCTACCACCATCCCAGAGTGGATCCCTGTTCAGAGAGACAACATGTCACTACCTCAGCTACCACCATCCCAGAGTGGATCCCTGTTCAGAGAGACAACATGTCACTACGTCAGCTACCACCATCCCAGAGTGGATCCCTGTTCAGAGAGACAACATGTCACTACGTCAGCTACCACCATCCCAGAGTGGATCCCTGTTCAGAGAGACAACATGTCACTACGTCAGCTACCACCATCCCAGAGTGGATCCCTGTTCAGAGAGACAACATGTCACTACCTCAGCTACCACCATCCCAGAGTGGATCCCTGTTCAGAGAGACAACATGTCACTACGTCAGCTACCACCATCCCAGAGTGGATCCCTGTTCAGAGAGACAACATGTCACTACGTCAGCTACCACCATCCCAGAGTGGATCCCTGTTCAGAGAGACAACATGTCACTACCTCAGCTACCACCATCCCAGAGTGGATCCCTGTTCAGAGAGACAACATGTCACTACGTCAGCTACCACCATCCCAGAGTGGATCCCTGTACAGAGACAACATGTCACTACGTCAGCTACCACCATCCCAGAGTGGATCTATGTTCAGAGAGACAAATGTCATCTTGTGCCCCACTAACCACTAACCACTCGTGACCCCGAGGGGTCGCGACCCACAGGTTGAGAACCCCTAGGTGCTCACCCACACGTATCTGTATGTTGTTTCCATTGGACGGGTCTTTGAGGTGTTCTATGGAGCGCACCATGTCCAGAGCCATGTCACAGATGTTGTGGGCGTGGTATTTGGTCTTCTCTGGCGCTCCCGCCACGACCATGTACGCATCTCCAATGGTCTCGACCTGGAACGTACAGTACATGCAGTGACATGAGGCACATGCACATGATATGCATGCAGTGACGTACAGCATACATGCAGTGGCAGACAGACCTTGAAGACGCGGTGTTTCTCGCTGAGCGTGTCGAACAGCGTGTACATGGTGTTCAACATGGAGACCACCTGCAGGGGCGTGATGTGAGAGCAGATGCGCGTGAACCCCACCACGTCACTGAACAGGATGGTCACGTCAGGGAACACCTGGGGAGAGAGAGAGAAGCACACAGTCACGACTATAGGGATGTCCCGATCCAACGAACAATGCGCTAGACCCCTGGGAGATGGATTGCTGAGGTGGAGCTCCACACCTATACCATCAGCACCCAGTACTTCCCGCACGACTTGCCGCACCCAAGCCGGGCTACTCATACGCTGAGTTGGCGGTGCCCGGGATAGAACCCATAACGTTGTGGTCCAAAGGGGAGAGCTTATACCGACTGAGCTAAACCCGCACACAAATGGACAGACATACATACACACAAAGCCACACGCTCCAAGATGCAGTCCATTTACCTCACATGTGTTGACGGCAGGCTCTCCTTTGCGCAGCCTCTTGGCCACGGGCTTGGGGATCATTCTGTACAGAAGATCATCAGTCTTCTTCATCTCGTAGTCCAACATCTTCATGCTCTCCTCCAGTTTACTGGACTTCTTCTGCTCCTGAACTCACAGCAGGAGGTTGGTTGGTTGGTTGGTTGGTTGATTTATTGATTGATTGATTTATTGATTGATCATGTAATAAAAATCACACTTGTGTGAACTGGTTGATTGATTGATTGATTGATTGATTGATTGATCATGTAATAGAAATCACACTCGTGTGAACTGAGGGGCGCCTGTAAATGTGTTTTCCAGTGCTCTAAACAAACAAACAAACAAAAGTCCATAGAATTGGCTGCCACTCTATGTTTGTTTAAAGTGCTCTAAACAAACATTAAAAGTCCTCACTTCCCACTTTCACACACCAATGATGGCAAACTGGCAACCACTGGGAGCAATTCAGTGTCTTGCTCAAGGACACTTCGACACTAACTCTGGCGGAGATCCCGGGATTGAACTGGGAACCTTGTGGTTGCCATCCGGGTGCTCTACCCCTGAGCCACTGCCGCCCCTTTAGTATGAGGTTTGTATGATGTCATGTTGTAGTTTACCTCTGTTGGGTGCACCGTGCATGAAATGTAGCCTGGCTAATAAACCAGACTAATATCACACAACACTGTCGCGGTATATTAGTCTGGGCTGGCTCCACTTGGATTTCATTTCTCGGGGGGCGGGTTCAAACATTTTCTCTTTGACGCAATTGGTCAGAGCTACTGTCAGTCAAAAGTCTCAAGCATTGAACGTCACTGCACCAAAGCCCGCCCATATTGCATACCGTGTCCCGATTGGTCCGACCTGTTCTCGGTTGTAGGAAAGAGGCGTGCTACTGAGCCTCGCCAGACCGTAATCCGCTGGTAGGCAATTTTTTTTTGCCAACGGCTGATTCGGTCTGGTTTATTAACCAGGCTACATGAAATGTACTCCAAACATACGCACGCACGCACGCACACACGCACACACGCACACACACACACACACACACGGTCTACCTGTATGAGAGCTCTCTTAAGTTCCTCGGACTGCTGCGTTCCTGCCAGCAACAGGTCTCTGCTGGAGTCGTGCATGCTCAGGTCGTTGATGTACAGACCTGTATTAAACATGGCACTGAGACTCTCCATCCTGACAGAAAACCAGGTGAAAACCAGGTATAGTTAATGAACTGGTGGGTGTGGCCACATAAAAACATCATAACACTTTGTGTACACTTTATTTTTTTTAAATCTTCCTCCTATTATAATCATAGTACCTGATGATTATGTTTTAGGGGAACGGCACTCCATCTTTAAGTGTACTTAGTTACTTTCCACCATCTGCAAGCTTGTGTGAACTTGTGTGCATGCGGGCGCATGCGGTTTGTCCGACGTACTGACAATCTGATGTGCAACTGCAACAGTCACATGTGTGGCTGGTTAAAACTCACCCGTGGCTCCCGACATGCGTGGCTGGTTAAGACTCACCCGTGGCTTCCCTGTGAGGTTATGTTGAAATTAAACAGGTTGAGAATCACTGCTATAGAGCCTTCTCTCATGGGGGTCCTTGGCATATCTTTTCAAATGGGGGTCCGCAAACTATAATTCACTTAGTAAGAGACCACACCTTCGCTTAAGATTAACAGTTTATTGAAACAGAATGAGATGAATGCGGAGTGAGGAACCCAAGGTAGGGCGAGACTCAGGGTGGGGGCGTAGTCTCTGGAGCTGACGGTCATCTTTGCTCTACTCGGAATGAGCGGTTGGTCGTCTCTGCTCCGTCACTGCCCCCCCTGGATTCCTAGAGGAGGTTGGGGAGGTTGGGGTGGAGGAGGATGGCGATTTTGAAGAATAGTGAAAATAGCCGATCTACAAGTGCAGTACTCACAACCCATGTTTGGTCTGTCGTGGATCAGAACAAACAACTTGGTTGAGAGATCACAGGTGTATTTATACTGTGGTGATTGCACCGGGGATTGGCTGGGTGATAATGAAAGGCAGGTGAGTTTGATGAGGAGGGAGGAGTTGTTGATAATGAGGGAGGAGTGGTTGATAAGGAGGAAGGAGTTGTTGATAATGAGGGAGGAGTGGTTAAGGTCAAGCGGAAGGAGGTCTCTTCTCCCGAAACTGTGTTGTATAAATACAACTTCCCTTCACTTAGTAAGAGACCACACCTTCGCTCAAGATTAACAGTTTATTGAAACAGAATGAGATGAATGCGGAGTGGAGTGAGGAACCCAAGGTAGGGCGAGACTCAGGGTGGGGGCGTAGTCTCTGGAGCTGACGGTCATCTTTGCTCTACTCGGAATGAGCGGTTGGTCGTCTCTGCTCCGTCACTGCCCCCAAAAGAGCTGGCCCGCAGGTGTGAATGGCTGGGAGGTAGAGACCGAAGGTCTTGAAGCTAGGGCAACGTGTCGCATGATCCGCCCTGTCCTTGGACCCTCAATTGGGCGAGGAATAACTCCCTCTAAGCTGGGTTGAGGAAAGAGGAAGAAACCTCGGGAAGGATCGCAAGAGAGGGGACCCCCCTCCGGGGCGGACAGGCTGAAGATGATGCGGCACGTTACGGTCGCCCTGGATGGGGATGGGCGTTGTGGATGTTACTACTGCCGTGATTGTGGTAGGTTTGGGATGACCATCGACTGGGTGTGCCGGATGATCTGAAGGGCTCGTGTGGTGTGGTAGGAATGACACCAATGCAGAACGAGTGCCCAGAGTAGGAGTGATGTAGGAGTCAAGATTTGACTGGGGTGGAGCCAGGAGTGGCGAAACCAGTCTCTGTGAGGAGATGGTCTTGAGTTGGGCTCGTGTGGTGTGGTAGGAATGACATCAATGCAGAACGAGTGCCCAGAGTAGGAGTGATGTAGGAGTCAAGATTTGACTGGGGTGGAGCCAGGAGTGGCGAAACCAGTCTCTGTGAGGAGATGGTCTTGAGTTGGGCTTGTGTGGTGTGGTAGGAATGACACCGATGCAGAACGAGTGCCCAGAGTAAGTGTGATGTAGGAGTCAAGATTTGACTGGGGTGGAGCCAGGAGTGGCGAAACCAGTCTCCGTGAGGATATGGTCTTTAGTTGGGCTCGTGTGGTGTAGTAGGAATGACACCAATGCAGAACGAGTGCCCAGAGTAGGAGTGTTGTAGGAGTCAAGATTTGACTGGGGTGGAGCCAGGAGTGTGAAACCAGTCTCTGTGAGGAGATGGTCTTGAGTCGGGCTCGTGTGGTGTGGTAGGAATGACACCAATGCAGAACGAGTGCCCAGAGTAGGAGTGATGTAGGAGTCACGTTGCCGCGACCACCAGCGTGCTCGGGAGGGGGGAGGGGCGTTGGACTTGGGGGGAAGAGGAAGGAGGCGCTTGCTGACCTGTGGGAAAAGAACGGGAGGAAGGAGGGGGGTTGGAAGAGGGCGAGGTGCGTTGCCGCGACCACCAGCGTGGCGCGTTGCCGCGACCACCAGCGTGACGCGTTGCCATACCTGCCAGCGTGCTCGTAGGGAGGGGAGGGGGGTGTTTGGAAGATGGCGAGACGTGGAGCGCCTGCCTGAGTGTGGAGAGGGGGGGGGGGGGGGGTTGGAAGTGGGCGGGACGCGTTGCCGCGACCGCCAGTGTGGTTGTGGGGGAGGAGGAGGGAGGCAGGGGAGAGGAGGAGGGAGGGGGGTTTGAAGCACCCCCTCTAAAACGAGTTGATACGACTCAAGGGGCTATCCTCTAAAGAAATACAATTTCAATATATAATATATAATATATGTAAGCAGACGATGCGTGCGCCGGCCGGCGTGTGGGTGAGGGAGGGGGGGAGGAGGGAAGTGGGCCGGGCACGTGTCTGTTGCTGCTGCTGTAAAGCAGGAGGAGGCTGGTGGGCGGAGTCGTGGAATGTGTGGCCCGGGTGGGCGGGGCCGCCTCCGGAACAGAGTGGGCCAGCCAAGCAACGAGCAACGCCGCCTTCCGGTTGGTACGCTGGAAAGGAATACCTCTCACTTAGACTGGCGACCGTCCGATCTGCCACGGACGGATGGAGCGTCCTAAAACTGGCGGCGACGGGATTAATGGAGCGACGAGAGGCTGAGGAGTGAGGACCGACCGGAGGATGGCTGTGCTCGGCTGCTGCGGTGGCTGCCTGACGATTGGCCGTTGTGGTCCAGATGAGCATGTGGCAAGGCCTGCTTGGGCAGAACCGGAGATGGGTTCGGGTGATCCTGGGGAGATTCGAGGAAGGGGCAGGTACGTTGTGCCAGAGGGGGGAGGCATGATGAGCCGAGTGGAGGGAGCGGGGGCATGATGTGCCGGAGGCACGCTGTGCCAGGTCGAGGGAGGGTGGAGGAGGCATGCTATGCCGGTCTGAGGGAGAAGGAGGCAGGTTCCGAGGGCGGGAGGCGCACAACGCCGGTCCGCTGGGGGAGGAGGCATGCACGCTGTGGTGATTCGGGGGTGTGGACTGTGGGCGCGGTGTGGGAAGAGGGAGGGGGGGTACTAGTCAGAAGTGGCCGAGGTGCGTTGAAACACCTGCCGGCGTGATCGTGAGGTGGGGAGAGGGTAGGGGGGGGCACACGGTGCATGGCCCAGGTGGGCCGGGCCGCACCCACCAGCATGCTCGTTAGGGAGGGAGGGGGGAGGTATGAGGGGGGAAGGGAGGGGGAGGGGGAGGAGGGAGGCGGCCGTCGCCATTTGAGGAGCACGTAGCCGATCCAAGGGAGAGGGGGGGCGTGGGGGGGGGGGGGGGGGGAAGGGGGAGCATGGTGTCACACGTGTCGTGTGTGAGGTCCGTGTGAGCTTAAAATACTGGACTCCGTGATAGAACCAATTTCCCTCTATGGTTGTGAGATCTGGGGACCATTAGCAAACCATGACCTTGAAAAATGGGATAAACACCAAACCGAGACCCTACACACAGAATTCTGCAAATCCATTCTCCGTACCCAGCGAAAAACACCAAATAATGCATGCAGGGCAGAATTAGGACGATACCCACTCATAATCAAAATAAAAAAGAGAGCACTTAAGTTCTACAACCACCTAAAAGAAAGCGACCTAGATGCACTCCATAAAAAGGCACTCACACACAGCGAAACTCTAGAGAGATGCCCCCTCAGCCAGCTGGCCCTGGAACTCCGGGCACAAACGCAAACAGAGCCACGAGATAGAAAACCCATTGGACTAAACCAAATTATAAAACAGCAAAAGGAAAACTACCTGACACATTGGAAAGAAGCAACACAAAAGCAGAGTAAACTAGAATGCTATCTGGCCCTAAACAGAGAATACGCAGTGGCAGAATACCTGAGCACCGTGACCGACCCAAAACAAAGAAAATCCTAACTAGGTACAGACTCAGTGAGCACAGTCTTGCGATCGAGAAAGGCCGTCATAGGCAGACCTGTATCCCGAGAGAAGACAGACTATGCACCCACTGCACACAAAATGAAGTGGAAACCGAGCTACACTTCCTAACCATCTGTCCATTGTACCAAGACATCAGAGACACATACTTCCCACAGATTACAACCACACACGGAGACTTTGAAAACATGACCAATGACAAAAAACTCCCATATCTGCTGGGCGAAGTACAACAATGTGCAAACACAGCAGCAAGATTTGTGAGTTGCTGTGATAGGAGAAGGATATCAAACGGAACACAACCACCCTAAAGACTAAT
This sequence comes from Electrona antarctica, assembly GCF_951216825.1. Classification (NCBI taxonomy): domain Eukaryota; kingdom Metazoa; phylum Chordata; class Actinopteri; order Myctophiformes; family Myctophidae; genus Electrona; species Electrona antarctica. The sequence continues at coordinate 16,736,552 of NC_136806.1, forward strand.
CATTGTGTATATTCCTGCACTATACCTGCATCCAGTGATCTTGGTACAATATAGAAATTGATCTATTGAAGATTCTGACGTTCAAATGTACATATTTTTTGTTTTGGCAATGTAAACGTATGTTTTCTCATGCCAATAAAGCCCTTTGAATTGAATTGAATTGAGTGGAGCCACTCGAGTCTGGGATGAGAAGGGCCGGGAGACAGGCTGAGAGGCTGGACTCCGGTGAGGTAGAAGGAGGAGTCAGAGTGAAGCTCAGCTGCGGCTGGGATGTTATAGCACAAAACAATTGGTTGAACCGTTAGATGCGAGAATGTCGTGCTTAGAGACTGAAACAGTATCAAAGTGTTGTAATAAAGTTGACTCCCTTGTATGGTAGTGATGGCTGGAGGTGTTGTTCAGAAGCGCTTTTCGTCAGAGGCGTTTAGGGAGAAGGAGGCATTCAGAGAGAACTGCTTGAGGTGTTTAGAAAATGGCTGGAGCACTTGAACAACACTTGTACAAAAGCTTTAGTAATAATAGAGAACGTTTCAAGGGAACGTGTGTACAATTGGAACTACTGAGAGCATGATACTCACGGTAGAAGTTAGACTGGAACATGATGAGTGTTCGTGGCACAATAATTAATCTCATACTCATCAAGCATAGTGAGGACAATGAATTGAAAGCAATGAATAGCAGAAGTAGCTGGTCTGCAAGGCGCAAGCACACAACAAATGATTTGGTGAGCTGTTAAATAACAGTTCCTAGCAGGGAATAAAGTGATGGCGATTTTGAAGAATAGTGAAAATAGCCGATCTACAAGTGCAGTACTCACAACCCATGTTTGGTCTGTCGTGGATCAGAACAAACAACTTGGAGAGATCGCAGGTGTATTTATACTGTGGTGATTGCACCGGGGATTGGCTGGGTGATAATGAAAGGCAGGTGAGTTTGATGAGGAGGGAGGAGTTGTTGATAATGAGGGAGGAGTGGTTGATAAGGAGGAAGGAGTTGTTGATAATGAGGGAGGAGTGGTTAAGGTCAAGCGGAAGGAGGTCTCTTCTCCCGAAACTGCGTTGTATAAATACAACTTCTCTTAGTGTCAATTTGACATGAAAAAGTTTGGGAACCACTGGCCTAGTGGACTGTTAGTACGTCGGACCAACCACATGCACCCGTGTGTGTATGTGCAATTGTGCATGTGTGGCTGTTTGTTGGTCTTCCTTACACAGGCGTTCCCAGGAAGATGATGGACTCCCACTCAGGCATGTACCTCATCTGTCCCTTCAGTCTCAGACAGCGGGTGCCGTCACCCCAGCTCTCCATAGCGTTAGCAGCGTTAGCGTCTACAGAGGTGGGAGGGAAAAGTACTCAAAGGATTTACTTATAAGCAAAAGTATCAATACCGCAATATAGAAATATACTCGGTTTACAAGTAAAAGTCCGGATTTCAAAATGTACGTAAGTGAAATATCCCTTTATAAGTGACCTTTGTAGTCGTCTGCAATGATGGACTGAAAGGCCATGAGCTCCACATCCACATCAGCGGAGCGGTTGGGGTTCTCATAGTCTGAATCTGTGGACAGGACAGATAAGACAAATAAGACAAATAAGACGGGTTCCTAGCGGTAGTTCGACGTCGCAATAATCCAACACCCATAAATCCGACTAACCAATATTCCGACCGCAGAGCCCCATACTAACCATATCCCCTAACCCAAACCCTAACCTTACCTCAGAGGTAACTAGATTAAGCCAGACTAAATCTAAATATAAGATTTAGAAACTTTTAGTGTTTCTAGTAAGACTAAATCATTATTTGTTCTGTACTTATACATACAATAGTATGGTACCAAATACTTGAACCAGAAACCAAACCCTAAGCGACCACAGAGCCCCATACTAACCCTATCCCCTAACCCAGGGGTGCCCACACTGTTTTGCCACTTTCGAGCTACTGTCGAGGTTCGGTTTGGGAAAACCCAAACCTAACCCAAACCGAACCTCGACACAGCACGCACGCACGTGCACACCCGCACACACACGCAAGCACGCACGCACGCACGCACGGACGGACGCACACACACACACACACACACACACACACACACACACACACACACACTGAGGGTCTGAATGGCTCCCACTCTTACTCTGGACTCGGTTGTGGAGATTCCGTTCTCTCTTCACGGGTTCCTTGGACATGATCTCGAACAGGTTGTTAGGATGGGAGATGATCTGAGTACAAATTCACAGGGTCACACATACACGGCACTGTACTGTTATCTATTCAATAAGCATGTTATTTATATGTGGGAGCAGTGAGGCCAGGCCCACTCGGAAGCTGAATGAATGGCTCTTTTCCACTACAACAGTGGTTTTCAACCAGTGGTCCGGGGACCACCAGTGGTCCTGGAACCCCAGGTGGTTGCCAGCTAAATGATGGAGAGTTGGTAACCAAGTGGACCCTTATTAGAACTTTAACTTTTGAGAACGTAAAATGAAACCATTCACCATTTTACGCTCTCAAGAGTTAAATTATTGTCAAACATCTGCATTACTTAATTTACAAAAAGTCTACACAATTTTGATCAACGTTTGCCTGTTGCCTCTCCTAATGGTGCCAACATCAATACAACATGGAATTGTGGACAAGATCTAATCCAACGATAACAACATGCTTTAGTTTTGGGTCTACTATAGGCTAAATCTCATCAAATGGTGGTCCGTGGCTCAAATGTTGAATAAATATTGGGCCTTGGCATGAAAAAGGGTTGAAAACCAGTGCACTACAAGAACTAAGGGAAGTGTTAATGCACGAGATCGCACCATGTTCCAGCCGAACTCCACCAGGGGGCGAGCCAGCAGGAAGGCGTCGCCGATCTTCTTCCCGTCCAGGTCAGGGAAGACGGTCGCCAGACCAGAACCCACGTTGTGGACCACCATATCCTGGTGACACAAACAACCATATATGGTGTTGAACCACCACCATATCCTGGTGACACAAACAACCATATATGGTGTCGAACCACCACCATATCCTGGTGACACAAACAACCATATATGGTGTTGAACCACCACCATATCCTGGTGACACAAACAACCATATATGGTGTCGAACCACCACCATATCCTGGTGACACAAACAACCATATATGGTGTTGAACCACCACCAGATCCTGGTGACACAAACAACCATATATGGTGTCGAACCACCACCATATCCTGGTGACACAAACAACCATATATGGTGTTGAACCACCACCATATCCTGGTGACACAAACAACCATATATGGTGTCGAACCACCACCATATCCTGGTGACACAAACAACCATATATGGTGTTGAACCACCACCATATCCTGGTGACACAAACAACCATATATGGTGTTGAACAACCACCATACCCTGGTGACACAAACAACCATATATGGTGTTGAACCACCACCATATCCTGGTGACACAAACAACCATATATGGTGTTGAACAACCACCATACCATGGTGACACAAACAACCATATATGGTGTTGAACCACCACCATATCCTGGTGACACAAACAACCATATATGGTGTCCCCCCCTTCTGTTTAGCTTATAACTGGAGGTCATGTGATCAGTGATATCCCAAAGGAAGGTGTAGTCTGCAGGTGATCACATGACCCCAAGTTCTAGACCTTCAGTTAGGCTAAACGGAAGGGGGGGACCTTTTTATTATTATTTCCACACAATTCTAAGGTATATTAATGAGTGGTATTGCCCATTAACCTATACATTCTATACTTTAGTCAGTGAAACAGACCCGAGCTGGCTCTGTGCTCTTGTTTCCTTCTAAACCAAATCTATAAGCTCACAACTCGTGGCATTGCTACACGTTGTCCATCCATCCAGAGCGACATCCAGAGCAACACATGGTAATGCATCAAATACATAAAAACAAGAATTGATTAAATCAAATAATTACCAGCTATAACTGCCTCTGTGTCCGTTACCAAAATTCTCTAAGGCAGAACTATTGTGTTCTGAGTCGTTCGTTTCCGTCCGGACATATTTGCGCAGCAAAGCGGGTGCCTATAGACTATAGTTCCAAACATTGAGATAGAATGAGCACTTCCGCATTCCATTGTTACAATGGGAGTCAACGCTAGTGTCGCCACTCTCTTACTATTCCACTCGGAGGACTATCTTGCACATCAATGATAGACTCAGCTTGCTATTGCATTAGCCTCGCGTTGCGATACTAATATAACACTGCGCTAGTGTGGCTGCGCCGCAGCGCCAGGCTACTATTGCATAGCAGCTGGTAAAAACAGTCATCAAGAATCATAAGGAATTAAGCTAAGAACCTAACATCTGTCTAAGTAGTAGTAGAAAGACACTAAAGCCACGATTATAGCATATATTATTAAGTGTTACAGGCTAGGATGCAGTCTGAAGAGGTGAGTTTTCAGATTGGAGGATACCTGTCTGAAGACGATGTTGAAGGGAAACACCTCAAAGAAGAAGTCGGAGGTGATGGGCAGTATTTCCATATCCTCTTCATCTTCCTTCATGATGTAGCGATACGCCGAGTTGTCAAAGTTCAGCCTGATGTGGTTCGAAAACAAAAACAAACTCAATGAATTAACATGGATTTGAATTAACATGGTGAAAAAGCACGTGTGCGTGTCACATACCTCATGGTAACGTGGGAGTAGTCTCCCACCAGCTGCTCAGAAAGCACCTCCACGTGGATGTCTGTGTCGTAGAACTGCTTCCCCATCTGTCTGAGCTGACCCATAGCATAGTGGAGATACCCCTTCCTCTTACTCCTATAGCACGCACGCACGCACGCACGCACGCACGCACGCACGCACGCACGCACGCACGCACACACACACACACACACACACACACACACACACACACACACACAGAGACATCTGTCTGAGCTGACCCATGGCATAGTGGAGATACCCTTTCCTCTTACTCCTGTAGCCTACAGGACACACACACACACACACACACACACACACACACACACACACGTGCGACATGCGTGCTTCTCATCCCCTGTTCCCTGACCTGTAGTGCAGGGTGACTCCGGTGGCGGACTCTTCCTGACAGAAGAAGGTTGGTGGCTGGACCTTGGGGTAGCTGAAACGAAGGTACTCGTGGAGATTGTCCAGCCCGTTGACAAAGTCACGCACATGACGACCCAACACCTGAGTACAAGGACACAAGTAGTCAACACTCTTAAGTCCAGTCAGTTAAGGCCTATTAATTTTAGGTGATAAGGTGACCATCGAAACGGTTAATAAAAACAGATGTGTTTGGGTGATGCGGTGAAGCGCTTACCAATACGGCGTGACGTCATGTTGTAGTTTTCGGTGGTCACATTATCACCTAAAACTGGAGTATGAATAGACCTTTACACTTAACCCAAAATGTGTGTTTTGGATTTTGTAATTGGCTCGTGCCAAATTTGACAGAAACAAAATAATACAATCTAAGTTGAAAAAAAGAAAGAAACCTTTAACACGCATATAACACGTGTTTGCGCATACCGGGCGGTATAACATTTGTTTACTTGAGAAATCTCTCAAGAGAATTAACATTGCACTGACTTGAGTTAAATAAATTCCTTCCTACTTGAATGAAATGAAAATTGTGTGTGTACATTTCACTGTCAACAAACAGCAGTAAATAACCACCCCAATTATATGGCAAAGCCGCAACATAGCAACAGTAGCAACACTGGCACCAGTGGTGGAAAGTAACTAAGTACATTTACTTAAGTACTGTATTTAAGTACAATTTTTAAGTACTTTTACTTTACTGGAGTATTTCCAATTTCCTGACTTTTGCTTCTACTCCACTACATCTCAGAGGAAAATATTGTTGTTTTACTCCACTACAATTATTTAAAAACTTTAGTTAATAGTTAGACTACTTTTCTATATGTGTATTATTATTACAAAATATACATTAACCACTTCAGCCCTATATATATTTTGGCCATTTGAAAATAGCTGATCTAATTACGGACTTTTACTTGTTGTAACAAAGTATGTCTAGTATTGATGCTTTTGCTTGAATAAAAAATCACACCCGTGTGAACTGAGTGGTGCAACTCCGTGTGGGGGTCCCCGGAACTTCTAAACCCACAGGAACACACCCCCGCGTCCGAAACGGTCAAGAAATGACAGAGTTACCGTGTGTGGGCCCCGGGGGGTCCCTGGAACATCCAGACCCCCAGGAACACGCCCAGGGGGCCGGGCCAGTTCCAGCGAGCCGCCCCGCCCGCTGGTGGTGAAAATATGCTATTTCCGTGCTCAGACCAGGACACAGCCGCAGCTAGCCAGACAGACAGGGACACACATAGCTGTCTATAGGAGTGGTTGATCCACTCAAAAATGTGAGTACTTTTTCCACCACTGACTGGCACTGTAACAACACAGTATGCAACATCTTTCTGTCATGTTGCACCATATTGAACAACACAGTTTCTACAGCCTCTTCTTCTTCTGTTCTCTCACCTTGAGGATTCTGTCATATCCGTACTTGCCCACGAAACCCAGAAAGTAAACACCCCAGGAGTTCATCAGGTCGCTGTAGGGAGTGCCTGTCACACCACTGGCAGCCTTCGCAATGCGAGGAATCACACTTTCACTGTACACCTGCACGCACGCACGCACGCACGCACGCACACACACACACACACACACAAATTACAAACAAACGTCCATACTGTAACATTGTTACCCTATTGGCCTTAATATAAGACTATACATTTTTTCCCAATGGAAATATGCTAAAAATAGGGTCGTATTATAATCGGGGACTAGACTATTTGGAAAGGGATGTCTGGAGTTCTCTGGTGGAGCTGTTGCCCCCGCGACCCGACTATGGATAAGCGGTTGAAGATGGATGGATGGATGGACTAGACTATTTGACATTCAATGTTATTTTTCCACAAATGAGTCTTGGAAAATGGGGGGTTGTCTTATAATCAGAGTCGTCTTATATTCAGGACAATACGGTATATTGTTATATTTGTATGTCTTTAAATGTTCTGACGAATTGAAAATGGAGGACCTTTATGTAAACAAGTCTTAGTGCTTTTTCTGGTTTCATCCTCATCATAGCAGATTTTGTATTGACCTGTACTTCCCCTGAACTGTACCCATTATGCAAACTGTTAATAAAATGTTCAATCAATCAATCAATCAATCAATCAATTGCAGACAAAGCATAGGCCTACCATGCCATTATCAAAAGGCTGGTGACACAAAACGAAATACCTGATGGGTGACAAAGGAGTGCAGCCTGACATCTGCCCTCTCTCTCACCAGCTTCCACACGTCGTCTCCATACGACTCCTTGATGAAGTCATGAAGGCTCTCGCACAGCAGCCCGTACATAATCTCTCCCCCAAAGAACTGTACTGTATACACTCAAGTGTGGCAACGGAATCACTTCCCAATTAACCGGAACACCAGTGAGTGGAACAATGCTTTTTACTGCCTGTTTTCATCCGAAACGTCCACCGCCACCTCTTTACTAGACAGCCAAACAGAACGTTTTATCTGCTGTGCCGGACCGCCACAATCACATTTAAAGGTGTCCAGAGCTCGTTGCATCGTGCAACCTTAAGAGTAAATGGGCCTCTATTGTCCTGCTGTCAGCTGTCACTGCCTGATGGTCCTGTATGTGTTTGTGTGTGTTTCTATGTGACAGCGACACACTGCACTGCGTGTGAGAGGACCACCTCTCTGAGAGGACCACCTCTCTGAGAGGACCACCTCTCACATACAGGTGACACCTTTCAAAAGCTTTGTTGTTGTGTTGTTCCGTTTTCAAACGGACGTGGACACTGCACATAATATACTGAATTGTTCAAAGATTGCATTCTATACATTGATTGTCTATGATTGTTTAACTATAATGTAGCTCTGGTCCATAGCCCTATTAGGGCTATATGGAGCTAACTATAATGCAACACTCTGGGATTCCCTGTGAATGAAAAGTGTAATGAAAATATCATTTATTATTAGCCTACTACTGTATGGAGCCACATTACCGACAATGGAGTCTGCTAAATTAAAACCTAATAATTTAGTAATGCATGCATCACTACTGTCCAATACTGTATCAATGTTTGCAGGGACTATGCCTGCATGTGACTCAGGATGACTGGGATGAGGCTTCCTGCCAGGTGACTGTGGTAGTTACTGTCCAATCTCAAGGTTAAAGTCTTACTATTTGTCACATACAGTACATTGCTGTATGCGAAATCTGTTCTCCGCATTTGACCCATATCTCTTGGAGCGCTGAGCCGCAGCCGGGAATCATTTGTAGTTGATCTAACCCCCCAATCCAACCCTTGATGCCGAGCGCCAAGCAGGGAGGCATTGGGTCCCATTTTTACAGTCTTTGGTATATGACCCGGCCGGGGATCGAACCCCGACCTCCCAGTTTCAGGGCGGACACACAAGGCCACTGAGCTGGTTCTAGAACACTGTTGTCCCAAACAGTGTGTCCGTTTGGAGGGACAGCGAGTGCATGGCAATGGAGTGACAAATCCCCTGTGGCAGCTGCCGCCCCCTCCCCTCCTCCCCCTGAAAATAGCCGAACTATAAGCTTGTAGATCTTCTATTTTGACTATAGTTTGGGTCCCGGGGCAAACATCTAATCCCTGAAAGGTTTGGGAACCACTGATCTAGAACAGGTTTGGTGTCCCCACCAAAGTATCACAGCAGCCACACTGAGACATGCATATACTGCACACAACACAGCAGCCACACTGAGGCATGCATATACTGCAAACAACACAGCAGCCACACTGCAGCGACATGCATATACTGCAAACAACACAGCAGCCACACTGCAGCGACATGCATATACTGCAAACAACACAGCAGCCACACTGCCACATGCATATACAGCAAACAACACAGCAGCCACACTGAGGCATGCATATACTGCAAACAACACAGCAGCCACACTGCGACATGCATATACTGCAAACAACACAGCAGCCACACTGCGACATGCATATACTGCAAACAACACAGCAGCCACACTGCGACATGCATATACTGCAAACAACACAGCAGCCACACTGCGACATGCATATACTGCAAACAACACAGCAGCCACACTGCAGCGACATGCATATACTGCAAACAACACAGCAGCCACACTGCAGCGACATGCATATACTGCAAACAACACAGCAGCCACACTGCAGCGACATGCATATACTGCAAACAACACAGCAGCCACACTGCGACATGCATATACTGCAAACAACACAGCAGCCACACTGCGACATGCATATACTGCAAACAACACAGCAGCCACACTGCCACATGATGCATATACTGCAAACAACACAGCAGCCACACTGAGACATGATGCATATACTGCAAACAACACAGCTCAGCTAATGCTGTTAATCAATCACGGGTCAGCAACATTCTGCAACGTTCTGCAAAGCAGTTATCACTGCCCCCAAAAGTGAGCAGTGTGCAAATTGCCCTGAGACACCCAAAATATTAACCTCGCCTCACCAGGCTTTCCACCACCTCGGAGGAAAGCCTGGTCTCTGTTTCAAAAGTCTGTATGATATCGTTACGTCATGTTGTAGTATTGTTTTGTAGTCGACAGGCAGGAACAACAAGCGGCAACTTCCTTTTCCCTTTTCTCAATAAAAGCTCTCGTAGCCTGTAGCTTTTATTGAGAAAAATCGGTTTGAGGGAAAAGGAAGTTGCCGCCTGTTGTTCCTGCCTGTCGACTACAAAACAATACTACAACATGACGTAACGATATCATCCGCTCCCGACAGGATCATATACCCTAAATGAAATGGTGCCCAGGCTACCAAAATATAGAATACATATTATATACACAATATCAAACAATCCTAGAGAGTAGAGTGCTCTACCACTATATCACTGCATCTGTGTCCCTCTTCCACACTTTGGCACTTGTCCTTGATCTCTCACTTGCTCCATTTTTGAAAACTTTCACTCTCAGAGGAGAGGAGTTGTCGAGGTGACCTCTTTACGCAAGTGTAATGACTGAGTGTTGAATGAGTGGATCCGCCAAGAGGTTTCGCACAAAGGCAGAAAAGCTTCACACACAGTTATGGGAGAAATTTCTCCCAGTGAGTGACATATTCTTCATTGAATTCTGTGCTTTTTCTTTCCGTTTTCCATTTGTGTGTGAATTGAAAGAAATGAAAGGTGACTGTTGTTGCCTTCATTTATAGGTCATGGTCATGATTCAGTGCACATGGAGCACATAGTTTCTTTCAAAGTGAAGAGCTGTGTTCAACACTATGTTTTGGTACTACTGACTGACTGCAATACAGCAGCACAGAACAGCCTGAAAGGTACAAAGGTACAAATGGAACACCTAGCATGGACTTTGACCTTCAACTGGACGCAGAACCTCTGACCTCACTTTGACTTCTGCTCCAATGCCACTGTTTGTTAGTGAGAAATGTGTGTGTGTGTGTGTGTGTGTGTGTGTGTGTGTGTGTGTGTGTGTGTGTGTGTGTGTGTGTGTGTGTGTGTGCGTGCGTGCGTGCGTGCGTGCGTGCGTGCCTGTCTGTCAGTTTGTGTGTGGGCAGAGCTTCACTTCAGCGACAGCGTCTGAGGGCTCAGTGTCACATTGCGCACACGCACATGCACACACACACACACACACACACACACACACACACATGCACACACACACATGCACACACACACACACACACACACACACACACACACACACACACCCGTCACCCACACACACACGCGTGCGCACGCACTGTGTATCACATTTTTATGATCACCCACACTGGGGGTCAGGGATGTAAATCTTTATATGGGTCCCTCCCCCCCCCTCTTCCACTTCATCCACCCCCCCCTCCCCCTCCCGTGGCTCCATCCTTCTCTTACTGCTGCTAAAATAACCAATGGTGGATGAAGTACTCAATCTTTTCACTTAAGTAAAAGTATCGATACTACAATATAGAAATACTCAGCTGTTGCAAGTAAAAGTCTGAATAAAACATTTAGCCTACTTGAGTAAAAGTACTAAAGTATTGGCATCAAAATGTACTTAAAGTACCAAAAGTAGAAAGTAGGCTACTCATCATGCACAAGTTTTCAAATCTAAAAATCTTTTGAAAATAGCCGATGCGTCGCATTGTGAGCCTGTAGATCGGCTAGTTTCCAATGGCCAAAATGTATATTTCAACAAAATAAAGTTCTGGAGTAGAAGTAAAAGTATTGGAAATTGTAAAGTGTAAAGTACTGTACAAATTAACCTCAAATTTGTACTTAAGTACAGTACTTGAGTAAATGTACTTTCCACCACTGAAAATAACCCAGTGAGCTTGAAGCCCAGGCATCCTGCATGGCGTTGCTGAATGGTAAACTGGCCCATCCTATTTCTGAGTTCTGTTACTGTGTGGACCGGGGAAGCATCCTGCAGTCCAGCTCTGCTTCCTGTCCTAAATACACACAATCAGCAGCAGGTAAGTCCCAAAGTCAGACTCAGGTTCTGCTTGACGTTTCTTCCAGCTAAAAGGGGGAGTTTTTCCGTTACCACTGTCGCAAAATTGCTTGCTCTAGGACAGGTGGGATCTCTGTCGGTTCTCTGCTCTACGTGTCTAAGTGTCTTGAGACAACTTGTTGTGATTTGCCACTTGAATAAAATTCAATTGAATTGAAAGTTGCTTGACTTATCTACGGGTGTAGATTATCTGCTGAATGCTGTCTGTGACATAGCTAAATGTGTTGTGTTGGAAGTTGGCTGGGTTCAGACATATAGCTACCGTAGTATAAGACATCCTAGAAAGCATGAGTTGACTGTCTGCTTGCTAAATTGTGGTTGAGGTGTGAAATGTTAGACACCCCTGCATGCCCCTAAATCTAAATGTAAACAAACGTGGGAGGGTCTGCCAAAAGAATATCTAAACATAGGGGGGAGATTGTTCATAAATACATTGAAGCTAAACATAATTCGGAACATGTTTTTCTCGCTTTAAAGACACGCTAATTGCTGTCAGTTATTCATACTCTCCCTTAAAGGTAGTGTAAGTGATTTTCTTTTAGTTAAAATAAGTGTTAAAAAGCTCCATAGTGATAGTACTCATTGCTATAGTGTTTGTTGCAGTAACAGGAGTCTCCATGTCTCTGCAGTTTTTTATTAAACAGAAAATGCATTTTCAGAAACCGAAACTGAAACAATTTTATCCAATGTGTGGATACCTGAAACATACATGATTAAATAGTGAACATATTTAACTGTGTAGAATAGATCAAGGTCAACTAATTATAGGTGGCTAAAGAAATAAAATAAAAATATAACACTAAGTACGCTTCCCTGCATTTGCACTAGTTTATTGTGACACGTTAAAAAATAAATACTGTATCATAATTATTAAAAAATAAATAATAAATCCCACAATTTTTGTAACCCATTTTTTTCAACCATTGTCAATTGAAACGTCCAAGCCACTTCTTCTCACCTAACGGGGCAGTTTCCCCGGTTGGGCGTAGAGCGTAGTGAGTGGAAGGAACATGTTATTCCAACCAGTTCCTTTCCCCTCCATCAGTCGCCCCGGCTGGCTAGGGAGAGGCAGTTTTAGAGACTGAGAGATGTTTTTGTGAGGGTATCTATCTACCCTAGGCGACACACTGGGAGAACATGCAAACTCCACACAGAAAGGTCCTTTCGCCAACCCCACCTATAGGGTATGGGCACTGATGACGCAGAGGAGAGAACACAGCGCCCACAGTGTCCCCAGCAGGAATAGAACCCAGGACCTTCTAGCTGTGAGGCGACATGAATACTGTACTGTATATTAATAAATGGGTGTTCCTCGTCCGCGTGCATGGTCTGTTTCTTTTCAGAGGAAGGCGATGATGACGATGGTGAATTCCGGGTATGAGGACCTGGCCAAGCAGAGGATGCTGCAGGCCAGGGCTCTGTGCAAGGAGGTCAAAGGAGGTATATATATTTATTGTTTTACACTTTATTATTATCGTGTCCGGGTAGCTCAGTCAGTAGAGCTCTCGCCTTTGGACCACAGGTTCGTGGGTTCGATCCCATGGGTTCGACCCGCACTGCCAACTCAGCGTATGAGTAGCACGGCTTGGGTGCGGCAAGTCGTGCGGGAAGTACTGGGAGCTGATGGTAGGTGTGGTGCTCCACCTCAGCATCCATCTCCCAGGGGTCTAGCACATTGTAACGGGGACAGACTCCATCTCCCAGGGGTCTAGCGCATTGTAACGGGGACAGACTCCATCTCCCAGGGGTCTAGTGCATTGTAACGGGGACAGACTCCATCTCCCAGGGGTCTAGTGCATTGTAACGGGGACAGACTCCATCTCCCAGGGGACTAGCGCATTGTAACGGGGACAGACTCCATCTCCCAGGGGTCTAGCGCATTGTAACGGGGACAGACTCCATCTCCCAGGGGTGTCTAGCGCATTGTAACGGGGACAGACTCCATCTCCCAGGGGTCTAGCGCATTGTAACGGGGACAGACTCCATCTCCCAGGGGTCTAGCGCATTGTAACAGGGACAGACTCCATCTCCCAGGGGTCTAGCGCATTGTAACGGGGACAGACTCCATCTCCCAGGGGTCTAGCGCAGTGTAATGGGGACAGACTCCATCTTCCAGGGGTCTAGTGCATTGTAACAGGGACAGACTCCATCTCCCAGGGGTCTAGCGCAGTGTAATGGGGACAGACTCCATCTCCCAGGGTCTAGCGCATTGTAACAGGGACAGACTCCATCTCCCAGGGGTCTAGCGCATTGTAACGGGGACAGACTCCATCTCCCAGGGGTCTAGCGCATTGTAACGGGGACAGACTCCATCTCCCAGGGGTCTAGCGCATTGTAACGGGGACAGACTCCATCTCCCAGGGGTCTAGCGCATTGTAACGGGGACAGACTCCATCTCCCAGGGGTCTAGCGCATTGTAACGGGGACAGACTCCATCTCCCAGGGGTCTAGCGCATTGTAACGGGGACAGACTCCATCTCCCAGGGTTCTAGTGCAGTGTAACGGGGACAGACTCCATCTCCCAGGGGTCTAGCGCAGTGTAACGGGGACAGACTCCATCTCCCAGGGGGGTCTAGCACATTGTAACAGGGACTGACTCCATCTCCCAGGGGTCTAGCGCATTGTAACGGGGACAGACTCCTGCTTGTCACCGGCTGATACCGACAATAAGCCACTCCCGACCTACTTCTTCTTACACTTTATTCATCTGGTTTGGTTACAATAGTAACCCTATTGAAACAGATGAGACACAAACGGATAAACATGGACCAACATTGAACACACAGTTCATCAATGACGTAATGCCCAATATCCTTAATCCTATAATTTGACATTCATTACAGTGACATTCAGAACTATCATGGCATGCGTGTCAGATGGAACTAATCAAAGGATGTCTGTAGCAGCGGTTCCCAAACTTTGTAGCTCGAGATCCAAAAAAAGAAATTTAGACGTTTGCTCGGGCCCAAACCAGTGAAAATAGCAGATCTACAAACTCACAAACGCGTCTCTTCACTTGTTGTGAGCTTGTAGATCGGCTATTTTCTCTACTTCTTAAACATTTGTTTTTTAATTTATGTAATTTCTTAGATTTTTCTTTGATTTCTTCATGAAATTACTGGAAAAACAAAAACATAGATATTATGTTTTTAATTCATGAAAATCTTTACTTTTTTGGGAATGATTTTTGAAAATGTTTTGAAATAATAATAATTAAAAACAAAATGTAGGAAACAAAAAAATAAAGGCACCCATACAAAATTGTCTGCGGCCCACAAATGGGTCCCCTATAGGGACACATGGGGACTTGTGTGAGAACCGCCGCATTACTGAAACTAAATGAGTTCAAACATGTCCCCAGAAACAGTTGTTTGGTTGTTGCCAGCTGAGTTATGAAACCAAGTTCAATAAACGTAGCTAAATGTGATCCTCATCACCGCTCCCGAAGGCTGGCACATGCCCCATAATTCCCCAAACACTTATCATACCGTATCCTACCGACGACAGAGCGTCATCCGTTCTTACGAGCTATCTCCCCCTTCCAAAGGTCCTATTTATATTCCCAGTTACCCATGTAACTCTGGACCACAACAAAACACCCAACACCCTTGGACGTCATCTACAAAATGCTATTTCAAGCTCGTCACTGTGTAATTTATTATGCACATTTCATGATGGCTTTAAAGTTGGGATATCGTTTCGGTTGCTCTCAATTGTTTGTAAAGCTGTTATGTAAAAAGAGAAGCTTGATAATCTCTGAATGCCAAACAAGAACGTCACTGAAAGTAGAGGGACAAGAAGACTCTATATGGGCTCCATCTTGAGCCATCCTTATCCCTTATCCCTAAACGTATTTGCCATTTTT
The DNA here is from genome assembly GCF_951216825.1 of Electrona antarctica. NCBI lineage: Eukaryota > Metazoa > Chordata > Actinopteri > Myctophiformes > Myctophidae > Electrona > Electrona antarctica. Next base: position 16,751,951 of record NC_136806.1, read on the forward strand.
TTAGCTTTTTGTGAGCTTGTAGATCGGCTATTTGAACTATTTTAAAGGGTTTTTTAAAATAGTAAAAAATGGCAAATTAGTTTTGGGATAAGGGTTAAGGGGTGGCGCAAGATATAGCCCTAAGTGTAGGACTTCTTTATTTCCACTAGTCCACATACAAGCAGTCTTGTCGAAACATAATTTAGTGTAACCTGTACTAAAAAGAAATGATGGCCCTTCAACCAACCAAGGCAAGGCCACTGGCGATGACAACGTCCCCACCAGATTCCTCAGAGATGCAGCTGTCTCTATTGCTCCAATAGTAGCCCACAGATATATATCCATCAGTCAGTGTCACGTCCCACAAGATCTCAAGATGGCGAGAGAAATCCCTCTGTATAAAAAAAGGAAGCATGCATGGGACCTGGCAACTACCAGCCCCGTTTCCATCCTTTCCATCTCAAAGGTTATAGCGAGATTAAATTACCAACAAATCAACAGCAGAAACTTCTGTTTGTATTCCAATCTGGTTTCAGAACATCCCGCTCCACTGACACATGCCTATATACTGCATTTGATCGACTACATCAAGCGCGAGCTAGACTCTGGCAAAAGGCGTTCGACACTGCAAATCATTACATTTTACTGGGCAAGCTGAAGGTGATTGGTTTTGATAGCGCGTCAATAAACTGGATGAAATCCTATCTTGAAGGAAGAGAACAAGTGGTTGACATCACTGGAAGCATGCAGGGTTCCCCAAGGAAGCATACTATGGTGTTATCCTTTCAAGTGTTTGACTGTACTCTGTTGCTGTTTGCATTCCTGTCAAATAAAGTATTCAATCAATCAATCAAACCTTTCCAAATATAACTCAGTGTAGCTGGCTTGGCATTAGAGCATTTTAATCCGTGAGGAAACTGTAGAGTGAATGTCATGCAGACTGCAGTGTAATCTTAAGAAGTCAGAGGAAATTAAGTTATTCAAATTCTACCGTTCAATATGCTCACTAGAGCAGTGGTTCCCAAACTTTTTCGTGTCAAGGACCCTCAAATTGACACCCATTGACCCCCAAATGGACACCCATTTGATAAAGGTATGCCAGGGACCCCCATAAGAGAAGATTTTTATGTCTCTAGCAGAGATTCTCAACCCGTTTAATTTCAAGGACCTCCAGGTTTGACATGCATTAGGCTACAGACCCCCATTTAATGGCATTTCTATCTCTGGGACCCCCAATTTATATTGTAAAATCAATGTTAATTTTACTCTGAGAGTGTACAAATGGAACCAAATTGGTTCCACTTGTACACTCTCAGAGTTACAGACCCATAAGGGTCCATTTGGTTCCAAACAATCATTTAGCTGGGGACCCCTTGGAACTCCCTCAAGGACCCCACTTTGGGAACCATTGCATTAGAGAACATCAATGTATGTGTTGTGTTCTATCAGAGGGTCTGGACCTTGGGAAGAAGGTCAGTATTCCACAGGACGTCATGATGGAGGAGCTGAATCTCCAGTCAAACCGAGGCTCGCGCATGTTCCAGCAGCGACTGAGGAGGGTGGAGCAGTTCACCGTGGAGAACACAGTCAACAACCAGGTAAAACCACATGATAAAACAAACCTTCAGCCATCATCACAGCATCATCATCGCAACCAATAGGCCTTATTACACCCAAACACGTGAACCCGTCCTCCTCCTGATGTGTTATTAGCAGCTTTAAGTGTCCTGTATTGTGAAAGGACCGTGACTGACAGCCAATTAAATTTGACAGTCGCTCGTTTTTCCACCGCCGTTTTTGAGCGGTGCACACCGCTCCAATAACTGGTCGCGTGTGTCCCTATGTCCCTATGTAGTATGTATGTCTGTCTGTTTGGGGTATGAAGTTGAACAGCTGCAATACCGCTGGGTGACCTAAAGTGGCACTGTTGAGCAGCCTAAAGGGCCTTTCACACTGAGCACTATAACTATAACAATACAAGTATAACTAATGTACAGTACAGTACATTAAAGGACCACTTCACCACTTTTCAACTTCTCTTCATATAATTGGTCCTAACTAATGTTCATGATAAAATACCACCATTTTTTCCTACTCAGTCTGTGTCTCATAGGAAGGCTGTGGGCAGAAACCCGTCCACCAGTGACATAAATTGTGCCTCAGTTCGCACAGGTGTGATTTTTCTGTCAAAGCATGACAGCCGAGATGAGCTGAACAAAGTGTTTTATTAAACGTATTGCGGTCACATCTGCAATGTGTGGAGGATGATGGGTGTATTATCATCTTGGTGGGAAGAACAACATCTGAACACTGTGGCAGACACTATATCTGACGCCATTATTAAACCCATATAGAATATGGGTTTAATTTCATAGAAGTGGGCATGGTTTTCTGGTTCCACTGAAAAGTCGGCCGTGGTGAATCATGACCTTTGGTTCAGTGAAGAAAGAAAAATGAAAACCGCTAAACAAAGGGCATTTATTAAATGTGTGAGTATATCATATAGTTTTATTCAAATATATTGTTTCACAGAATCAAAGGTTCATGGTCGTGATTCACCAGGATCCTGAATGGCTTGATTCTAGGCTAAAATGAATGGTCGGATTTTCAGTGGAACCAGAAAGCCACGCCCACTGCTATGCCCTATATCTTAAATAATGTGCTCCCCTCTCCCAGGTATTTCCAGAAGCCATTCCGAATCCTTCCCCCCAGTACATCCCGATCCCAGAACCACAGAACCAAGCGTTCTCCGTCACTGGTAAGCACAGCCTGGTCATGAACCTGCAGAAGTCTGTCGCCAAGAAGGGAAGTCCTCATGCCATCGCTCCAGGTAAACAAGCAGTGGTACAAAGAGGGAAGGGTATGCCTCTAGAATAGTTCACTGCAAAGCTGATGCTTAATTATTGGCAATGCAAAGCTGATACTTGGCAATGCCAAGCTGATGCTTGGTAATGCAAAGCTGATACTTGGTAATGCAAAGCTGATACTTGGCAATGCAAAGCTGATACTTGACAATGCAAAGCATGATGCTTGGCAATGCGCAGTGCCTGCATCATGCCAACGCTTGTACAATGCTTGAGCGTTGTTGGTGCAAAAAGTACTCACATTTTCTACTTAAGTAAAAGTATCAATACTGTGATATAGAAATACTCTGTTACAAGTAAAAGTATGGAATTCAAAATGTATACTTGAGTAATACAAAGGTATTGACATCAAAATGTACTGAAAGTACGAAAAGTAGTACGCATTTTGCAGAATGTTTGAAAATAGCAGATCTGCTATTTTAAAAATACATTTGAAAACTTTATGACTTGGTACTTTAAGTACATTTTGATGCCAATATTTTTGTACTTTTACATTTTGAATTCTGGACTTTTACTTTCACTTTATTTCTACATTGCTGTATTGATACTTAAACTAATAAATGGGAGTACTTTTTCCACCACTGTGGGTGACATTCAACTTTTTTTGCCAGGGTATTCTGGCCCACTGAAGCACATTCCTCATGAGAAGTTCAACATGACAGTCATCCCCAAGTTGTACTGTTCCCCTTGGAAGGAAGCAATGGGAAATGGTGACGAGCTGGTCATCAGCAGCCAGCTGCCTGAGCTCCCGCAAATACTTCCTCCTGAAAACTACAGGTGTTTCAACAGGTAACTCCTGAAAACTACAGGTGTTTCAACAGGTATGAGCCCCCGCAAAGACTTCCTCCTGAAAACTATACCGGTAAAAAGCAAGAACCAAATAAAAAGTTGATGCGTTTATTTGACAAAATGGTTCTTTTTTGCACCTTGTTGTTTGGTAGGAGACAGGAGTCACGTTAGAACCACGTCTTCACGGCTCTACTTTACACTTTATGTATTTTCTCGACAGCTCTGAACATGTGCTTAGCATGTTAGTCACGTGTTGGCCAGGTGACCAGGGGTCATCAACATGCTGGCTTGTGGTAGACACTGTGGTAGACATTTTTGTCAAAATACAATCATTTTACCAGAAACACATACTGTAAGAGCCAGTCCTCTTGAGAGTGTACAAATGGAACCAAATGGATCCGTAGTACACTCTCATAGAACCACTATAGTACCACACATATTCTGAAGAAAACCAGAGACTTGACATTCAGTAATTGGGTCTCATGATCAAAATAAGAACATTATAATGGTCAAATAAATAATAAAATCAAAGATTTGACAGGAACAATTAAGGCCAAGTCTTTGCCACGGACAAATGTGTCTGTGTACGGACATATTGATGACCATATTGGGACATATGTCCATATTGATGGACATATTGATGTCCATATTGATGGACATATTGATGTCCATATTGATGGACATATTGATGACCCCTGCAGGTGAGCACTCGTAGAAAAACATCCCTCCACTGATGCCAGTGGTCCATTTGACGGTTAAAGACACCTGATATCCTGCTATCACGGCGCTGAGGGCGATCCTCGCCACTTACTTTGAAGCTCATTCAGCACAGCTTTTTAGAGATCATGCAACTTCAAAAACACAGTGGCACGACATGACCACAGCTTCATGTCAACTCATCATCAATCCAAACTTTCTCTTAAAAGTGATTCCTTGGCTCTGTCCCATGTTTCCACTGCCTCTTGCTGGCTCACACCTCCTTGGGTTCTGGTTGTCTGAAGGCTATTTTAACCCTGGCTCTAGAAAGATGATCCACTTGGGGGTCCCACGTGCCTCTCGGCCCTCTCAAGAAAGATTGTGCACAAAGGGGAATCTTCTTTCCTATGACACACAAGGCATTGCGTCACATACATGAGGCAGGGATGTTTTGTGTGCATGAGATTTGTAAGAGGGGTGAGAAGGCAAAGAGCATATCATAACGTAATTAGGTCACTGTCAATCATGCTAGATCTGCCAGATCGTCAGTAAGAGTACCTCTCATGGATGGATCCATTTACCCTCTGGAAGAACATTATGAAATTATGAAGTCATAATTAAATCTGTGCCTACGCTGATGGTCAGACAAAACCATATATGTCAAATAAGAGATAAGCTCACCATACTCTCCAGTGTCCAGGGGGAATAAGCTCACCATACTCTCCAGTGTCCAGTGGGAGTTCATCTGAAGCTTCAGTGGTCAGTCCATCCCAGAGCCAGATTCATTAGATTTTATGAATGACTGGGTATCAGGTATTGTATAAAAGCTGCCCCCTTTTTAGAGCATAGAGAGCATCTGATACTTTATCACGTTATAAACACAATCATGTTCAAATATAAAATAAGATCATTTTAAGTTTGAAACAAGTCTTTTGTCCTCTCGGTCTCAGATCTGCAATGCCATTTGGGGGTCCGATGGCCAGTAAGAGAGTCAACCCGCCAGTGGTCAACCTCGAGGCCCTGCAGGCCCAACTTCCTCCCGCCATGACCAAGGACCACTTTGCCCAACGGCCCAGCTTCAACAGAGCACCAAAAGGATGGGGCAAGAGCTACTGACCTGGATCTAATGAACTGTGTCTGAGAGAAGGTTTGATCCTCGACCTCTTGTGATCTTTGCCTGACTCCAGGCAACAACAACAAAAAAGACTGACAATGCTGACTTTAGCTTGCTCTTCTCATCCATCCTCTTTTCATGTGGTCTTGTCTGAGTGGACACTTTTAAACATGATTTGTAATTGAAGGTCAACTACTACGGGGAGGTCAAATGAAGACATTAGAGACATCCAACAGCACATTGTCAAGGCTGAGTGGACAATCTGGAAGAACCAATAATACCATGCATCACTGAGACCTTAAATAACCTCAATATATTTGACGTCTGTTGTCTCCCTCTCCAACAGAGTTAATTCAGGGGTGCCAACATTGGACTGTGAGAATCCAGGATAATTTTTTTGGGGGGGTGGGGACTCCCCAAGCAGTAGCTGTAATGTCCTGTGTTCTGGTGAATTTGGGTTTTTTTGCTACTTTTATCAGGCTTGCTTTACTAGCATTGGAAAATGATGGGCTAAGTTTTAGCAATTAAAATGCAAAAAGTTGGCCTACAGAAATGGATTTGATGACTGAAGCAATGTAAGACCCATCTTGAATTCATTATTTAAGTCAACATCTCTGTATGATTGCACGCACTGCCCAGACCCACCAAGCAGAGGGTCTGGGGGTCCTCCCCCAGACCCACCAAGCAGAGGGTCTGGGGGTCCTCCCCCAGAAACTTTAACATAGATGTAAGTTCCTGTGTTCTGGTGAATTTTGATACCAAATCCAGGAGCAAAGAGATGTGGTGAGAACCTAGTTGTGTTGGCAGCCCTGAGTTAATTATGTCCAAGTTCTACAATAAATGGTGGAGCTTCTAGTATAACATAGTGCACCATCTGCTTTATGTCATTGTTAAGTATGAGTCTAGTTATACTATGTAGAATTAGATACATGTGTTGGTTGCTTGATCACAATGTTTTGATTGACCACCAATGCCAACACGGTCACGATTAGATAGCATATTGTAGATAGATGCTAGGTTTGACTTTGATGTTTATCTGGTATCCGAATGTAGTTACTTTTTAGCACTTTGTATTCTATACTTATGACTAGATTTTGCACTTGTAAGGCCTCACTCACAGTCGCAACAGATTGATGTATGCTTGTTGTATACAAAGGGTGTGACACAGCTTGCCCCAATGCATTTCCAATGGGAGTCACATGGTTTGACACAACATTTGTGTTGTATGAGGGGGAGGGGCGCAGTCGAAACACAGCTTGTAGTCCAAAATGTGGACTATAACCATGTGACTTCCATTGGAAATGCATTGGGGCGGCCATGACACTACACAACATTCATCCAACAAGCATACAGCAATGCAGTAAAGGTCTGAGTGAGCCTTAAGATGTATAACTTGTCTGGATAGTGTCTGCTAAATGCCTATAGTAAAGTGATTGTCCTACTAGGATCACCATATCTCAATGGAAAAGTAGGGCCTGCACCGATCACTGTGGACATGCTAGTTGCAGTATTGTATTAACATACTCTACCATACAGAGTAATTAAAACCTTTTATTCATTCAAAGAAGTATTGGATTGTAGCTTCTCACAAGCTCATCTCTCTGCATTATACTTGCATCTCGATCCAAGACCTTACTGTTCATAGTTTGTAGTAAAATACATGAATATATATAAATATGAAGTGGTATAATGTATGACAAGATGGGAATTTTAATGACAAAACAAAATCGGACATTATATAAAGAAAAACTTACAATAAAAGCAAACAGCCTTTGGTGGAATATTAACATTTCATTAAAAAAAAAATGAAGATCAATGTCTTAAAAGGATCCCTGGCTAATAAGACAGATATGCCTTAAAACATTATACCCTCTATAACTAAAAATACCTTAAATATTTTATTTTTCATAAATAGTTTTTTTTTAATTGTATTAGCATATGCATTCCATAGGGCTAGACCATATGGACATCTTCAACTTGTGACAGGATCAGCTCCTATTGAGTGAAAGATTCTTTATTTATGAACGAAATACAATATTTAAGGTGTTTTTATTTTAGTTGTAGAGGGCAAGTATAATGTTTTAACTAAGGCATGTTTGACTTATTAGCCAGGGATCCTTTTAACATAATCGCACAATGACAAACACGTTCTATCTAAACTAAAGTATGCACTGTCATCTTGGTGAAGAATTTACAATGGCACCAACTATGGGAGCCCGTTTTAAAACCCATAGGAATCATCTTAATTGAACGCCTGACCACATAAACCAGACAGTGGACGTATGGTCTGGGTATGTTTAGCTGAGTTACGGGCCATCGTCTGTTTCCAGATATAGCTGGTGCTTGTTCGGTCCCTTCTGTAGCACAGATCTAATTTAACCTTTTCAACGGCAATTGTGTTGCTTATGCAATGCATTTCTATCAAATATATCATGGGTTTTTAACCCCATCCACAACTCAAGACTGAATTGAGGAACGGCACCTCACTTTGACATCGGTGAGGCCAAGAAGTACAGGAATGACATCTAACATCACAGTGTAATTTGACCCTAGCCACTAGTCGCCATGTCGTTGGCCATGTGCAGCGTGCGCGCCCATGCGCTGGGGGTCCTGGGAGGGGTAGTGGATGTGACCGGGAGGTCTCAGACCCATGGGAGGAGGCATAGGGGGGGCCATTGGACCCATGTGGTGGAACATTGGAGGGCCGAAACCTGTGAGGTGATACAAAGAGATTGAGATTGTTGTACTTTGATAAAGCAGTCAAACTTTACAAGCCAAAAGATGAACACGTCGTCGGCTCTGCCTTAACCCATTCTGGGCGGGAACCCCTTTTGGTGTTAGCATCATGTTATGCTTTAGCTATTGAAAAATAGCAGATCTACAAGCTCATAGCGCGCCACCGAGTGGCGCGCTATGAGCTTGTAGGTCTGCTATTTTTGAAAAATCGAAGAAAACGGTCAGGATGTAGAAGACATTTTTAGAATCTGATCTCAGGTCAGAATGGGTTAACTGAATTCCAAAACACATGTAGATAAAGCGGGGTGTGCATGTAGATAAAGCGGGGTGTGCATGTAGATAAAGCGGGGTGTGCACGCTTATCCGACACACCCAAGGTCCGACATGCGGAAATCACCCGTCGCTCCCGACATGCGTTGGTCCGACATGCGTTAGGTCGTGCTTGTGGTTAGGGGTAGGTTGTCTGTCTAATGACTGTCGGACTTTTAGTATGTCGTAACTAAAGCCTGTGCTCAGACAGACGGGCCAATTAGCCGTACTGAGAATGTTTATTCCAAAGAAATGGGACAAAACCTTCAAAGGTATTTTTACAATGAATAATTCATGCAGAGCGAGGGGGCTGGACATGTGAAAGTTATTAAATCCTATAAGTGTACCAACCAGGAGGAGGTGGGTTGATCCCAGGGGGAGGGGGCAGAGCGATGTTCAGGAGGGCAGGACCAGTACCAGGGTCAAGGTTGAAGTAGTTGGTAGGAGTCTCTTCATCAAGAGCTGGTGGTGGAGGTAGAGCTGTGGGAATAGCAAAGAAAATAAGGGGATAAATTGTGTAAAGTCGGTACCAAAAGTGCCAATAGCTACTCACTTTAACTAAACCCTTGTGAATGATTGAGACCTGGAACACCTATTCGTTGTTATACCTTTCGATCCGGGAACACCTTTGTGTAACATTAGCTGTTGCTATAGCAGAAAGTATATTTGTGAGACATATTTACGGTAATTAAAAACCGTAGGTCAGGATTTAGAAGGCATTTTTATAAAATACATTTGTAGAGAGAAAGACACATAACTACAAATATATCTACAATCCATGTCCATCTTGGTTTCTGTTATGGCAAATGTTCATGGTTCAAGATTCCTCTGCATCGTTTATATTTATTCACCAGGGCCAATGCACATTGGTGGCATGTAACTATTTAAGGCATCTGTTTGTAGCAAACTATGTAAACACCAAATGCCAACATGACTGTTCCAATCATTCCATGATTCATTCAAACTCATTCATTCAAAACTGCACTCACCTCCAGGCAGTCCAGGAACCGGGTCAAGTCTGGTGCCCATTTCACTGACCCCTTCCTTAATGGCTTCCTTGCCCCTCGCTGCCTGGGACCTAGACAGATAAAATGAGAAGAAAAAGCAGCGACAATGCAGCGAGTCAAACACTTTATATATAGAGGGTATGCACATGGCACATGGCAAATTGAGTGGCAAAGTTGGGTTTAATGTCGTTTAATACAATCAAATGGGACTTTTCTGTTTGGATGTATGGGACTTTTCCGTTTGGATTTATGGGCTGTCACGGCCATAAAGTATTTGTTTGCCACTCAGTAGTCCCGCGTAACATCTGGGTACGATGATGATGATGCCACGTGCACATACCCATATATGGATGTCACATTTGACAGGCGGTGTATGACGTGCAATAGTGCGGGCCTGAGGCGGGGAGGTTTGATTCCACCACCAACAACAAGCAACGTTCATAAAATGTAGCGCAGTCACTCACCTGCCCCATTTGACGGTGAGCCTCCGGCCATTGATGATGAGCTTGTTGAAGGACTTCTCCGCAGCACTCTCAGCAGCCTGTCGCGTGGCAAACTGGATGAAAGCACACTGCTGTCTCTGGACTATGGTGATGGTGCGAATCTCCCCAAACTGGTAGAAATGGTTCCTGTAAAACAGCAATGAAATCAAATGTTATACCCATTTTTCACCCGCGGTGGTGGAAGTACCATGATGCCCGGGCCGTGAAAGTGACGGGTATGAATCATTTTCCATAATATCACATTCCAACTCTATCACCCTTAGGCAGTGTTTTAATTCTACTCCCAACTACCTTTTTATAATTATTCACACGGCCATGTCTCTGGATAAAAATCACACAACACTGTTAGCTGGCCAGCTTAACAAAACAAACAGATGATTGTAGCATTGAGTTACTATAGCAACACCACAGGCCTGTTCACACCGACAGTAATAGGCTGTCGGCCCCTCAGTGCCACGTTAGAATATATTATGATTCAAATCTATGAGCGATAGAACTCTGTTATGGGCATGAAAAGATGTGATGGTTGTCTTGAAGAACATACTTGAGGTCTGCGTCTGTAACGGTGTCTCCCAGCCCACCGATGTAGAGGGTGCTGATGGTCTTGTCCTCTGGTGGGTCTAAACGAGGCATCGTGGAGGCTCTCTTCAGCAGCTTGTCGGCTACCGGGTCGTTGATGCCATAATAACGGTCCTTGATGTTCTGGTCAGCCAGCGGATCATCTGGATCTGTGGGCTTCTCGTGCCTGTATGAAGGAGTTTGTGCAAAAAGAGAAACCAAGTTATACTAACTAAATACATGCTAGCATGCTGTAGTGTGTGTTAACTTCGTTTTTGAAATAGTTCCCGGGACTCATTACATTGAAGACCTATTTACATCACTGAAAACGTTTTTCAAAATAGAAAAAATTGTGGGGGAAAAAAAAGGTTTAGGGATAAGGGGTAAGGAAAGATAGGGCCCCAAGATTTTACAGTCAAACCAAACAATCCCACTGAAAGCAGTGGGTGTCTAAAAGTGATATGGTAACAATATCCAATGGAAATGAATGAATAAATAGCCAACTTAAAATAACTTTAAATGTTGCTTAACATCAAACCTTGGGACACGGTCTGCTTATTAGTGACAACAGCACCACCAAGAATTATCTTTAAGATACTACAACAACTACTCTTTTGTTAACTTTAACCACTATTTTAATCTTTAGCTGTTGAAAAATAGCAGATCTACAAGCTCATAGCAAAATGTTCACATATCTTAATATATTCTTTCACAGTTTTTAACTCACATTTTTGCTTCTGGAGTTTCCCCGGGTACAAAACATTTTCAGATGGGGGTCGGTAGCCAAATACATACAATTCTGGGGGTTCCTCGACATGAAATCGTTTGAGCACCACTAACATAGAAATATAGGATTTTCAGAAAACTGCTAGGATTTTAGAATCAGCCTCTTGATGGGTTAAAATCACCCACCTGTATGGGCACTCCTCTCCTCTCTTGCACTCTCCCTTCACCCAGAATGAGCAGATGTGTGGCCGGTTCCTCTTGTAGTAGGGCGTGGTGCGGGCCAGTTTCAACAGCATGTCACTGGAGCTGGGCGCCTTGCCCAGGAGACCCACCGGCCTCGTCCCGTCAGTGCCGGATATCTGAGGATTTGGATGGAACCACAAAATGACAAGCTTTAGGTGGGAAGCCCCAATATTATGAAAAGCATAAGAAATATAACTGTGTAGCCCGTCAGTTTGTCGACGAAGAATGAGCAATAAAAACTGAGGGACTAGTGGAGAAGAGATCCAGTCTACGAGTCATTTTATGCTTAAAAAACTAGTTGCATGCTGAAAATAGCAGATCTACAAGGCTCACAATGCTGTGACGCGTTGTGAGCTTGTAAAATCAGCTAGTTTCAGCATGCAACCAAGTCTAAAATCAGCCATCAAGGCCTGCCAAAACACATTTTAGTCAAAATCAACTGTAGATTGGGTCGACTAACACTAAAGAATTTCAGATGACTCAAATGTGACTAAAACTAACGTATTCAAAAGACTAATGACTAAAACGTGCCGTCAAAATCAACACATGTCAGTCATACAACAGCTAGACACATACCTCCCTCTCCATGTTCTGTGTGTAGTACTCCTTGTTCACGTCCGACTTGGGAACATCGTCCTTGACATTGAGCCCAGTGTCTCGCACCTGGATGGGTAAACCTACGGCACCACAAAATGGTTGAAAGGGCTTTTCGGTTATCAGCGTCCACATTACAATAGGGTGCCGACACATTTTTTCCAATGAATAACTTTTCCAGAATATTTAACCCATTTTCCGGGCCTATATAACAATCATTCAGCGCAATTATTAGTCTCTTACTCATATGTGCAATGCCCAAAGACAGGCATTGCATAGAATAAAGAATGCTATAATTCCATATCAAGTTTTTTTTATTAACAAAATCAATAGCCAAAATCAAATGCATAGCCAACTATTTTTCCATGACCCTTGAGAAATTCCAGGACTGTAAAATGTTTTTTTTTCTAAAATTCAAAATAATTTTAGGAATTTCATGAGCGTGGGAACCCTGAAACATGCACGGACAGGACCAGTGGTGTTTCACTTCATGGGGCCAGTCCAATGGCGGCTCTTCTACATAGACTTCTATTGGTTTGTCCCTAATTGAAGGCTTCAAATAGGGACACCCGGAAGTTTACGGAATGCATAGGAGTCTATGGGCTCGCAGGCACGTGACACAAGAAACCTTGTGGATGTTTTCTGCCCCCTCAATATCGCAACTCTTCTATTAGATGGCTCTGGTCATAGCACAGGGTCCCGCGACTATTTATACACCTGTACAATTTATATCACAACACTATGTAGGCGCAAGAGACTCACCATAGGCCCGGACGGTTAGCTCAACCGTCTGGGCACCTAGGCTGCCAAGCCAGCCGGCGTGCTGCGGGTTCGACTCCCGAGCCCACCGGCCTTTGCCGCGTGTCACTCCCCAATCTCTCTCCCCCTTTTAACTGGCTAATTACTGTACCCTATCAAAAAAGGCAAAAAACGCCAACAAATATCCAAAAAAAAAAAAAAGACTCACCATATTCCAAGTCAAGCAAGCATGTCTGGCAGACATTCTTCATCTTACTGCAGGTCTGGCAAACCTCTGTCTTCTTGAAACGCATGCGAGTTCCAGGACACCAACGGAATACGGTGAACGGACGAGCGCATATCTGGAGGGGGGAGACAAGGGCAAAATAATTACATTGAACATCGAAAAAACACCATCTTTACTGTTATTCAAGCTCATTTAAACTAATTTTGACCTGAGATCAGATTCTAAAAATGTCTTCTACATCCTGACAGTTTTCTGAAAAAGCTATGTTTCTATGTCAGTCGTTCTTCGATTTTTCAAAAATAGCAGACCTACAAGCTCGTAGCGCGCCACTCGGTGGCGCGCTATGAGCTTGTAGATCTGCTATTTTTCAATGGCTAAAGCATAACATAATGCTAACACCAAAAGTGGTTCCCGCCCAAAATGGGTTAAGGCACTGAACTGTAGCAACATACCTTGCATTCTTTCCCATACTTCTCCTTGGTCTGTAAAAAAACATAAAATCAAAATTAGCGAACCCTTAAGGTCATTACACACTGGCGAATTATTCGCGCGAATAATTCGCCTTTTTTTAAAACCAATTGAAGTCAATGCAAGCTTCCACATCAGTGGCGAATGTGCGAATGTGCGAAAATGCGACCGTTTTCGCTCTTTATTTGTTCGCTCCGGTGTTCGCTCCGGTGTCGAATTTTTAATTCGCGTCGCTAATTCGCCAGTGTGTAATGACCTTTATTCGGAATAATGTAGTTTCCTGAAAAATAGAATAGCGATTTGAAAGAAATAAAGGTTGATGCTTATTTACCATACGGATGTAGGGATTTTCTCCTAAACATGTCTGGCACAGAATGGGAAAGTCCTGAAAAGGGAAGAAATAAAGTCACTCTCTAAACACGTCAACATTCAGTGCTCAACAAGAACTTTTGTGGCATGTGTCCTTTGCACAGGTACATTTACAATATGAGGAGTTGAGACGAATAACAGTCTAAGTCCACACTAATTATCCATAATGTATAAATTATGGATAAGGGGTCAGGACAGCTAGGCCTTTTCGGGGAGGGGTCAGAATAAATTATGGACTTAGACCGTTATTCGTCTCAACTGCTACCAAAGGTCAATAATTGTCAAAAAAGGAAGGAAAAGTATTTCATAGGAAAAGGAAAAATACTGTTTTATTTGTAAATGCAGAATTCAATTCCGACTAACTGGCATGTTTGTGTTGCTATCTGATCATCAGTCATTTGAAATAGATAAAATATACAAAATAAACAAAAGGCGCTCTTCCAAGTGATGTTTTTGGTTAAAACACAGCATTCTATGTTGTTTGGTTCATTCGGAGGAGCGGTCCTCTCCCTTTAGTAAACAGAAAATGGTGCGACACCAATTAGATTCATTCAGGAGAGAGAAGAGAACCCATTTATCAATATATTCTTTTCTGCTCATTTTCTTTCTTTCAACAACACTTACAATTTCACTTGTTTATCCAGTTTAATATGTATGAGTTCTCTATCACAATTTGACAATATGACTCCTATCTTGCCATCTGTTGTTGGCAGATGCAATTTCAGTCCCAGTTCTGAATCCGACTGCCGACTGGAACATTGCCATCTTCTATTCCACACACCTCATCAGACACCAGCGGCAGCCTAAATATAATCGCCTCTTTGGCAGGGGGAGCTGTGATTGCAAAGCTGGTCTAGGGTTTCAGAGTGAACACCCAAAATGTCTTGCTCAAAACAAATATTAACGGAAGACCCGTATCACATTACTCAATTTACAGCAAATAGCATGTTGTACGGTTTGTGCCTTGGTTGTACGGCTCAGCCGTACAGCCTGTAAATAAGACAAGAGAGACCCTACGGCTGTGCCGTTTGTAAATAAGCCAAGAGAAACCCTATGAGTGGCTTGTTTGTGGAAGCTTCTACATTTACTTTCCTGCCTTGATCTCCTACCCATGCTGCAAGACACCAACCTGCACATCAGGAGCAGTTAGGGGTTCAGTGTCTTGCTCAAGGACACTTCGACAGGGGGAACCCGGGATCGAACTGGGAACCTCACGGTTTTCCCCATCCTGTTCTACCAGCTACTCTACCCCTGAGCCAATGCCATACTGCATCAAATAAACTCCCAAGTTCACAGGAATCATACAGATTTCAGCCGTATGTTGAATCAATCTTGAATGACATGTCATCAAGACTTCAGTCACCAGTATGTATGATCTCAAGTCGTGACCCATCATCAGCTTGAAGCAGGACCGACGTTAATCACAATGTTTGGCTACTGGCTGTTTGTTTAACTGCCAGTTGCTGGCAAAGGCAATCTTTAATATCAATGTTTCGGATTGTTTCCATAGCAACTCAATTAAAATGTATGCATTATTTGTTCTACGGTGTGAAAGCTGAAACATAATGTATAGCCATGCTTTTTGTTCTTGCTCAATGTAAATCGCTCTGGATTAAGCGTCTGCTAAATGCCTAAATTGTATAATAAAAGTAACGCCTTTGCAGTGTTTATTTCCCTTTCCAATCATTTATCTTTTACCCTGCATTAATGGATGTGCATATTCTAATCGTTTCATGACTTGATTGTTACAGTGGTTCTCAACTGGGTAAATGGTGCATTTATATAGCGCCTTTATCGAAGGCGCTTTACATGGGTGACATTCACCCATACACATTCATACACCGATGGCGGCGGAAACCATGCAAGGCACCAACCTGCACATCAGGAGAAATTAGGGGTTCAGTGTCTTGCTCAAGGACACTTCGACACAAACTCTGGGGGAGCCCGGGACCCCGGGTTCGAACTGGCAACCTTGA